>NC_137950.1:2598204-3165704 GCF_963969265.1 Rhamphochromis sp. 'chilingali' | reverse complement strand
TTCATGTGCCTATGATTAGTCAATTGATACCAGGAAAATACAGTAGACACACAGAGGAGCAGTCTGGAGCAGCCTATGTATACTCAGTATACACAGACTATTCTATAAAGACTTGAATCTCCTTCAGGTCTGATGTAAACTGAAACACTTCAGCTTATCTGATCACTTACCTCATCAATCCTTGTGTTTTCATTTGCTCTAGCCAGAATGTGTTACTGCTTATCCCTCAGACAGACTGGGAATAAATATAGAATTACCCCATCCCATTGTGATATTCTGTTCTGTCCTATTAGACATCTATGTGAAATGTTGTCAGGTCAGACTTGGTGTATGAATCTTTGAGTTGTGGCCAAACTGTGTTTTCCAGTCAAAATGTCCTTTGTACCACAAACTTCATCCTTTAGCACAGCTGAATATTTGTCAGGTAAGCTTTGCTATTTTTAAAGTATTTTAATTCTCCAATCTTATAATTTATTGTTACTAGTACCGTACCCCACTCATTAAGTTCATAGGTGAGTATGAGGCTTTGGGCATGAACGAGTGAGGCATCCTCCCCCTGGTCCTTTAGGAAATCCCTCAGGTCCACAGCTGAAAGCACACAGCCATTTGCAGAGTAGCGAATGAATATGATGTCCAGTTCTGGCCTTCGTAACAACTCCCTGCAGAAAACTTCAATCTCTCCATGATCGAGACGACCGTCACCTGACTGGTCACATTTCTATCAGAAAGACGGAAATAATAGCAGTTTGTTAATGTGCAAATAGAACATGATTTGCTGTGGGGGTGTTATCTCTACCCACTTTTGGTCTATATATCCCTGTATCTGCTATATTATTTTTTATCCCTGGTGGGGATAGCTACGTAAAAATCCAGTGTTGTGAAAAAGTGAGCAGTGCCTAACCGGTCCAGGAGCTCATCGACCTGGGGCATCGGATAAGGATATTCCACACAGAACCATACAGACCCATCTTTCTTCACCACAAGAACTAAGGGGCTACACCACACACTGTTTGACTCTTCTATCACTCCTATTTTCAGCAATTCTCTCAACAATTTGCCTCTTGCTCAGGTAACCTGTAGGGCTGTAAACACACCGCCACGCCAGGTCGCTCTATGCATGCCTATGCAAAATGGTGCTCTATGAGCGAAGTATGACGTGCAGAGGTGAGAACACATCTGCAAAATGCTGTTGGATACACCAACATCCACTCTCTGGCCCTGTGTGAGATGTTTATTACAATGGAGAGAGGCAGGAATGTTTGAATTTGGCATATCTGGCCCCAATTCATCTCTCTCCTCTCCTGGTTTAGATTTCATGCCCAATAATTTGTACAGCTGTTTAAGTGTGTGAGACATGAATGACCTGCCCTGGTCAGTCAGGAATCTCTTTTGGGCTGCCAACTCAAGAGATGCCCTGAACAGCGCCTGCACAACACTCTTTGCAGAGATGGTGCCCAGCATCACTGCTTCCGAGGGTTGCTTTGCATAATCCACCATAACTAATACAAAGCGATAGCCACGTACCCTTCGGTGAAATGGCCTGATGAGGTCCATGCCAATGCGCTCAAACGGCACTTCCATTATTGGTAGTGGGCAAAAAGGTGCTTTTACGATAGCTGGCTGGTTAACCAGCTAACATTCCTTGCATGACGCATACCATCAGCGCACATCTGCTCGGGCCTGGCCAAGATTGGGCTATTATTCGCTCCAGAGGTTTATCATATCCCATATGCCCTGCAATGGGGTTATAATGAGCCGCCTGGAAAATAATTTCTCGACGGCTTTTCAGCACCAACAACTGGGTGTACTCCTCCTCTGTGTGAGTGTCACAACTCACTTGATAAAGCCTATTGTTCAATAATACAAAGTGTGGGTAGGCCTGCGCAGCTTCAGGGCACACCAGGTGACCATCAATTTCTATCACTTGGTCGAAGGCTGAGTGTGGGGTGTCATCATAAGACTGCTCCAGTGGGAAATCTCCCCTCGGGTGAATCACTGGTGCCGGCGGATCCTCCCTAGAAGTACATGTCACCGCTGAATGCCGTGCAGACACTACGTGCTACTGCACTGTAAAATATTGTGTGATATTTGTGAATGCTCCCATGCACACACTTAACCGCACTTTGCTTCCAACAATGCTCTGGGGTGAACCAAGCTTTGATGCACGAGGGTCTGCGTACAGGCCATGTCCACCAAAGTCTGGTGTATATCTCCTTGACACCTTACTAATATGCGGTAAGTCTGGTTGGGCCCAGAACACCCGCCTGACCTCCATCAGTGGACACTCCCGTTGCAGGTGTCCCGGCTGCCTGCGCCACCCCCTGTGGCTCGGGTGCCTGTTGTTGCTCGGCTCCGGGTTGGCAGGTTCGCTAGGACAGATTTGAGGACTGCAGGGGCGGAGGTCGCTCCGCTGGGGCTGGGCCAGGGGGCCTCCTCCTCGACGCAGTTACCGGCGGTTGCCTGCTGACCAGTTGGTGATCTTCAGCCAGGGCTGGTAACAGCGGACCATGTCGCCTCTCTGGGCAGCCCCTCCACAAACTGCTCCAGGACAATCATTGAGAGCATCCACGCCTCGCCCTCTGATGGCTCGGGCTGCAGCCATCTCATCGCGGCATTGTGCAGCCTACTAGCCCAGGCGAACAGCTGATCCCCCGCCTGCCACAAAACCGCCTGCAATGGTCCTCTGGGGAGAGCCCAGGCGAACGTCCTCAAAACGCCCCCCTGACACAGGGGGGTAGGATCACGGCCGCCGTCTGGGCCACTCCGGATAGCAGCAGCAGTAGCCGCGGAACCCACTCCACAGCAGGCCACTGGCATGCCTCAGCACTAACCTGGAACGCCTCCATGAGGACCTGGGGATCATCCCCGTCCCCTTTCCGGTGCATGGCCACCATGAGAGGAGGGGATCGCAGCGGTGCGGCTGCCCTGTCCAGTCTCTCCCGCACACTTGTTTGTTGCTCTGCCTGAGCCCAAAGCTCATTCAGCTGGTCTTTGTGCACTGCTGCCTGCTCTTGGTGCATCACTATATCTGCCAAGTAGGTGCAGCAGCTGCACTGGTGCCGCAGACTGCGGGACCACCACTGTGAAATGAATGGACCCCACGTAGCCTCAGGTGACAGTTTTATGGTGTTATTAACAATACGTTATCCTTTTTCCTGATGTCAGGAGGTCAGCTTTTCAGCTGCTTCTCCACTCCACACTCAGCTCCTCTCTTGAGCCCCTGCGTCACTGAAATAGGGACAGTCTGATTACTGAGTGGCAGCAGCTGCCCTGGCAGCCACCCTGACACTGCCCCTCGAGCCCACTTAACCACCCCCACACTGCAGCGGAGCCAGAAGCAACACCCCCGCCATATGCACACTCCAAGTGTGGGATGAATAACTAACCCAAATTGAGGAGTCTACAGTGGCTTGCAAAAGTATTCGGCCCCCTTGAACTTTTCCACATTTTGTCACATTACAGCCACAAACATGAATCAATTTTATTGGAATTCCACGTGAAAGACCAACACAAAGTGGTGCACACGTGAGAAGTGGAACGAAAATCATTCATGATTCCAAACATTTTTTACAAATAAATAACTGCAAAGTGGGGTGTGTGTAATTATTCAGCCCCTGAGTCAATACTTTGTAGAACCAGCTTTTGCTGCAGTTACAGCTGCCAGTCTTTTAGGGTCTGTCTCTACCAGCTTTGCACATCTAGACACTGAAATCTTTGCCCATTCTTCTTTGCAAAACAGCTCCAGCTCAGTCAGATTAGATGGACAGCGTTTGTGAACAGCAGTTTTCAGATCTTGCCACAGATTCTGGATTGGACTTAGATCTGGACTTTGACTGGGCCACTCTAACACATGGATATGTTTTGTTTTAAACCATTCCATTGTTGCCCTGGCTTTATGTTCAGGGTCGTTGTCCTGCTGGAAGGTGAACCTCCGCCCCAGTCTCAAGTCTTTTGCCGACTCCAAGAGGTTTTCTTCCAAGGTTGCCCTGTATTTGGCTCCATCCATCTTCCCATCAACTCTGACCAGCTTCCCTGTCCCTGCTGAAGAGAAGCCCCCCCAGAGCATGATGCTGCCACCACCATATCTGACAGTAGGGATGGTGTGTTCAGAGTGATGTGCAGTGTTAGTTTTCCGCCACACATAGCGTTTTGCATTTTGGTCTCATCTGACCAGAGCAGCTTCTTCCACATGTTTGCTGTGTCCCCCACATGGCTTGTGGCAAACTGCAAACGGGACTTCTTCTGGTTTTCTGTTAACAATGGCTTTCTTCTTGCCACTCTTCCATAAAGGCCAACTTTGTGCAGTGCACGACTAATAGTTGTCCTGTGGACAGATTCCCCCACCTGAGCTGTAGATCTCTGCAGCTCGTCCAGAGTCACCATGGGCCTCTTGGCTGCATTTCTGATCAGCGCTCTCCTTGTTCGGCCTGTGAGTTTAGGTGGACGGCCTTGTCTTGGTAGGTTTACAGTTGTGCCATACTCCTTCCATTTCTGAATGATGGCTTGAACAGTGCTCCGTGGATGTTCAAGGCTTGGGAAATCTTTTTGTAGCCTAAGCCTGCTTTAAATTTCTCAATAACTTTATCCCTGACCTGTCTGGTGTGTTGTTTGGACTTCATGGTGTTGTTGCTCCCAATATTCACTTAGACAACCTCTGAGGCCGTCACAGAGCAGCTGTATTTGTACTGACATTAGATTACACACAGGTGCACTCTATTTAGTCATTAGCACTCATCAGGCAATGTCTATGGGCGACATTCAGGATTTTGTTCACAAGTGAGAGGAGTGCGGAATATGAGATCAACAAACAGACTACATGGCAGTCCACTGTAATAAAGAGAGAGCTGAGCGTAAATGTGAAGGTGTCAATTTACTGGTTAGTCTACGTTCCTACCCTTTCCTATGGTCACAAGCTCTGAGTACTAACCAAATAAAGTCATCACCATTTGTATACAATATAACTGAAAAACCCACACTGCGCGCCAAGAGGGGAAATCAATACTCCAGACAGAATGGCTATAAACCCGTAAAGTTAGCTTTAATTTAAATGATTGACTTTAATTACTTAAGCAGTGTGTTCTGCTACCTGGAAGAGGCTGCGAGCATACTGGTCATTCAAGTCAATATTGATCATCTGCAGCAGAATCTGAACCTCATCGTAGCTCATCTTGTCGTCGCGGTTTCGGTCAGCCCGACTCATATAAGCATGAATCCAGGTGACACTGTCAAGGAAGCACTGGTGAGCCATATGGTGTATTTTAACATGAAGTCTCAGTGGTTACCTCTTACAGTGCTAACTCTCTAGTTTGGATCTCTTGGTTCCCAGTGGTCAACAAATTATAATTAAATAATAATAATAATAATAATTAAATGTACACAAAGTAGTGCTTCTATAAATCCAAATGAACAGGGATGTATGTCCACCCCCACAAAAATCAAGGATATTGGTCAAGTTTCTCCTTCTGGGTCATGTTGTCCATCCTCTCCTGCAGGGTACGGATGCCACGGGCCCAGCACTGAGCTTCTTCTTGGCTTTGGCAGAGGAGATCCAGGCTTTTACGAGACCCTTTGAAGACCACTGTTAAACACTGGTTTTCAGGTACTGAGCCAACCATCTGCCGCAATGTTTCTGACTGGCAACCTTCGTGCACACACTCCACTTCCATGATGGAGACTGGAGGATGAAGAAAGAAATAAAGTGAGCAAAGAATTATTCAAATATATTCACACCTTGTGATTGTTATGGTCCTGACAGAGAGTTTTAAGATTTTTTTCTTTTATCTTTGTTTATTATTTGTTATGATACACTGTGTAGTGAGCAGAGAATTGGACCCAATATGCAGGACTCAGAAACAGAACTGAACTCAAAAGGCAGCTTTATTCCTGGACATGCAGCAAACCAAAATGCAAAGAACTTAAGTAAGCAGATACTGGTGAACATTAGCTAGAGAACTACACTGAGAAATAGACAGGGCACACAGCTATGGGAAGATCACAACAAGTGACAGAAGGAAACAGGGGGCTTAAATACCCATGAGATATGGGTAAAGGTGAAACACCTGGAGAACACAGCTGAGCAGAATCCACTAACAAAGCAAGGAAGGCAAAGCAGAACATAACACACACGAGACTATAACTAAACTCAGAAGCACAAGAGAACAATATATACAGAGACAACTCTTTTGTAATTTCAAAGAAATGAGCACATCCAGAACCAAGCTCGAAGACCCAGGACCATGACACTATTAGGTTTTCCACCCAGTTCTTGGTTTGTTTGTTCTTTAGAATTTGGTTCTTTGCTTATTCTGGTTTCCTTAGTTTCCTCTTATGTACTGTTACCACACCTTTGTCTCTGTGGTTAGTAACTTCCTGTTTTAATTTGGAAGTCTTTTGCCTTCTGTGTTGTGCTTATAGTTTTACTTCCCCTATCACTGTTTAGTTTCACTGCTTTCTTCTCACCGATCTGTTTTCCTAATTTAGCCCTCAATGTGCTCCGATGTGTGTATAACCTGTCTTTCACTTTAAGCTGACTGTATCACACTGTTGCCTACTTATGTATTTCCCTGTTATTTTGGATTTTGTTTCATGTATTTCTGTTTACTGTTTGTCTCTGCATTTATAGACCTTTTCCGTCTTTTTCAACCAAATGGCTCTCATTATGTTTTGAACCTTGTCCTGTCACATTTTGGATGTGGGTTCTAACATTCTGCACTTCACTAAGATGACAGAACAAGGCAACCAGAACATGGATGCAGAAGATATAGCAATCCTTTCCAAGGACCTGAAGGAGGAATTTAGGAAGCTTTTTGGAATTTCTACCTAGATTTTTGGATCTACACATATTAAAAGTCTGTGGGCTGAAGGCCAGCATGCTGATGATGCTGATGCCATTGCCAGCCCCCATCACAGCCCAGTCTCAAAATGGGCTCTGCCTCTAGGGGACTCTCATCCCTACCATTGATAATGGGCTCCAACCAAGCTTTTGGAGGGGTCTCCTCTGCCGATGTCAGCCTCCTCCGAACCCCCCCTGAATGATCATGACCTTTATCACCAGCTGCCATTCACCCCCTCCAAAGGGTCTCCAACCTGGGTATTGCTGGCTGTCATCACTGGCCACCGACTGCCAAAACAGGCCTACTGGCCACCTCCTCGGCCATTGCTGGGCCCCGGGCTCACTCCGAGAACTGTCTCTCTTCATTTGGGTAAACCCATAAAACTGCTTCTCTGCTTTGTCCTGCAGCCAGGCCAACCCACAGGACTGTCTTTGTACCTTGCATCACCTTTGGACCGGCTCTCTGAACATATTTTCCTTTCCCTTTGGTCTCCTCTGCCTCTTGATTCTGCACGTAGGCCTTTCTTTTCCAGCTTTTGGACTCTATGTTTGTTTTAGTAAGACACTTGTTTGTGTCTAACAAGCTTTTTTTATTTCCACATGTCAAGTCCAATTACAACCATCTACAAGTTTTTTGAAATACATCTGAGAAGATTATGGAATGAAGAGTACAAAGATTTAGCTTCAATGTGGGGATGAAATGAATCTTATTTAGAAGTGTAACATACTAGAGGAAAACCATCTCTGTAATGATCTTGGATGTCAGGAGTAAACCACAGAACTGGCACACCAAATCCAGTGCCAATTAAAGGCCCTGTACTGTACTTGGGAGTGGCTGAGTCATATGTTAACTACACAGCATCAAACCCACAGGCTCCAAGGCGGACTCCCGCCATATGTTTTGCAATCCCACTATTTGAACTAGAGAAAGGATCTTATGCTCAAAATAGATGAGCTCTATAATCAGGACAACATGTGTGACCCTCAGATAGTGAAGGAGGGAGTACAAAGTACAGAGCAGCAAACTGTATTTAAAATGATCAAAAATAGATACAGTACATGGACATTTTACCTTACACACCCAGCCACCACTGAGCAGCCATTTGTTCTCCAGAAGGAAAGGCTACAGCGTATTACATAGGTTATATGTAATGTCATAGTTCTCTTTCCATATGAGCTAATCTAGTTACTTTAATCACTTTAGCTAAACATAATGATGTTGGTCAGCATGTCTGCATAGTAACCCTTTATGATAACAATGATCAATAAACAGAAAAATGTATAGGTAATTAAACTTTACTTCACTGTTAACAAATAATTAGACCATGATTTTTCTTTAGATTATTTATTTATGTATTAGATGAATTTAAAAATGGGAGAAAAACATCTTTCTACCACAGGCCATGGTCTATTGATGATGATTACATCTTGACCAAAACTTGAGACACATTTTCGGCTCACGCATTAGTGATCTTTAAAAAGAAGCAGGTGTGATTATTTATCAAAGTATCAATGGCTCGATTCCTGTTTCTTTAGACAACATATCATATTGTTCCTGGACAAGATAGTGAACCCAAATTGCCCCTGAAACGTCCACTGGAGTGTGTGTAATAGATAAAAAGCCATGCAATACAGTTCTGAATGAGCGCGTTTGTGAATTTATAACAGTGCTGTTAGTGTTTCGCTAAGAGCATCAAAGCACTACATTAAGTGCCATTACAAAGTATTTGGGGCGATCGTGGCTCAAGAGTTAGGAGTTCGCCTTGTAATCGGAAGGTTGCTGGTTCGAGCCCCAGCTTGGACAGTCTCGGTCGTTGTGTCCTTGGGCAAGACACTTCACCCGTTGCCTACTGGTGGTGGTCAGAGGGCCCGGTGGCGCCAGTGTCCGGCAGCCTCGCCTCTGTCAGTGCGCCCCAGGGTGGCTGTGGCTACAATGTAGCTGCCATCACCAGTGTGTGAATGTGTGTGTGAATGGGTGGATGACTGGATATGTAAAGCGCTTTGGGGTCCTTAGGGACTAGTAAAAGCGCTATATAAATACAGGCCATTTACCATTTATTTGCCCCCTTACTGATTTCCTAGTTTTTGCATATTTCTAACACTTACACATTTCAGATCATCAAATACATTTAGACAAAGATAAGATATTTATGAATCGCAGATTTGTGTTTGAAAAGTTTGTATGCACAATTTGCACACTGATTTTTTGTGTATGCACTGCTGAGGCGCACTGACAAACACACTGAGAACTCCACTTCTGGCTTATAAAAACTCAAAATGAAGGTTTTGGAGTGGCCAAGTCAATGTCTGGACTCAAATTAAGACTGAGATGCTATGGCCTGACCTTAAACAGGTCCTCCATGTTCAAACATTTCCAACATAACAGAATTAAAAACATTTTGCACGTAAGAGTAAGTCAAAATTTCTCCACAACTGTGTGAAATAGTCATTCCCAGTTATTCCAAATACTTGATTGTGGTTTCTGTTGTCAAGGAGCGCACAAAAAGTTATTAGGTTTTCAGACAGGTACAGACAGGTTTGGATGGCTTTTTTTCCATTAATAAATTAAATGATTTAAAAACTTTATTTTGTATTTACTCGGCTTATCTTTGTCTTACAATAGAATTTGTTTGATGATCTTTGTGTTTTATAATCATCAGCACTGTATAATATATGTTATATGAAAATAATCATTTATTTATTCTGTGATCATGTAACAGTGTGGACTGCAACTTGTTATAGTTTAATGTTTCATTTACAACTGACAATTCAAATTCATTTAGTGTCAATAGTGTGATGCTGCATACAACTTACAGGATTGTTGTTCCTTGGCTCGGCTGGATGTTTTGTATGATTGACACCAAACGGTGACACCATCTTCCAGCAACTTCAGAATCCGACGCTTCTGCCAGCGAGGCGAGCGAACCTTCCCATGTAATGATTTCATATGTTACAATACATGTAATATATAGCATTCTCAAACTACTTCTAACCGCTACAAATGGTTTATAATTATTGATACCTTCACCATACTAGAGCCCTGCAGCATCTGCCTCACATCTTCATCATTTTGCACTCCTAGAAAGCATAGAGACAAAATGATGGTCGATTAAAATTATGTTATAAACACTATATTTATATACTGTATTTGGGTGTGTATAAAATAGCAGTGAGCATACACCTAATTATAATACGATTCAAATTCAGTAGCACTGGGATAGGCCGAAGAAAGAACAGGGAGGGCATAAAGAGAGGAAAAAGAGATCAGAGTTAAAATTAGAGGCTAGTGTGTATACATCTGCCACACCACAGCTGCTCGTGTGGGTACACTGTAATTGAAATATATCTTGGGTGGGTGGACAGAGAAAAATGGAAGGAAAAACTATAAAGACAACACTTGGAGCCATTATAAACTTGGGCCCCCCAAAAAAGTAACACCTCCAGAAATGTGCCTCATAGCTGAATGGATGTGTACTTCTGCTAGAGGAGATTCTTTATTATACAGTTATTCATTATAAAAAAAATATGTCATTTTGCACCAGGCCACGAGCAATCCTTGTAGGGTTAGTTCTTATAACTTGGACATAGTTCTCTCCGTTTGTATGTCAATACTTGAAAGTACAAACTGTCAAAATTCTTGGTATCCCGTTTGTGGGTTCTTTTGTAGAATCTCATGAACTCTACGGCACGGAAGGAACCTTTCAGTGACGTAAGTGTATGGTGATTAGTCTAGAGCCCATAAGGTGGACTGCAGTCTGAATCCGAATCCAAACACTATTCTGTATAGACCCATTAGATTTGATTCTTGGTACAAGTTTTCTTGTATGCATGTACAGCATGGTTATTTTAATCTGTACTGCTATTTTCATTTTTTGGCAGTCAGTGTGTGCACACAGCAAACATAGACCAGTCACATGGATTGTAAGTCATTCCATGTGATGTTACTCAGCCAATCAGGTCATTTTTTCAAAGCAACGTTCCAAACTAGACCTTTTCTTTTTTTAAATTAAGGACTTTATATGTAAGACAACTCTTTCAAGAGTTCTTTATTTCATTTTGAATGTAAAAGAACATTATTTTATTTTATTCTATTTTAGTTTATTATATAGCACTTCAGTTCATAGTGAAAACATATAATAAACCCTGCTGAAATACAATTGAATTGAATGTTCTTTATTTTACTGGAGACCCAGTTGTTGACCACATACAGCCACTAATACAACTATTTTTAATATATTGAAATTAATTATAATGTTTTTGTTATTCTGGAGCTTCTTTCGAGGGGATTTTCTCAAACTCGACCGCCTAAACTTTTGTCTAGACGTAAGCATACGGCACATCTGGAAGTTATTCACAGCGACTTCACTCGCTCCACATGGTGATGTGTTAGCCTTATTCTAACATGGATTGAATAAAAATTTCACCTCAAAATTATATACCCAATACCCTATAATGACAGTGAAATGTTTTCTTTAAATTCTTGGAAATTTAAAACTAAAAACTAAAAATATAATACAGGCATAAATATGCACAGCCTTTGCTTATTGCAATTCTTGATGATGATAAAAGTTTGGCACACCTGGACTTCTTTAAGTTTCTCTTTAAGTGAAGAGATTTCACATCTCATCAGAGAAACTTCTTCAATTTTAAAACCAAATTGTGCAGAGTCCCAGGTATTTAAAATGTACTGGGAGTTATTCCAGGTTTCTTGACCTACTATCATCCATGTGCTTCATCACATGAGCCATAGTTTGAAAAAAGGCATGACTAAGGCCTTTCTACCCTGACTGCTCAGAATGGCTGGGCGGCAGTTACAGGAAGTGTCCTGGTGATGCTTCTTCCATTTATGGATGATGGAGGCCCCTGTGATTACTGGGACCTTCAATGTAATATAATCCAGTCTTGGAGGTCTACAGACAAGTCCTTGTCTTCACAGCTTAATTTGTCCTCTGAAATCTGCCGTCAACTACGGGACCTTATATTAGAGAGCTGCCTTTCCAAACCATGTCCAGTGAACTCCATCCCCCTAAATGGTTGTGACATATGGACACTCCTTTCTCAACTTGGTTCTGCTGCAGGTTTCTTCCTATTAAAAGGGAATTTTTCCCTTCCCATTGTTGCCAAAATGCTTGCTCATATAATTGTTGGGGGTTTCTCTGTTTTCTCTGTATTATTGTAGGATCTTAACCTTACATTATAACGCGCCTTGAGGTAACCTGTTGTTGTAATTTGGCTCTATAGAAATAAAACTGAATTGAATTGAATTGAATTGGACACACCACGGGTGGACTCTAGTCAAGTTGTAGAAACATCAGACACATGATGACACAGGATGCATCACAAATACTTATGTACATGCTATGTTTTGGGTTTTTAGTGTAGAATTCTGAGGTGAAAAATGAATTTAATCCATTAAAAAAAAAGGCTGTAAATACCGAGCTATAGCACATGGGTGGCTAAAGTTGTTTTACCCTGGGATCCAAATTTTTTGTTTGAAAAAAAAAAGAAGAAGAAAAATCATAGAAGTGAGAATGGGCTCAGTTTATGTTGCTCAATTCAGTGGCACATATTTAAATGTGAAAACTGTACATCTATAACAACAGAGTCACCTCCTTATTTTTTAACTGGATTTGAATAAGTCAGGCAAATATTTTAAGTTAAATATCGGCTCACTGGAATACGGTAATTTCAGTAATTTTACTATCTGGATAAACTAGAGCAGCGTGGAATAGTATACCTCAAGTACCTCGATTTGTACTAGGGAGCAAAGCAAAATTTTCAAGCACTGCAATCTGAATGTGAAGCAGGGTTAACGGGTTAAAGCAGGGTTACCGTCTAGCAAAGCCATTTTCTCAGTCGGAGGGAGATACCGGTACTCTTTCAGTAAAAATACAATAATAATGGATTGGATTTATATAGCGCTTTTCTAGGCACCCAAAGCGCTTTACAATACCAATTCATTCACTCTCACATTCATACACTGGTGGAGACAGCTACAGTTGTAGCCACAGCTGCCCTGGGGCAGACTGACAGAAGCGAGGCTGCCATATGGCGCCATCGGCCCCTCTGGCCATCACCAGTAGGCAAGTAGGGTAAAGTGTCTTGCCCAAGGACACAACGACCAGGACAGAGAGCCCAGGGATCGAACCGGCGACCTTCCGGTTACAGATGCGATTCCCAACCCCCTGAGCCACAGTCGCCTAATAAAGCATAATAAACGCACAGGCTGCTGTAACAAAAACTCTCACCCAGATTCCGCAGAGGATCAATGGCCTTTAATTCGGACGTCCCGGCTCCGTTCTTGACCTGGGGGATTGCTTTCTTTCTGTTGCCCAACATACTGTAAAGAGGCTGCGCTTTATTTAGCTCTCCGTGCCTCCCTCCGTCCCTGCAACCGTATCCTGCGTTGTGTGTGTGACCGAGGTAGGAAGTTGACAGTCTACTGGCTCGGCTGTCAAGACAGTGTATACAAATCACAGAGCAGAGTGCTCCTCATGTTTTATCCTGCCGGAGGAAAACAAGAGACAAGACAAACCTTTGCAATGTCATTGTGGTTGGATTGTAAAGCATCTCTTCCTGGATGATTTTCAAAATAAAGACTTTGCGACGCGCAAACAGGGTAGACCTACCTGTTTCATGTTATTTATTTATATTTATAAAAGACGACTTCTGGACCCACGTAGTCTCTTGAAGTAAAATTAAAAATAGTGTAGACAGAGGCATAATTAAGACCTTGTATAACCATTCTCTGCTTGTCATTCTCTGCTTGTGTCTACAAGATTTAGTAATTTTTATTTGAACATCAATTAATTTTTATTGTTATATTTTATGTATTTAATATATTATAGCATTACTTCACAGCAACAGTTGTGTCTTTTCCCAGTTTGTGAGCTAATGTCACTGTAATATTAGAAAGAGAACAACAGCCATCACCAAATTCGCCATGGATAGCACTTGGTGATGGTGCGATACAAGAACTACCTTTAATAATAATAATAATAATAATAATAATAATAATAATAATAATAATAATAATAATAATAATGAAACAGGAACAGGAAGAGGAAGATAGACAGACAGAGTCAGTCCAGTTCTTTCTTATTGTATTGCTTAACAGAAAATATCTGCACCCATTTATCCATCAATTTCCAAATTCAGCGTTGGGAGTGGAGGAGGCGGGAGAACATGCAAATGTTTTGTCATGTTGTATTCTACTAAGAAAGCTACTGAGTCACATTATTGCAGATTCATCATGATTAACTAAATAATCGAAGCATTATTTTAATTTGATCAGAACTGCAAGGTGAACGTTTCCTAATCACGATGCCACATTAGTTATTTATTCGTATTTCCCATGTATTATCTCACCTTACCAGAAATAATATTTTTTGAAGCTTTTAACCTAAATCTGTGATTTGGACCTTATTATGCCTTTGTTTTGAAAGCACACGTCGATATTTCCGGGGATGTCTTCGTGAAGTCGACAGCAAAAATTATTTAAACGGATTATAGACCGTGGACAGACGTGAAATTTGAGATTTCCTCGTCCGCCCCATCTACTAAGATCCAGTTTTAAAAGGGACCACGGTACAAGTGATGCATTCACTGATGTTAATGATCAGCCCTAAAGCTGATCCTTAACACAGTCCTCTGTTAGGGCAGCGGAGGGCTATTGTATAATAATTAATCCACAAATCGGGCTGCATGTCCCGGGTTGACTGCAATACATGAAAGTGATGGATGCAAATTGATGCCTCCTAGACTAATTTCGTAATTGCAGGATAATGTTTTAAACAATGCTAACGACAATAAAAAAATATTTTGGTTTATTGATTACTTTGTTTCATAAACGGTTATAGAGCAGGATTAGTTCACTTTGTGTGTCCATGTTGATTAATCCCATCCGCGGTGGAAGAAGTGATGGTAGAGGACTCAGATTTTACCAACTGAAGCCTGTAAACATCAGTCCCATTTAAGTAAAGTAACTTTTATCATTGCCGCACAGCAAGAAGGTCCTGAGTTCAATTCCACCATCAGGCCGGGGTCTTTCTGTGTGGAGTTTGCATGTTCTCTCCGGGTACTCCGGCTTCCTCCCACCGTCCAAAGACATGCAGCTTGTGGGGATAGGTTAATTGATTAATCCAAATTGTCACTAGGTGTGAATGTGAGTGTGAATGGTTGTCTGTCCCTGTGTGTTAGCCCTGCGACAGACTGGCGACCTGTACCCTGCCTTTCGCCCTATGACAGCTGGGATAGGCTCCAGCGCCCCCCGCGACCCTGAAAAGGATAAGTGGAAGCGAATGGATGGATGGATGGAACTTTTATCATTCAAATATAATCAAGTAAAGAAAATGTTTGTCATAACATGTTCCTTGAAATTGACATTATTATTATTATTATTATTATTATTATTATTATTATTATTATTATTATTATTATTATTATTATATATTATATATATATATATATATATATATATATATATATATATTATATATATATATATATATATATATTATATATATATATATATATATATATATATATATATATATATATATATATATATATATATATATATATATATATATATATATATATATATATATATATATATATATATATATATATATATATATATATATATATATATATATATATATATATATATATATATATATATATATATATATATTATATATATATATATATATATATATATATATATATATATATATATATATATATATATATATATATATATATATATATATATATATATATATATATATGTATATATATATATATATACATATATATATATATATATATATATATATATATATATATATATATATATATATATATATATATATATATATATATATATATATATATATATACTACTTTTAGTAGTTAATAGTTTTACTATTACTAATATAGTAATAATAATAACTATTATTACTATATTATTATCGGAGATGATGGTGGTAAAAAAGGGGTGGAAGCAGAGATTTTCATTGAGAGTGAGCAGGATGGACAAGAAAAGAAACAGGTATGTCACTGGGATAGCTCAGGTTGGATTTCCGCGGTTTGGATACAAATTTAGAGAGGCATGGTTTAGTGAAGTGGAGGGATAGTGGATCTATTGGACAAAGGATGTCCAGTATGCCCATAATCAGTATGGAGCTACCAGGCAGTAGGAAGAGAGGACGCCCTCATTGTCACGTGATTTGACACGGAAGTCATTTGTGTAAAGCGCAGACTGGTGAGTAGCTGCAGTTGACGGTAGGTCAGCCCTGTGGCAGGTGGCTAGTGAGCAGTTTTGTGAACAAACGTTACCGTCAGCGTAGACCAAGATATAGCAAGCTTCGTCTTGTTGCCAGCTCTGTCAGTCTTTTGGCCGAGGTTGCCGAGCTGTCTTTCTCCGGTGTGATCATGGACAGCGGCAGGACGTAGTCAGTAAGGTAAGACAGCTAACTCATACTAAGCTCGCTTGCAGCCAAAGTTCACTGTAGCAGCACTGTATATCGCTGTCTACATATCAAACGAATTTGATATTTATCAGAAAATTCCAGCAAATGCATTACCAAGTGAAACAGCATTAAAAGTAGTTACTAAGTTACGAGTGACACATGTAAACTTTAAACTTAAATAAAGTACACGTACAGTAAATGCTCTAATCTACATTTCACCACTGGTCCTGTCCAACCCGTTCTCACTCCCAAAGCGTAACATTTTACGCTAGGTGACAAATCGTCACCATATTACGTTTTCGGCTACCCACCACGTTCCTAAATGACGACCTCGGAAAAAGAGGAAATATGAGAACCGTCTGGACTGAACCTACACATGTTCGCTCTTTTTCTTCAAATCGCTTAGAAACACGCTATTTAACATCATTAAAGTCCTGGTTAAGGTCAGGAATAAGGTTATGGTCAGGGCTAGGGATAAGGTTAGGTTTAGGGCTGGAATACAGGGCTGGAACGTCTATTACCGCGGGAGCGTCATTGCACTGGATTCCAGCCATAACCCGCCGCGTACCATAAGAACGCCGAAGGTCTCCTTTCGCGTTCCTCAGGAACGCCGCGGGACGTGACAAAACGTCGACATGTTACGCCTCGGGAGTGAGAACGCTCTGTCCTGTCAGTGCTCTCATCAGTGAATTTGCGCATTGTATGAGTAACAATACTTTATTCCAATAACCATCGGAGCAGAGAGGGGGCATTGTGATTATAATCAGTGACTAGTGTTCACTCGTGCTAAGGGGTCAAGGCAAATATCAACATTACATTAATAGCCAGCATTAATTAATTATGACCTAATTACCTATTAGTAACTGAATTAATTTACCCCCCAAAATAAAAAATGCCCAGAGAGTCACAGATTAATTTGACTTACGGTATATTTTGTTAATATTGGATTTGACTCACTCTCATGACTTATTTTTCTTTATACTTTTACTTCCACATCTGTGTACATATTCTCCCTCAGCTACAGCTCCACTCATGCTTCCTGTGTCATACCAGTCCCAGCCATGATAGAGCCTGTGGTTGATCACCAGAAACGCTTTCAGGCTGCAGTGGATGTCATCCAAAAACTCCCCAAAAACGGTACATGGAATCTTTCAGTCATTGCTGGTTCCACGTAATTGAGGACTGTTGAGCAATCACATATATTGTGTTACTATTGTTACAATAGCATATATGTAGGTATTTTATTTGTAGGAATGAACTGTACCAGAAACACATGATCCAAGATCCTTGACTAGAGATCCAAAAGGAGAATTCCGAGTGTCCTGCCTCCACAGAGCACGTGCTCAGTAGAGATTTAGCCGAGTTTCATATTTGTCGTGTGCATCTTTTTTGTCATACTCTCAGTATTTCTCATTTTCCCAAAAATTCTCATAAATAGTTTCACCTGCGCTCATTTAAAAGAAAAAAGTTTCACAGCACCAGTTTAAAAAGTTTACAATTTTGCAAAAGTTTCAAATGGATTCACTATTGGATGAATTTTTGATAGTAAATCATTTTTTGAGATAGTATTTATTATATGAACTACACTTAGTGCCGCTCTTAACACGGTATAATAGAATTAATTACACGGGGGAGGACAGTGTTCATTCTGTAAAATTCAGTTGAACACATTTTGCATACAAGTTGACTAAATATTTCCTTAAATGTCTTTTCAAATTCCCTCCCCCTCATGTCCACCTGCTTTGGTGACTCCTCGTGAATAAGTGACGTGAATGTGGTGATAGTCCAGCCTAGAAGTAATAAATGCATGAACTAATTCTTTATTATCATTTTGACAGGATATTTCTAACTTTAGAGATGTTGCACAAATGGAAGAAAGCAGTCCTACATATTTGTTTAATATGTGCGTTGAAGGACATGTCCTGTTAAAAAAAAGACTCCAAGGTTCCTCACAGTGTTCCTGGTAATGCCATCCAGAGTAAGAATCTGCTTAGATACCATATTTCTAAGAGTTTTAGGGCCGAGTACAATAACCTCAATTTTATCCGAATTTAGAAGCAGAAAATTAGAGGTCATCCAAGTCCTTGTGTTTAAGACATTCCTGTAGTTTAACTAATTGCTTTGTGTTATCTGGCTTCATGGACAGATAAAACTGCTATCTGCATAGCATTGAACATGTTTGCAATGCCTTCTAATAAAACTACCTATGGGAAACATGCATAAGTAAACAGAATTAGTTCTAGCACTGAACCCTGTGGAACTCCATAATTAATCTTAGTGCTTGAAGAGGACTCTCCAATTACATGAACTAATTTGAGTTCGTTAATGCAGCGCAGTACCTTTAGTACCAACAGCATTCTCTGATTGCTGTAATAAAATATTGTCATCAGCATTACTTAACGCTGCACTGTGCTCTAGCAGAACAAACACACAGAGTCCACTTTCAGAACTTATAAGATCATTTGTTACCGTCACTAAGCTGTTTCTGTGCTGTGATGAGCTTTGAAACCTGTCTGAAACTTAATAAATTAATAAATCATTCCTCTGTAAATAAGTTAGGTGTTTTACAACTACATTCAAGAATTTTTGAGATAAAGGAAGGCTGGCAGCTGGATCAAGTAATCGCTTTTTAACTACTGCCAGTTGGAAGGCAAGTGGCCGATTAATAGAGTTAGGTTGATCATATTTAAAATTGAAGCATCAATTATTAGGCAATTCCTACAATCTGAGGAGCTTGGAAAGAAAAGTGTCTGGACTTGTTTAAGTTTCCTTGAAGACGTTTCACCTCTCATCCTAGAAGCTTTGCCAACCAGACCAAATAAATGGAACTGAAGAAGTCTCCAGAAGAAATATTTGATTACACTCAAGAAAAGGATGTCAGTACTCGGAACAAGGAAACTCAGGATATTGCATTATATGATCTGATATCCAGCAGGTAGTACAGACAGGTAGTACATGTCTGTACTACCTGCTGGATAACCAGTGATTTTAACAAAGAGTATTTATCATTTCTCCATTTTCTTTCTATTTTGTATGTATTGCTGCACATAAAAAAGGGCTGTATTTTTTTAAATGGACCTTGATTATAAATTGATGTAGTATAGTTTGGTGTCCAGTCCTGATGAGTGGAGAAATAAACCTGACAAATAGTTGTGCTGTTTTGTAGGCTCCTACCGGCCTTCCTATAAGGTCATGCTGCGCTTCTACAGTCTGTACAAGCAAGCAGTGTGTGGTCCCTGTACAGTGCCTCGGCCTGGCTTCTGGGACCCAGTGGGCCGCTACAAATGGTGGGTGTGTGTATACACATGTGCATGCCAAAAAATTCAGTAATTCAATATTTTGTGTCAGTTAATTAAGAAAGTGAAAATTTAATTTTGAAATTTTCTGTTTTAATATTAATCATTATTGCCGACCACAAAAAATATCAAATATTATAATATTTCATTTAATTTTTAAGGAATTACTATTTAAACAGTATAAATGGGTCAGTGATATAAAACCCGAATTTTCCATCCACCAGCTTTTCTTTTTAATTAAAATCTACATTATCTGTATTAAGCACCTTTCAAATATTTGGACCCACTTTAACAACGAATCAATGACTTCTTGGTAGACGCATCATGAAAATGATGCAAATAAATAAATAAATCAGGTCATTTCACTTTGATGGTTATGCATTGATTATACATTAATGATTTGTTTATTTGTAAATATTTTAATCTGCTTTACCAGATATCACTGCCAGGCAAGCTCAGACCAAATCAACAAAAGTCAGTGTTGTTAAACTATCTGAAACAAGTCGATCTGAATCACTTTAACAAAAGTCATTCTGTGGCTGTAAAATTTTGCTCAAGGTCAAGGTCACATTTGTCATTTTATGGGCAATAGAATTTGAGTTGTGCTACATCATGAGCCAATATGAGCTACTGTGTGATTGATATTCTGATTTAACAGTTTTAATCAAGTGAGTTTTTTCTGTAAATTGCCCACAATTATAGTGAGTGGGCAAATGTTGCATTATAGAACAAAGGCATGATGTCTGTATTTTTTTATTTTTTTTAAAAGGAAAATACTCTGATTCAAAACATTACACATTACTGAAAGACAGGAGGAAAATGAGTTTTTGCTCCCCCTGTGTATCCACCAGGGGGAGCAGGGATAATTGAAGCTTGTTCATTTACAGCTTCCATTTTAAATTTGCTTAAAGCTTCTATAATTATAGCAGAATTATGATGTTGAATGTTCCATTAAACAGAATCGGGTTATACAGATTCTGCCTTGCAGCAAATAAAGGAGATCTTGTGCACACCGAGTCTTTAAATAACATGAACATTTTTTTGTGAGCAAACAAAAACTGTTGAAAAATGTTTATTTTACCAAAGTTGCCACATGTAGGGTTTTCCTCACTACATTTGGCAAGTTCTGTTGAAACAACCAGTTAAAATCAATCTTTGACTCACTGTCCTGCCTTTTAAATATAAATAAGTGTAGTGACCTTTATACATAGACATTCCATACAGTACTGCAAAAACTAAATACATTCATTTTTTGGCAGTCAGTAAAAAACATCCAAAACAAATCCGCTCATGTGGGTGGCCGCATGGCCAGCGGCACAGACAAATCAGTTCAGGCAGGCGACTGTTTGGCCAGCGGTGGCACCGGTGCTGATCTGGAGGGCAGCACAAGAGATGCTGCACTGTAGACCGGCGGAGATGATGGGATGCCTCTAGCAGCTTGGCAGGTTACTGGCGGCGTGGCTTGGCATAGCCCTCTGTTGGAGACAGAGCAGGACCAGCAGGCGTGGGAACCTCTGGCTGAGGCGAAGCAGAGCACTCGGCTGGCTCTGGATGCTGTGGCTGGAGCTCAAGTTGAGGACTGGGCCGCCTGTCCCTTGGCACCGTAACAGGTGGAAGAATTGGCCGGACCTTAGCTGTCCCTACCTGAGGAACAGGTACGGGTGCAGGGACAGGTTGGGTCTCAGGAACAGGTGAGGGCAGGGCCCAAGCCGCCCTGGGAGCAGGAACGGGCTGAGAGACAGGTGTGGATATAGAAACAGAATGACAGGAATAATCGGATTTAAAGGTGCAGGTGTCCTTAATGACAGACTGACATGGTGGAGCATTTTTTTGGAAGCAGGTTGATGATGAACATTTATCTGATAGTCCAGTCCAGGTTTACAACAAACAGTCAGTGGCTCTTTAGCTGAGCAAACAGAAGTCTTAATCTGTCTTAATTTGTGGCGAGCAGGAGGGAAAAAGTCAGTTTCACTCACAACTGGAAGTTGCTGCTCTGAATGAGAAGAACTGTGGTGGCGAGAGCCTTGCCTCCTCTTGACGGTGACAGTAGGAACGCTGAATGACGGAGCCTCTGCACCACGGCGAGGTGGTAGCGCTAGTGAGTGAGGTGGCAGGTGGAGGAGCGAGGAGTGGAGAGGCGAGAGAGTGAGAAGATCGGCGGGTGACACCCACTCACCATGGCAAAGGCTGGCGTACAGGCGAGGCAGCAGGTGGAGGACCACGAGCCGAGCCAATCCGATCCAAGTATCCACTAATGGAAGAAAGGCTTTCTTCCCAGTCTTTGGATTGGAAGCCAGAGTCCCCAAAGAGAACCCACACTAACATGGGGAAAACATGCAAACCCCACACAGAAAGGCCCCAGGCAGGTGGTGGAGTTGAACTCTGGACCTTCTTGCTGTGGCTTTAAAATATTTCATTTTGCATGTAATAAAAATGGAGTATATGAAATTTTACAATTTTAAATGAAATAATAAAAGAAATTCAATTTTTCTGATATGTTTTTTATGCACTTGGAAGTCGCTGTAGTCAGGTTAGTTTTTGGTGGCAGACACACACTTTGAAAAAAGCAAAAAACAAAAAAACAAGCCAAGTAATCAAGTCACTTAAAAATAACAAAGGAAATAGTCTCGCATTAAAAATCTTGCTAAAATTTGAATTTTAGAAGTTTTTTTGTCCAACTGATTAATAACGTCTTTCTTTGTTTTATGTTGTTAAGTAAATTGCCGATATTAAAATTACTGATATTGTCTACTAATTACAAAGTTACTAATAATTGTAATTCCAAAGTTAGAAAACATTTTGATAAGATTTTAACCACATTGTCATCTGATATGCTGTCGTCAAGTGTATTTCTTCCAGTGACTCAAAAGTTGTTTATCTGTGTTAGGGATGCATGGAACCAACTGGGAAAAATGAGTAGTGAGAGCGCCATGGCTGCCTATGTGGACGAGATGAAGAAAGTTGCACAGGAGGTACATTTATTTTATACATGTAAAGAAGCAAATTCACACAAGTTAATTAGAGGCTTCCCAAACAGCCTGCTTTTGTTTAGCTGTTTTTTTTTAGCTGCTACAAGGGAAGGATTTGGTGCTTTATGTCAAACAGACAAGAAAATTGCATAATAAACACTTTTCCAAAGACAATATGAAAACATTGAAATTTACCAAGCAATCCAAGTAAAGTAATTGCATATACAACAGTTATTTATCAAAACAATTCAAATGAATGCAGTTATTTAAAAATAAAGTGCAAAACAGACAAAAACTGAGACATACAGTATGTGTGCACCGATCTCAGTGCATCATGCTTGAAGACAATTGTATGGTGTCTCTCAGTCAGAATGCGGGGTTCTAAATAATGTGACAGGGTATGTTTTTTACCCTTTAATAACAGTAATATGACATTTCACCGTAAATAATAATACAGATATGTTGTTTTTGAACTCTTACCTTACTGTTGGATGAAGAATGAGATGAACTTCCACAGTAGCAACTGTTACACAGTGCAGCACTCTTTTCCTCCAGCCAACACGAGACTACATACATAACAGGGCAGCAGACACAGAGCAGGTGGGTGGGACACACAGCAGCAGGCAGCTTTCCCATTGGTTGAAACATACTGGAGCCTGTTTATTCTGATTGATTGGGCAGGCTGTCCATCTTTCCTCACCTCTATCGTTTCTTAAAGAGGTACCCTCATTTTATGTGGGTTAAACAATGTATGTTGAAACTGGATGCAAGAATAAACAATTAGCTGAGACGTTACCACTACTTTGGCTCTAGTTATCTGGTAATAAGGAGTAACAGTCCCATACCAGAGTTAATAGAATGGACTGGGATTTTTATAGCACTTGTCTTTTCTCACTGATCACTCAAAAATCTGCTTCTGTTTAAATGTCTCAGGGACTTGCAGTGAAGTAATGAATCTCCTGATCTCTAAGTCTTCTTATGTCCCTGTAGGTCATTGACACCATGCCCATTGATGAGAATACAGCCTCACTCTTCAAATACTTTGAGCCTCTCTACCTGTTCATTGATGACATGCCCCGACCTCCAGAGTCACTGCTGAAACTCAGAGAAGGTCAGTGATTACGTTCTGTGTAATGAGGCACTTACAGGTTTGGGTTAAAAGGTTCAGCTACTGAGAATCTAATAAGTTATTAAGTACTAATGGCTTCAGATAGGAAGCCATTAGTACTTCGTTTCAAATTACACACTATCATTTGTTTCATGGTTTTGCAAAATACACTGTTTACGGCAATATTATTTCATCGGGGCACAGAGGATACCAGCATGGCCAGAACCAGTTAGCTCCAAACAGAAGGACCAGTCAAAACAAATCGAGCACCTTATTTCTAAACGAGTGGCTACCTCTGTAGCATGGACATGGTTTGGTTATGAAAAGTCTGACACGGACCAGAAAACTGTAATCTGCAAATTATGGCGCAAACCGGTCCCCACCACAGACTCAAACACGACAAACCTCTTTAACCACCGACGCAAGAATCACGTGAAAGAGTGTGGAGAGAGTTTATGGATGAGAAGCAAAAAAGAGCCGACAGGTGCTCAAATTAAACCTTAGACTCAAACATTAGAGCAGGCCTTTCCCCGCAGCACGCCGTGTACTAAATACTAGTTTAATTACATACTTACCGTTACAACTTATGTCTAAAATTGTATAGTTTAATGCATTGGTCAAAACACTCAACTCCAGATACATGATGCCCAGCTGAAAACACTTCAAGTCGAGTTGTCCAGGATTCACAGAATTGACAGAAAATGCAATATTTGGTGACATATATCGTTATTGGGATGAGAAATGTTTTATATCAGGAAATGAGATTTTGGTCATATCGCACAGCCCTACTTTGAAAACCTGTGGCCCTAATGCATAACCAAATAAATAGCTTTAATAAAAACACCTCTAGTGACTTCTGCATGATTCTCAGGGTGTATGTTACCGTATGTCAGCATGTCAGGAGTACCATATGTAATGGTATGTAAGGATCTGATACCTCTGGCCTAATTTTGACTTTTGGGGGGAAGCTTTGTCGAATTTATGACGTAATCTACGTGAGTGACGTTGTTCCTAGCATGTATGCTAGTGCTGGTGCATTATGTGTTAATTATTGTGTGGTCATGTTTCGGTGTTTTATTTGTGGTCCCAGCTGAAAAAAAAGAAAATACTTGAAATATTTTTATTAAAATTTTTTCCCCTCGTTCATTTTTGTCGTCATTTTTTGCGGGGATGCAAACATATTTGTCCCTCTAGTACTTTTCCATTCCAATAGTTTCTCCCTCTAGGAATTTGCTGACATTTGTGGATCCTTATATTGATGCTATGATTATTATTTGTTATTATGAGGCGATGATTGGTATTCTTTTCCTAAGGAATTAAAAACCGGCGAAAAAGTAGCTGGAAATGCACAGGAGGACTCAATGGTGCTGAACAGGCTAAATACAATAGTTGCGGGTTGTACGGACCTGACATGACATGACAGACTAGTGCTTCTGCCTTGTAGCTAAAGTTGTAAAATGTAGCTGTGCAAATTGTGGACTTTAATAAGTCAAACTTTAGACTTGACACGGTCTCGGTCTTAATAAAGTGAACAGTGAGGGAGCGAAGTCTGGTCTCTGTGGATCCTTTAATGCCTCCACTGTAAGTACAGTGGGGTTATGTGGTTATTATGGATATATCATCATATGACCGGTTCAGGTGTTAAAAGCTTTCACCCAAATTTAACAGTGTCAAAGGTAAACTGTCTGGCAGACAGGCAGCTCTCGGACACTTGGGCTGGACTCTAAATCAATTATAAACCAGTTATAGAGCGAAACCTTTGTTCACATACAATCAATCCTTGATCTGATCACAGATCGTCGTTGTATTTTCCTTACAAGTGCTCGTCCTGCTCACTTCTCCCACAGTGGGGTACTGGACCTGGCCTTTCTCACTAATCCTTCGACATTAACCTGGACCTCTAGTACAGGAATCGGCTAATTGTATTAATTTGATTACATCTCTTTAATCAGTTGTCTTTTTCTACTTCAGAGCTTGTGGGAAAATCTGGTGTATTATGTCATATTTAAGCAGAAAAGTCTCAACTGCTTACAAAAGCTTTTAATCTGTACGTGATGGTGTAGACAGTTAAATCTCTGAATTTATTAAATACTAAATAAATGTAAATAATTATCTGTGTATTATAAAGTGAAGTGAAGAATCAAGTTCTGTTTTGCCATTTTCACTTAAAAGATTCCACAAATGATTTTTTATTTTTTCTATTAGGGCTGAAAATGTGTTTCCTGTCATGATGTTGGTTCCAGCAAAATGCCTGTTAAACCCAGCAAACCAACACAAACACGAATACATTTGATTTTACTTGCAGCTGAATCTGCAGTGTTGGAGGTTATGCCGCTCACCAGTGATTCAGAAAGTGAAATTTTCTCTGATTCAGTGGATTCGTTGGAGCTCCATAACGTCAAGGTGTGAGGCACATCTGCCAGTTAATAACACAATGTCTTAATTTTAAGAAAACATTAACTAACTGAATTAACTGTGTCTGCTCACAGACCCGGTCAGACAGCTTTTATAATGACCACGTGCCCCTAGAGTCCTCTCCAGCTCAAAGCCAGAAGCAAGGCCGAAAGGTTGGGGCAGGTCAAGGTGGAGAAGGAGCAGAGGATGGGATGGCTCCAGACAGGAGGAGTCGGCACACTGGGCAAGAAACTTCTCAGCGTGATTGGAGAGAACGTAAGCTGCTATGTAATTTCTAAAAGCGTTAATTTTATTATTGGATAAACCGGGTGGCTGTAGCTCAGGAGATCGAGCAGGTCATCTACTAATCGGAAGGTTGGTGTTAGATCCCTGGGTGGCCCCCTGATCCAGGGGGCAAGACACCAATGCATCCATTGGAGTATAAATTTGTGAATCACACACATAGATAAAAAGGGTTCGTGTGGGCGTGAATGGGTGTTAATGCAAGTTGTATAAAGCGCCTTGGATGCAGTTCACTCTTGTTAGTTAGTACGAGCTCATTAGAACAATGACGTTGTCAAAGTCATGTAGTTTTGTGCGATACAAGCTGCTGCTCTTTAAAGATTGACATAATAACTTATCAACAAGGCCTATACTAGAAGAGCTAGAATTATCAGCTATTTACTAAAGAGATATCACAGAAATGTTCTGTTGTTAAAAACACAGCTAAATGTTATCATGTGTTGCGCAGCCCAGGCTTTGTGGCGTGTTGTCTGGTCATGCACCTTTGTTGTGGCGAATCCTGTCGTTCAGGAGAATCCTGCAGCAGCTTTCTGCGCTGTAACGATAGGTATAAATGAAATACCCATCGTTGCAATGAAATAACATCTTATCCTAAAGATTGTTATAATAAATCAATGAATAAAGAGACAGTTGAAGTGTTATGGTCCACAGGTGCTCCACAGGGAAGTCTGGGGTGGTCCCCAGGTGGTGGAAGTGGGCATGGACGTGGAGGAGGGCACGGTTCAGAAGGTGGTGCAGAGATGCTGCATCAGGCTCACCTACAACAGCAGATCATCCTGGCTCTTCAGAGGCTCAGAGAGGACATGAGGAGTGTGATGGACAGATTGGAAGTGTTGGAGAGGCTTGCTGCCACACACGTAAGCTTTCCTACGTCCCAACACTTCAAGTGTACTTTCTTTACCGTAAAATGTAAAGGATAAAAGCTCTTAATTACAGGCTTACAGGAAATTACATACCTGAAGTTTGGGAGTCATTTCAGTTTACTGCTGTGTTGTGTGTGGCAGGCTCACAATTCAGACTTGAGATCACACCTGCAGTGTTCACCACAACAGGTACCAGGCTCTGATTGTACTCATCAAAGAATATCGTCCTATCATGCATGCTCATGTAAACAAACATGTGGTCACAGGCTTTTTTCTCACGTGCTGTGGGATTTTGCCCCCCACCCCTTAGGAACAGATGTCGTGGCCGTTTGACATGTCTGGGCAGACTGTCGTCTTTTTGCTGCTGTGGCCTTTTGTTGCTCACGGTCTGGTCTACCTGCTGAGGAAGAAAAGTCGCATGTCTTCATGAAGCAGCTGATATTCAACGTAAGACCAGTGAACAAGTCCACAATATCTGTGAAGGAGTTATCCTCTACATCATTATGTGATTTGATGCTCACCATGGATTCATCCTTCAAAAATATCACGTCATTTACGAGCATCCTATAAATGTGTTATATATGATTCTTGGCACATTTTTCAATAACTGTAATAAAATATTGTTCAATATTTGTTGGATCTCCCTTAAGCCTTCCCACTCTGGGTGCCCCAGGATGTAGTGCCTTAGTCGTAGGCAGAGGTGACACAGAGACCCATACAGGTATGAAACAGGTAGAGGAGTCTAGGTGGTATGTTTCAGTCGGTTTGTATTGCTACAAACAGAGACAGTGGAAGAATCGCCCTTCTATGTGCAGTTCTGTAGGTTCACAGTGTAATTCACATTTAAAGTGAATTACACTGTGAACCTACAGTCTTACTGGAAGTGTCTAAAGAACCTTAGATCACTCAAAAAGTTTGTTATTTTTATTTTGTTTTTATTTTAAGAAATCCTGTCTGGCAGCGTTTGCAGTCAAAATTATGAACATGTTTCTTTCCCAAGATGATTTCCATAAATTCTCTTTTGGCTTCTCTTGTTCATATGATTCTTTTTATGTGTTTGTTTTTTCATTTCTATTAGTGTTATTTCAGTTATTATATATGTAGTATGACAAGGTCTAAGGCGGGAAAAAAGTTAAGGTGGTATGGGCATCTCACAAGGGCGCATCCAATGCAAAGTGTTTCGAGGCCAAGAGACGGTGAAGAGATCTCGGGATGCCTCGGTGTCCCCCTAGATAAGTTGGAGGTGGCTTGGGAGAGTGAGGTCTTGGTGGCTGTGCTTAGGCTGCTGCCCACCAAGACCTGGCTCCACAGAAGTGAAAGAAAATGGATTTTGGATGTAATTCAGGTAAGAAAATCTCCAAATGGCTGCAATCACAGCTTTGCAAGAGTGATGAAAACATTTCTCCCACTGATGCTACATCCAGATGAACAATAAACATGTTGGATTTTGTATGGAGTTAGATGCACAGGGCTTTTTGGGGCGAGTTCTTCTTTCATTCATTTTACCATGAATCTATGGATCCTGCCTTTAAGCTGAGAAGCATTTATTTTCGATTGACTGTATATTTGGTGCCTCAGTCTGTTTCCTTTCTAGACAAACATGAGTAAAGTATGAGCATTCTCTTTTTTATTTTGGACTAATACAATCATCATCATCCTTCATTACATTTGGTCTTCAATGGCCAATGTGTTGTAAACTGGAAGAGTGCCCAATCCTACATCTCCCACATTGCAACTGGGCAGTATCTTTTTGGAATTTCTCGAACTGCTACTGTAAGCTTTCACTTCCCCTCTTTACTTTTCTGAGACAGAAAAAATGCAGTGCTTCTTAGTTCCCAGCATGATGAGAAAACTGTCCCGAATTATGAAATAAATAGAGCTGCCCTTTTTATTAAAGGTCAATTATTTTTAGTTATTGAAGCACAAATATTACTAATCCAGTTTCAATACAAATAATTTAATATGTATAATATTTATATACACAGGTTAACAAGACTTTGCGTGGACCAATTTTGCAACACTTGTACAGAGTTACATGCACCAGGGCACAGACAGAGAAGACAGACGGATTCTAGATATACAAACATGGAGTCTGGTTTGACCACAGCTAATGTCAGTTTAGGTCACACGCATTTTTTTAACCATTCCAATTTTTCATTCTTGAAACTTGTTTTTACAAAACTCAAGTTCTGGGAAGGAATCAAAAAAAATACCGAAGCTGTGAAAAAACAAAAAGCTAACATCACTCAGATGAGACTGTGTGGTTTTGGATTTAAGGACGTGGTTTGCTTGCTGCTTTTAGCTGCTTTCTTGTCTCTGTAACACTGACATTAAGTATGAGTTCACAATATGACAAACAACAAATATTTATCATGTTTGCACACTGCTGACACTGTATGATTACACAAACAGAGAAAAAAAAACACAAAAAAATTGGCATGACTTCACATAGCTGCCCTGAAAACGTATGACGAAACAGGTTTTATTATAGCTCTGGCCCTCCTCATGCAACACACACACACATACTGGGAAACACAATAGTCTTACTGTACACTTAAGGTTTGCATATTTGTATTTGTTTTGACCATGCAAGTATTTTTTAGTCTAAAAAGTCCAATCATACAGCGAGAGACTAAGAGTGGCGATTAGTCAAAACCAGAAGGCAAAAGGAACACCAGTTATTTCAGAGTCAGGCTGCAGAGAAAAACAAAGATGAATTCTTTACTGTGACTTGCTATAACTAGAGCAGCAACAGCTCTTCAGCTAAATTTCAAATGTCTGCTGTGGTACCACATAGCACTTTTACATTTATACTGTTGTAGGTTTTCATTCCAAAAGGTTACAGCCTCTTTATTTATTGCATGCAATAAATAATGAATCTAGAGTTCTGTAGTGTGCAAACCATTATTTCTTCATCTCATTTCTTCAGCTCTGCACCTGCTCCATTGACAGAGGAAGATGTGCGTGGACTTTTTTTTGGTTCACAAGATTATGAATGCAGCTTTCTCACTAATGTAGCTAGCCTCCATCTTTTATATGGTTTATATGAAGTGTCTATGACATCAGTTGTTGTCAGGAGTGCTATTTTCTTCCTCATTTTTGAAGAAGTGTATATTTGATTTGATTTTATGCAGTTTTATTTCTGACCATGTTTGTAGGAGAGAAAAATCCGCAGCAGATGGGAGGGAGTGCAGTATGTGAAAATAAGATAAAGATCCTAGTACCGTGCATTATTGTTGTCACTTTGGAATGACATTGCAATTGCACACAATGACATTTTTTTCCAATGACACATTACATCTCCAATAGAATATTCTGGAGACAGTTTTCCTGCTTGTGGACAAGTGCAACACAGTGTTAGTGAGTAAAGGCCAAGTGCTTGGTATTCATTAGTGTGGATGAAACAGACTGGTTAAACTACCACTGTGTGGCGACGCCATGCTCTCAGCTTGTCCTGCAGGTCTAGGCCTGATCTCCTTAGGATGACAGTGGAATGTCCTGAGGAACTCTGATCTATCCATCCTGATGAAGAGGAGATGAGAGAGGGAAGCTTCTGTGCACAGTGAGGTAGGGACCTGGGACCTGGCTCTCCCTCAGTCATTCTGACTACCTTCACCCTATCATCTCTACATCCTCTTACACTATCCTCATTCCTGCCCAGCTCAAGGTCAAGATTCATGGACACAGCCCTTGTCCTCCCACCTCTAGTTTTCCTATAGCAGATTGGTGCTGACTGGTGCTGAGCAGTTCCACTCTGGCTGCTGATGTTGCGTGACCTGGTGGGTAATACCCAGAAAGGAATGGTCTGATATCCTCTGGCCAGACTGTGATTAAAATGGGAAGGAGGGTTCCTGAGAGGTGGTGATTTTGAGCATGCGGTGTGGATCTGACGGGTTGAGTCAGATCCTCTATTTGGATAAAGCTGTGATGGTGGTAAGTTGGTTCTTTGGCTGTTCCTCCTTTTTGACATCTTTGCATCACTGCCTGCTCCTTTTGCTTTAGCTTCTTCTCCTCCTACAAGTGAGATCTTTCCCTCTATCCTTTTTTCAGTGTTAAGGATGGTTTGTTCTCCCTCGACTTCATCTAGCTCTCCTCTTTCTTCTTTTTCCCCTACCCCTCCTTCACCATTGTTGCTGGCTTTGGCTGGTTCGTGCGCAGAAATCTCATCAGTGTTTCTGCTCACTGTGTGGATACTTGGACTTTTTTTATGTTTGTGGGTGACGGCAGCGATGATGGACTTGGTGTTCGGATCTTTTTTGGATGCAGAGGAAAGCTGAAAGGTTACCACTTGTAAGTATTTGTAATTATGTTTTTTCTATTGCAAAATGTGATATCCTATTCCAAGAATTAGCACCTACCTTTAACTTAAGAGAATCGCTGGTGGTGGAACCTGATAGAAAGGAAAAAGTAAGTTAGTTAATGTCATCATTGGATGGTAGTAATGTTAGGATGGTCACAAAATATAAAAACATGTAAATAAAGAGAAATCACAGCACAAGCTGCTTTCAAAAAGGCAAAGTGGAGATGTTGGAAAAAACAATAGTTGTGGAAAGAGCACAAATGGTTAAATGAATCCAAAGAAAGAGCAAACACACAGAAAGGAAGACCTGGTCCTACCGAAGAGGTTGATCCACTGTCTCAGCTAGAAAAAAGCACAGAAAGGCCCAGAAGAAGAGAACAGAGGAAAAAGTAGGAAACATTGTCAGTATCTACAAGCACAACAGAACAGAGGTCTGCTGAGAAAGAAAAATGCTGTCAGTTGATGAGGCTACAGAATTATGAATAAGGAGGGAAAGTTAAGACTTTCCAACTAAAGCAGTGAGGCTCTTTTCTTCAAGTTGTATGTAAGCAGTGTTTCCACTGCTCATCTGAATTAACCATAAATTGGCAAGAGTCTGTGTTCAGTGAGGAAATAGTGAACTCAGTGATTTCTACTAAAGCCCGTCTAATGTTTCAACATTTCTGTGTTGCTAGTGTTGAATGCAGTGGCATTAGATTGTCAGTGTCTGAACCCCTGCATACTCTTGCTGGGTATTTTTGTGCACCAGGAGAAACCAGGACCCATTGCACCAAAAAGGGTCTGACAGTACGTTTAAGGAATTTATCCGAACACCTAATGGCAGTCAGGGTGCCTTTATCTAGTCTTTGCCTAGAGGTCTGTGCGTTCTTTCATGAATATGCCTCCCCTGACTATGACCCATGACCAAACTGGTAATGCTGAGCGATGTTACGCACAGCATAACGTTGGCCACGTCGTCTCCAGGCTATTTTATGCCTGTCAAAAGTGACCAGGTGAAGATGCTGCCCTCTGTGAAATGTACAGGGCACCACTGGTCGACCTATCAATTCTGGTATTCTATAGCAAATGCCAGTTGGGTTCCATGGTCCCAGGCAGTGAGCAAAATGCTGAAGCATTAAGACTTCTTTTCACTGGATCTAAGGGACCCGGCCCAACTGCTGAAAAACCACACACCATAATCCCTCCTCCACCAAACTTTACATTTGGCACAATGCAGTCAGACAAGTACCATTCTCCTGGCAACTGCCAAACCCAGACTCTTCCAGTGGGCTGCCAGACATAGAAGCATGATTTTTTTACTCCAGAAATTGTCACTCCGTCTCTACTGCTCTAGAGTACATCCATTACTTTGCATTGTGCTCGGTCATGCAAGGTTTGGAAGCAGCTGCTAGGCCATGACAACACATTCCATTAAGCTCTCTACCCACTGTTCTTGAGCTACTCTTAAAGCTCACGAGAATCTAGCTGCTTCACAATGTGCGTACAATTGAATCTGTCTGTTGGTGAAGCATTAAAGGACTCTTGCAGCAGCCCCCACTCCTCACCTGATGCCTCTCTTGGCATGCCCGGCTTGCCAATGTTGGTCAGCAGATGGTCAATGTTGGGCAAAGGCTGTATGTCCCAATTATCATCTGGGGCCTACAGTCACACACAAACGCACGCGGGCACACACACACACACACACACACACACACACACACACACACACACACACACACACAAACGCACGCGGGCACACACACACACACACACACACACACACACACACACACACACACACACACACACACACACATCCAGCAGACATAAAAGAAGTGACGACATCTGAATGCATACAGTCATTCATGGTGTTTTCTGTTCATTTGGGTGATAAGAGCCCATACCTTCTCTTCTTTATCAAGCTCTTCATTACTGAAGAACCAGTCATACTGTTGGAGAAAGGAAACAGCTGGTATCAAGGAAATTCTGCTGCACTATTTTGAATCATATTTATCAAATAGATTCTAGTTGCTTATGTAAACAAGGAGTCCTTTATAGTCCTATATAGATTTTATAGTTGCATATTATTCTGATAGAGCACTTTGCTCTCAGACAGCAGGCTTACTTGCGGTTCCTAGAATATTTAAAAGCAGAATAGGAGTCTCCCATCTCTCCTGTGGAACCTGTTCCCAGTTTGGATTCAGGAGACAGACACTTTCTGCTTTTAGGATTAAACTTAACATTTCCTTTCTTTGTTTCTTTCCTTTTTACCAAAAGCAGGTTAGGGCTGGATCGGTTTACCCTGAACCATCCCTCAGTTATGCTGCTATACGCTCAGATTGCTGGATGATTTCCCATGATGCACTGAGATCTTCTCTGTGTTTGCTTATGTGCCACTATCAAACTATTTGTAACAAGTGTCACAAGTGTTATGTCCTGTTTGCTTTTTGCAGTCTGCTTGTGTTCACCATCCATCCAGCTGCAGTAGATGGTTCCCCCTCCCTAAGCCTGGTTCTGATGGAGTTCTCTATCTGTTAAAGGGAATTCTTCCTTTCCACAGTCTAGGGAGCTTGGAAAGAAAAGTGTCTGCACTTCTTTAAGTTGCTTGAAGACATTTCACCTCTCAGTTTGAGGGTCAAATGGTGGAGAGTCCCAGATTTAAGCCTTGTGGGAGTGTCCCCCCAAGACGGACAATGGACCCCGTAATGATCCTCCAACTAATCACACGAGCCAAGGTGTGAAAACGGGTTCAGGTCAAAATCAGCCAAAGTTTCAGGTGAGCTCATTGTGAAACTTAGCCCCACCCTATCATGTGATTTCCCAGACGCCTTAACGCCCACTCACATCCTGGGCCATTTGACCTCGGGTCCAGACGGTTTTCTTTCCAAGCTCCTTAGACTACGATGACCTGGATGACTGAGAACCTTCACAGACATATTCCTTTCCACAGTTCCCAAGCGTTTGCTTATAAAGGATTGCTTGATTATTTTTTTTCTCTAATATTGCAGGGTGTTTATCTTACAATATAAAGCATCTTCAAACAGAACTTGCACTATATAAGTAGAACTGAACCACTAAAGCAACTTTCACATACCTTTCTTGACACAAAGAAAATTTGCATCTTTGGCTACAATTGAACCAACAACCTTTTAGTTGCTAATTGAATGTACAGTATTGTCCACTACACCACTGGAGGCAGAACTGAATGCAGCACTACTGCATGGTGTTAATGCATAAAACACAACTGGCGATTCACAGAGGTGCAACTGGAGCAAGCAGCTGGTGGTTCTTACATGCAGGATAAGGGTCTCTACTATTTTGTAGCGATCAGGCATGTGGGTGACCATGTCTGTCATGTTGTCCTCTGATGTCCTCACCAGAGTGGGTCCAAACACCAGGGCTAGATTTCTTGGCTCCATCTGGAAATAATATTAAAACTTCATTTTAGACCACAAAAAAACCACGATTCAATTGATGGGACTGAAGGTAAAGGTTACCTTATTCTTTTCAGAGTGATCTGCTACCTTCTTGAGGTGACCCAACAGAAACTTAAGGGTGTGATAATAATGATCTGGCAGGTCATGGATCTAGAAAGAAGCAATGGGTACATATAGAGAGAGTTTTACTATCAAAAAGACAGAAGTATGTTCACTTCTCTGTTCTCTGCCCTCTTTTACCAGTTTGTTCATTGTCTTTAATCTCTCTTCTCCATCTTCAATCCGGTTGGCATCAATGAAGTGATTGTATTTATCTGTAGGCAGAGATAATGGATGACTAACTAACTACAAGTGATATTCTAAAATTCTGAAAATCATATGCCAACAAATTCAGCGGCTTTGTAACTTGCCACTGAAGAAAAAATGCAATCTTTTTTTATTTTTTATCCAAGCAACAGAACATTATTCAATACATACTCGTTAAAGATTCTTTGACATTTCACTGTAAACAAATGTCTGGACTCACCATCAGTAAACAGAGGCTCAGGCAGTTTTCGGAAGAATGTTTTAAGTAGGCTGCTGATAACATTCAGGTCTTGCCATCTCTGTGAGGACATGAAGAGGAGGCTTTAGGATTATAGTATCCCACATAGCAGACAGGTCTGGCCCAGATCTGGTATCAAGCCGGCACTGCTGGCTGACTTCTGGCATGATAAGACGTATGTCTATGCGATGGCATGCCATATCTGGCTCGATTGTGGTTTGGGTTATGTGGCCCAGGCTCATAGCAAACAGGTCTGGCCCGGATCCGGCATCAAGCTGGCCCTTCTGACTGACTGGTGTCATGGCAGAGTGTATGTCAACCAGATGTGGGCCAGGTCTGGCAATGATGGCACTATTTATGTTCCTATTTTCCAATTTTAGTTAGAAGACCCAAATGCCATTTGCAGTACTATACTGCTATGGTAGCCAACGTTTCAAATGCAGGTTTGACAGGTTTGTGAGTGTACACTTTATCCAAAACCTAGTGATGGTTTACTCAAGTTTACCACTGGCCGGCTGTAGCTCAGGAGGTAGAGCAGATCACCTGCTGATTGGAAGGTTAGTGGTTCAATCCCTGGTTCCTCCAGTCTGCATGCTGAGTGTGAATATGTATGAATGTAGTTAGGAGAAGATGTGTTAATGTGGCATGTTGTATAGAGACTAGAAAAGCACTATTTAAGAATTCACTGCCTGAACAGAGTTTAGTCATGTTGCTTTTGTACTATTATGTTCTGGCACATGTTGTTATTACATGGCTTGATTAAGGTACACATTAGGCTGACATCTGGGGCCAGAGCTGAAACTGTTCTGGGCCAGCACAGGACCACCAGTGTGTCTGCAACTGGCCTTGTGCTGGCCCATGTGTGGGCAACCTCTGGCAAAACATATCTGGGCCAGCAAAGCGCCGTCATTCTTTGCGGTATGTGGGCCATGTGTGCACACACTGTGTGGGCCAGATCTGGGCCATACCAATTTCGCTATGTGGGAATTACCTAATCTATCAAAATTACACATAAAATCTGTTTCAAATATGGCATAGAAAAACTTCTTTTCTATTCTATTGGCGGCAATCTGTTCTTTAGGTCATCCCAAAAAGGTATTCTTTTCATCGGGACGTAGCGTTTTCAGGGGACGAAATGTTTTGTCACTCATCCAGCTGACTTCTTCAGTCTCAGCTGACCACAGCTTTGCCTAACCTTTAAGCAGTACCTTTGCACAGTGACTGAAACTAGCACCGCTGGCGAACAATGGGCTGTGAGGCCAGTTCCTTGATCATTAATATGCAAATTGTCATGGTCATTGATCAACAACCACTGATCAAAGACCATTGATCAATGGCTATTGATCAGTGGCCATAAGCATAATTCACAAAAAGTTGGGGAATGGCTGCAATCACAGCATTGTAAGATGGCAAAGGTTTACCCTTTAGATCACCTCCTCAATTCAGAGATGGTCTTTCCTCTCTGGTGAACTTGATGTGTTGGTCCACAGAGTTTGTTCACGGTGCTGATCACATTAACTCGGTGGACCAACACATCAAGTTCACCAGGAAGGATATGAAAAATGACAAGTAGCATGATCATTGATCAGAATTTAACAATTTTTCATTTAGGACTTGGTAGGTTTGGATAACTTTTTCCCCTAATAAGTTAAAATAAATGTCCTTGGGTTATCTTTGTCTAATATTAAAATTAATTTGATGATTTGAAATAATTAAGAGTTAGAAAAAAAGGTGCTGCAGTTACTCAAAGGGAAGACAAAAGAAATAACTTCAGCTCCTGTCATTATAGATTATAATCAGCTCCTTAGATTATAGTCTTTAGTGGTATGTACTTTCAGTCTGACCTGCCACAGTCAGACTTTATCTTTATTGTGTTAAAAATTTCCTCTATAGTTTTCTAATAATTTAATCTGTTTCAGATGTAAAATTTTGAACATTTAAAAAACTCATCATGATGTAACATTAGTTGCTGTAGTCTGCTAAGCAAAGCAGGGCTCGTTTCCATACCTCTTCAGCAGTGTTCAAGTCCATGCCCTTGTTGAGATGCTCCTGCAAGTTAGACACCATGGCATTGTTGCCTGGTACACGGTATATACCAGTGTACTCCAGACCAGTTGCCTCTACAACACCACAACACATCTCCACTATTAGAGGAACAAACTGATAAGAGAAAGCAAGGGAGACAAAAGAGGGAAAAATAGACAATAAAAAAACTATTTCAACAAACAGATTTTCACCTACAACCTCAGCATCACATGACAATCACACTCCGTCTGAACATATACATCATTTGAAATAAGTTATTTCTGGAACAGTTGCTTTAGTGGCTTGTCTTTGTCTGTTCCATTGATCTTTTTGGGAAAAGTGGGGACCTTGGACAATAAGATGGACAAGATTGGCGAGCAAATTAAGAGAATGACAAAATACCGTGTTCTGTGCTCTAACAGTGCCTTCACAGGGTCCAGTTTCAGCTCAACAACTGAGCTGCCTTTTTGATTATTTTATTTAACTGGAATTATTAAACAAAAGGCAACGTTTTCAAGCATAGCAGAAATCCAAAAATGGAGCAGAAAATAAAGTCAATAAATCCAAATAGAAGACACACCAAAAAGGTGAAAAGGTGAAACTCTAAACCAGAAGTAAACTAAGAAACAAACTGAAAATGAATAAAGAGAACTTAAATGACCAAACAAACATACATACTTGGTAAAAGCACCTGACACTATTACTCACAGACACCTCATCAGAAATACTCTCAGCAGAAGACAATACAATAACACATGGGTCATCAAATGGTAATGTCTCTTGCTTGCTTCCCTATGTGAAGGCTGTCTCTGGAAAGGACCCCTTCAAAGTCAGTGTGGATTTAATATGTGCTTGTATACCAGTAGACTTACCTTTGTCCCAGCCATCACCCTGCTCTGCGGCCCTTCAGTCAGTTCACTCTAGCTTAGATTTCTACTTGTTAACAAACTCTGCTAACTTTGTTTCCTTGTATCATCTTTAGGAGGCTTTTTCCCCTCAGAGAGCCCAGGTGGTGGAGCACACCACTCCACCATCTTGCTACCAAATAAGAATGAGTGCTTTAACAAGTAACAGTATGGCGCAGATTATTTGCTCTCAAAATGAATTGCCTTTCACAGTTTACATCTCTCAGAAGCATCAGAGAGTCACTATCACACCGCCATCTTTGTCCGTTCCTCTCAGTCCACAGAGAGAGCCTCGTCTCAGCTGGAATCCTTCTCCAGTCAACTGGAAAAAGGCTGAGATTTTTTACTAACACAATGATCTCTAGAATTCAAACAGCTGAGCTGAAAACATTACTTCAACAGCACAGCGGCACTTGAAAGCAGGGCACTTTTAAGGAGTGTTCTTTCTCCTTATACAATCTTTTGATTTCTGCTAAGCTCCTCGATGATGACTCCTTTGAAGTGTTAACAGACTCACGGGCTGAGTAGGGTTTTTACCTCTACTCAGCCCGTGAGTAAGAATGAAGTGTCTACAAAGACACTTCATAGCCAAACAACTAAATACTCCATTGGAACCTCTGTCCAAACTTTTCCAAGTCTCCGTCTTAAATGGTCACCATCTTGCCTGTATCACCATTGCTCTGGACACTAGAAATCTTAGAGTACATCCAAGTCTACATCTCTGATGCACCTAACACACTGATGGTATTTGGACCCTCTTGGTTTTTTTCAGAGAACTTGACCTCTGACCTTCAGTCCAAAGTCACTGAGATTAAAACTTGTCCGAGATTTTTAGTAGATATACCTGTGGTATCAGTTTGAAATCCTAGGTGAATGCTTTCTCGAGTTATCGCATTCGTAAGATTTTCAGAAAACTTGAATACATCAGTTTCAGTAAAATACCTATCATACTTTCCAATGAGCTACACGGCTTTCTTTACTTAAAATCTCATTAGAAACCTATTTTATTGTACATTATTTTAAAACAAACTTTTTTTCCCTGCTAACTTGTTTTAACCACTTACAGAAACAATAAAGTTCACCAAAGAAAAAACTGATTTACAATAGACCCAAGGCAAAAAATACATTTATAGGTCTGCTCCACTTTAACTTGACAGTTTGATTTTGGGATTATTTAATGATTCTGCTTGTAGCCAAGCAGTTTTTTTTACTATGAATTTTGACTTACCTTATGGTTGACAGCAGGCTGACAGTCCTCGAGACGTACACCAAAAGCCTTTGGAACACCTGTCTTCTTGGCCTTCTTCATGATGTTGATGCTCCACAGTGCCTTGTTATCATCTGACTCACACAGATGCAGATAAATGGATACATAATTAAGTTAAGCATTTTTGCTGCTTTGATTTGTCATATATACTGAAGAACACAAACCAGAGTCATGTTTAGACCCTCCAGATCTGGAAGCTCTGTTCACTGAAGTGTTGTCAGTTTTTGCCAGAAAGAAGGGCGGCATCATACGATGGGCTCTGGGAGAGGAGTCTAGCTTACTACCTGTCAGACTACACAAAAGAGAACAACAAAGTTAGGCAATTTTTAACCTCATCGTGTTGGTTTAGGTGTGGATGTTAGTTTAAGTGGATGTAACAAGGTTAACAGAAGTTGTTAGTTTTGATGTGTCTTCAAAAGATATTAATAAATAAAAAGGTGCAGTGGTTTTGATACACTATATTGCCAAAAGTATATATCCATATTTACAAGTATATGCACTTGAATGACATTGATTGCCAGGATAGCTGTAGCTCGGGCAGTAGAGCAGGCCATCTACTAACTGGAAGGTTGGTGGTTTGATCCCTGGCTGCCCCTAGTCTGCATGCCAAGTATCTTTAAGCAACATGTTAACCCCAATTTAATTCATAGAGTTTCTATTAGGTCAGCCCTCTTTGCAGCTATAACAGCTTCACCTCTTCTCAGAACGTTTTCCACAAAGTTTAGGAGTGTGATTTATTAGAGTTATTTGTGGCCCTTCTTGCAGAAGTGGATTTGTAAGGACACGGAGACTTGGCTTCTCTTTCTAATTCCTCCCAAAGGTGTTCTGTCGAGGTCAGTACTCTCTACAGGCCAGTCAACTTCTTCCACATCCCACTTGCTCATTTATGTCTTTATGGACCTTGCTTTTTGGACTGGTCCAGTTCCCACAAAATTGGGAGAATGAAGTTGTCATGACGTGGACACTCCAGTGGCACTTAAAGTAATGGGAAACAACTTTATCAAGTGACCAACGCATTTTGGCTTGTGGTCTTCATCAGGATCATAAAATGTCAACGTTTAAATAAAAAACAGGAAACAGAAAAAAATGTTAAAAAATCCAAGTGGACCAATTACACCTTCACATGAAGTTGTCCAAATGGTATCTGGGTGGCATGGTGGCCTGGTGGTTAGGACTGTTGCCTCACAGAAACCTCAGTTTGACTCCACCCTCTGGCAAGGGCCTTTCTATGTGGAGTTTGCGTGTTCTCCCCATGTCTCCATGGGTTCTCTCCAGGTACTCCAGCTTCCTCCCACAGTCCAAAGGCATACAATTAGTGGGGTTGCATTTATTGGTGATTCTAAATTGCCCAAAGGTGTGAATGTGAGTGCGAATGGTTGTCTGTCTCTCTGTGTTAACCCTGCATCAGACTGGCAGTCTGTACAGGGTGTACCTTGCCTCTTACCCTGTGGTAGCTTGGATAGGCTCCAGTCCTCTGCAAAGTGTAAGAGAATGGATGGATAGTCATGTGGCACTGAGAGTTCCTTTCACTGAAAAACAACCCCACACCATATTCCCCCCTCCACCAGTCAGATAAGTACCATTCCCCTGGCAACCACCAGACTCCTTCATCATCCCGGTTCCCTCCTTTATGTGTACAGTGGGGCAAAAAAGTATTTAGTCAGCCACCGATTGTGCAAGTTCCCCCACCTAAAATGATGACAGAGGTCAGTAATTTGCACCAGAGGTACACTTCAACTGTGAGAGACAGAATGTGAAAAAAAAATCCATGAATGCACATGGTAGGATTTGTAAAGAATTTATTCGTAAATCAGGGTGGAAAATAAGTATTTGGTCACCTCAAACAAGGAAAATCTCTGGCTCTCACAGACCTGTAACGTCTTCTGTAAGAAGCTTTTCTGTCCCCCACTCGTTACCTGTATGAATGGCACCTGTTTGAACTCATCATCTGTATAAAAGACACCTGTCCACAGCCTCAAACAGTCAGACTCCAAACTCCGCCATGGCCAAGACCAAAGAGCTTTCGAAGGACACCAGGAAAAGTATTGTAGACCTGCACCAGACTGGGAAGAGTGAATCTACAATAGGCAAGCAGCTTGGTGTGAAAAAATCAACTGTGGGAGCAATCATCAGAAAATGGAAGACATACAAGACTACTGATAATCTCCCTCGATCTGGGGCTCCACGCAAGATCTCATCCCGTGGGGTCAAAATGATCATGAGAACGGTGAGCAAAGATCCCAGAACCACACGGGGGGACCTGGTGAATGACCTGCAGAGAGCTGGGACCAAAGTAACAAAGGTCACCATCAGTAACACACTACAACGGCAGGGAATCAAATCCCGCAGTGCCAGACGTGTTCCGCTGCTGAAGCCAGTGCATGTCCAGGCCCGTCTGAAGTTTGCCAGAGAGCACATGGATGATACAGCAGAGGATTGGGAGAATGTCATGTGGTCAGATGAAACCAAAGTAGAACTTTTTGGTATAAACTCAACTCGTCGTGTTTGGAGGAAGAAGTTGCATCCCAAGAACACCATACCTACTGTGAAGCATGGGGGTGGAAACATCATGCTATGGGGCTGTTTTTCTGCCAAGGGGACAGGACGACTGATCCGTGTTAAGGACAGAATGAATGGGGCCATGTATCGTGAGATTTTGAGCCAAAACCTCCTTCCATCAGTGAGAACTTTGAAGATGAAACGAGGCTGGGTCTTCCAACATGACAATGATCCAAAACACACCGCCCGGGCAACAAAGGAGTGGCTCCGTAAGAAGCATTTGAAAGTCCTGGAGTGGCCTAGCCAGTCTCCAGACCTCAACCCCATAGAAAATCTGTGGCGGGAGTTGAAAGTCCGTGTTGCTCGGCGACAGCCCCAAAACATCACTGCTCTCGAGAAGATCTGCATGGAGGAATGGGCCAAAATACCAGCTACTGTGTGTGCAAACCTGGTAAAGACCTATAGTAAACGTTTGACCTCTGTTATTGCCAACAAAGGTTATGTTACAAAGTATTGAGTTGTATTTTTGTTATTGACCAAATACTTATTTTCCACCCTGATTTACCAATAAATTCTTTACAAATCCTACCATGTGGATTCATGGATTTTTTTTCACATTCTGTCTCTCACAGTTGAAGTGTACCTCTGGTGCAAATTACTGACCTCTGTCATCATTTTAGGTGGGGGAACTTGCACAATCGGTGGCGACTAAATACTTTTTTGCCCCACTGTATTTGTTTTTGAGTGTGTGCGTGTGTTTCCAGAGTGGCGGTTTACGCGCATCATCAGGCCGGAAGGTTATATATACGAAGAGCTGGAGTTTTCACCATTCACGCAATGGTCCACGAGCACTGTGTGGGAGTCAGAAGCACCACAACGGAAGACATGTGTTTTGGAAATTGTCACATTACTATCACTATTCAACTATCTTCACTATAAATAAACTCACTCTCTATTTTGGAAAGTCCTGCATTTGGGTCCCGTTCTTGGCCTGAACCTGACGGACCCATTCTTTCATTCTTTGTAGAAGCAGCCTACATGCCTGTGTACTTGATTTTATACACCTGTGGCCATGGAAGTGATTGGAACACCTGAATTCAATGATTTGGATGGATGAGTGAATACTTTTGGCAATATTTTGGGAAATGTTCTGTATATTCCAAATTCTTTTCATGATAACTACAGTTTTATTTGTAATTTGGGGAAATTGCAGTTTAAAGTATGATTTGTGGCAATCTTCAAGCCCAGAATTACAGTGACTTCTAATTACTGTAAGGCGCAGACTTTTTACTTAATATAATTATTCATCCTGACCTGTGTTTCTTGTAGTCATTCAGCTTCTTGTTGATGAGAGCCTGTCTTGAGAAACCAATCTCCTATAAAGAATGAAAGCCACAAATTAGTTTGGTGTATGTGTTTGTGCAGCCAGTGCAAACTAGCAAATATTATTCATACCTCGTTATCTGTTTTGCTATTCTCCCTAATAACCTTGATCCATGCCAGCATGTCATCGCTATCCTCGGCCTGAAGCAGGTACTCGCAGAAATCCTGCGTGGTCAACCTCAAGGTGTGTTTCCGCTTGGTTTCACTGTAGGCAATGTCAATCAAGCAACAGCGGATGCTGATTGGACAATGTTCAACCTGACCGGGTCCTGCTCCTGCCCCGTGAATCACTGCATCTCGCTTGTCTTTGTAAAGGAAGAGTGAATGGGAGCGGAGAACGGAGAAGGCGCGTCTCCACGGTCGCATACTCCCACCGACTTTCTGTCATGAAGAAAGATGAAGAGAAGGCATAACCTTAAAAAAATGTACCGTTTAGCAACTGAAACTACCTGATTGGCTCGCTGAAACTCATTTCTTCACATGACACTGGAAGGTGTATGTCATATTTTAAAGAACTTAAACATTTAGCCAGAGTTCTTTGCCTGATGCTGGTTTGGCAACATAAAGATGACCTATACAGTATTGTACAGAGTTTTGTTTTGATGCTGTGTCTGATAGGTGTATTAATATATTTATTATCACAGGCAAATACCAAATCAGGATGCACCGTTCAACAGCAAATCTCACAATACAATTATGCTTACTTGAGGGTATATGGAAATTTGCCCAACCAACTTGAAGGAGGCATTTGAAGAGGTGTGTGTGTGTGTGTGTCTGTGTGTGTGTGTTGGTCCATTTGGTGTAAATTTAGTTTGCATTGTTTTCAAAACTCATTCCTGGTGGGTGTTGTTGGTCTTTTCCAGGGCCGATAACGTTTATGTGTTTTGTGGAAAGACTTTCTAGGTGTAGCCAGGAGGCAGGTGTTTTCTTTGGTGATCTCAGAAACCTCTCTCTCCTTTTCAGCAAACACTAAGTGGAAAGTCGGAATAAGTGTCCTTACATAAGAGCTGGCCATCTCTTTTTAGTTTGCTAACACCTGGACACGGACAAGCATTAGAAAAGACATCCTGCATAAATGCAGACACAGTGGGGTTTTTTCTTCTTCTTTTATTTTTACCTTTCCCTTCTCTGTCAGAATCTGTTTGTAGTGCAGCCAGCCCTCCTTGTGAACATCACTGAAGGTGATGATACCCAGCTCAGAGGTGGAGTGGCGCTTGGATCGGGCGTCCTCTTGGGCTTGCAGACTTTCCAAAGACTGAAACACATTGTGGAAGTATTATGTTTCGATCTAACAAGACTGGTCCATCTTCAAAAAGCAGGACGTGGAGACTTGCACTCAGTCTGGCCTTTTCTACATTAAGTGCTGTGTGGAGAATCTGACAGTGACAGAAAAACTATCTGGGTTTTTCCTAACCAAAAACCTTGGATAATGAGTGAAGTGCAGGCTCTGATAAGAACTCTTAACTTTGCCTTCAAGCTTAGGGACAGTTCTCTGTGCAGCACTGCCAGAGCCGAACTGAGTAGAGACATCAAACAAGCCAAGGAGGCCTACAGGAGGATACAGGACTTCCTCACTTATAATAACCTCTAGCATCCAAGCCCTCACCAACTACAAAGGCCAGAGCCCCCAACCCGTAACAGCGGCCACAAACTCACAAAGAAGCTCAACACCTTCTTCACTCTGTTTCTTTGCCCCCCCCCCCCCCACCTCGCGGCTCATGCCACTGTTCCCACCTGTCTGAGAGCCCCCATCATCACTCACATCCAAAGACTGGTATAGACAGCCTTATTGACTACAGGCCTATAGCCCTCATGTCTGTATTCATGAAGTGTGTTGAGTGGATAGTGTCACAGCACATCAAAAACTCTCTACTCCCCTCCCTCAACCCCCAACAGTTTGCTTACAGAGCAAATCAGTCCACAGAGGATGCCATCACCATCACCCTTCACAGAGCACTGAGCCATCTGGAGAACATGAAGAGCTATGTGTGCATGCTCTTCATGGGCTATAGCTCAGCATTCAACACCATAATCCTAGACATCCTCACCACCAAACGGAACCATCTTCAGATCCCCCCCTGCCACCTGCTCCTGGATCAAAGACTTCCTCACCAACCAGCCTCAATAACTCCATTTCTGGGAACCCACATCTCTGCTGATCTCACCTGGACTCACAACACCAACACCCCGGTAAAGAAGGCCCAGCAGTGGCTGCACTTCCTCTGTGTCTTGAGGAAGAATAATCTGGACCAGAAGCTGCTGTTGGCCTTCTACTGCTCGTCAGTGGAGAGTGTGCTTTCCTACTGCCTGGGTGTTTGGCATGCAGGGGTTGCCTACCCTCGGCCATTGCCAGATCCTCCTGTCTCAGGAAAACCAGAGCCATTGCACCCCGCTCACCACCTGATTGACCCGCTTCCCTCTGGTTGGCACCACAGGTCAATCAGGTCCAACACCTTCAGTCTAACAAACAGCTTCTTCCCCTGGGCCATTTGGACTGTTGACAAACCCCCACACCCCACTCTGCCCACTCACCTCACTAATCTGAGCCATGGTCTGAGTAACTCCCACCACAGACTCTACTCAGACCAAGTATTTAATTTTCTTTGCACTATTTCCAAGCACTTTGCAACTTTGTGTGCCTTTTTCTTATTTTTGTACATATCCCTCTTGATTGTATATATTTCTCCTGTTTGCTATTTATTCCTGTTGCTATTTATATTTTACTCCGGCACAGTTGGTGTGGAGCACCCACAATTTTGTTGTACATGTACAATAAAAAATAAAGAGCTATTCTATTCTATTCTTATGGAACTTACAAAGAAAGACAGTGGTTACTGGGTTCCTGTAAACATCAATGAACTAAATATAGAAAACACATATGACAATATCCAGGTCAAGAATTTAGAAATGAGAGCGACTCACCCCATCCGTGAAAAAGCTCTTGACCCTTTTTGGTAGTTTACTGTGGAGCAGACAGCAAACGAGTTACAGATATAGACGGTATATTGCAATAAAATTCAAGTTTTTAAAGTTTTATTGATTACTCTGTATTATTTGGTTAAACTAGAAGATTAACTTTTTTCACAGTACGTCAGGCATGAATGTTTGCATGTTTGCACTTCATTACTCATTCCTTTGAGCCTTTCTGATTTCACTATTGTGTCAGAATCACTGGATTCATGATGTTCCGTAAAAATTTTGAATCAGCTTAGACCAATGAGCAAAATTACCTGCACAGAAAAAGTTGTTCAGATCCTTACATGCATATGAAACTGACTGACATTCCATTCTTAAGCCATAACGTTTAATATAATGTCAGCACCATTTGTAGCTATGACAGCTTGAACTTTTTAGGGAAAGCTTTCCACAAATTTTAGGAGTGCATTAATGGGAATCTGTGACCATTCCTCCAGAAGTGCATTTGTGATGTCAAACAGTGATCAAAGGAGCTTGCAAAGAAAAGCATCTGGACTTCTTTAAGTTACTTGAAGACCGAGAAGCTTCTTCAGTTCTAAGTTCAAATGGTGGGGAGTCCCAGATATAAACCTAGTGGGAGTTTCCCCCCACAGAGGGACAAAAGGACCCCCTGATGCTCCTCTAATCGCCTGAGCCAAGGTGGGAAACTGGGTGTGGGTCCCAATCAGCCAGAGTTTCGGGTGTGTTCATTGTGAAACCTGGCCCCACCTTATCATGCGAATTCCTGAGGTCAGATGGCCCAGGATGTGAGTGGGCGTTAAGGCGTCTGGGAAGGGATCTCAAAACTGGATTATAGATGGCAGAGAGTTGGTGTCGTAAACCCCCGCCTCTGTTCAAAGATGGTCGCTCACAGTGGATATGTCCACTGTGAGCGACCACAGGGAGCACTGAGTCCAGACTACATATCTGAACTAATTGTTAAGTACACTGCTGTTCGCTGTCTTAACTCATAAGCTCAAAATCTATTAGTTGTCCCTTGTACAAGACTTAAGCCAGTCTGTGGCACCAGGGCTCATTCCAGCTCTGTTAAAAAGTTAACTTCTGTTGACGTACTTTTGTTATTTATGTTATTATTTATTTCTCTATGACATCAGTTGTGTTCTAATTGTTGTACAATTTGACTTTTACTCTGTAAAAACCACTTTAACCTCCTGACCTGGACATTCATTTATGTCCTATGTAGTGGACACACAAATCACAAAAAAAGTTCAACTGAGTCTCTGAGGTGGAAAATGGCCTCATATCTGGAATGACACAAAGCCATCAAATTTCATTTCCAGGATTCTCGACTTACGAGAAGACAGGGCTTTCTTCCCTGAAGGTGTTGAGACCTTCATCACAGGACCTGGATCTCTCAGTGGTGATGGCGAGTAGGTAAGAGGATCGTCGATTTTTAATACTACCTGTAAATACGCAAAGTAAGTCAGAGAGAAAAAGAGGAGAAGGAGACAGAAGCCGAGGTTACAACAAAAAAGCCAACAATTGACTGAGACACTGGTCGATGAGTTAATGAGTAAACATAAAATATATAGTGTGGAGTAAAAAAATAGTTTTTATACTTTGCTTTCACATAGCATGGGATTTTAGCCTGCCATGCTAACAAGGTCGTATGCTAAAACACTGCTTTAGATGTGCAATCTTATTAGACAGAAAGTATGTTCTTCTATAAAGAAGCATGAAGTTGAATACAAAAAACTGGAACTTACTATTATAGTCACGTATAGTCACTTTTGGAAAGCAGTAGATGACCTGTTCAGTAACTTTTTTTTCTTGCTCTCCTACTGAGCCTGAGATCTGGACTCAGTGATGTCTTGTGAAATGTACCTGAAACTCATCTAGAACTCTTTTTAGGCTCGCTTTTGTGTAATTTTTGTTTTGATTTGTTTCTTTAAACATTTTTGATGTGAAGCACTTTGTGATATTTATCTCATTCTTAACATTACTTAAGAGTCTAATCTAGAAACATTTTTCACAAGAAGCTAGACTTGTTACACATTGTGACAAACACTTGTGACACAATAATAAAGTGACCATTACTACTGGATTATTAATTATTTGCAACAATATGGATACAAAGTGTCTTCACCTCTTCCAGCTGACACACTTTATCACACAGCACTGCTGCAGACAGACAGGCACTCTCCTCCCCTGAGTAGCAGCTGAACTCATGAACAGGAGTTGATGTGCGCATCACTGAATAACACTTAATGGGTCAGTAAAGCTCCTGTTGTAACAACAGTAAGTCATAAATAGAATCACTAAATGTCAGCCTGGTCAGCACACACAGCAAACATAGGTTTTTAATAATTATCAATTATTCACTAGCCATGTTAGCTGTCTTTTAAATTTCATCAAAGTAGCAGCTAGTTGCTATGGCTAATAATAAAATGTTATTTGTTCCAGTGAATCTATATGCATGACAATATTGACAAACAACGTGGTATTAGGGAGACTTTCCTGATTCCAACATTTTGTTTGGGCTTTTTTGTTTGCTGCCAGGAGGATCTTAAAACAGTATTTGTTGGTAAAAAAAAAATAAGAAAAAAAAATGTATATTTGAGTTAAGCAGCAAACAATGTTCAAATTCAGCCTCATTATTAGGTATGTTCAGTTTAAGATGGTTTATGGTCAGGCAATTTTTTTGTGTAGGCTGTAAGGTAGGAAAACTGGAAAATCACCCATGGAAGCTATTTTTTTTTTAAATTCTTATTGTTGAGTCATGAACACGACCTTAACTGAGGCAAGCGAGGCCTTTTTGAATTAACATGGTGGTCTGTTGCAAACGTCATAGATTGCTTAGAGTCAGACCTACTTTTTAGCTGTTGTTTTTTTGTGTCTTCTTGTTTCAGCCAAAGTTACCATCTGTTATGATTCGGCACCTCTGATACAGCGCATCTATGCAGCAGTGCATTCAGGACTGGTCAGTGCTTTGTTTTTTCAAACTTGTGAAGCCAGACGAGCCAACAGCACCGGAGGGCTACGCAATCTTCAGAGCCAGGTATAATGCACAGGAGCGTGGCAAGATCCACGGAAGAATGACTTCACACAATTTAAATTATTTATTTAAATATCACATTTAAAAATGTGATATTGTGATATCATTGCTGTTGTCCCACGATACCTGTGGAATCGAGGATTGTTGTAAAACAAAAACAGTGTTGAGTAAAACTAGACCCCGAAAGAGGAGATACTAGCAGCTGGTGATGTGCAACCTAAATGTAAACACGACTCTTGTGTTTGCTAGTTGCACTCCATACGATAGGAAGAGCAGATGATGGATGAAAGCTACTGATGCTGATGGGCTTTAGGCAGCTGGTTAAAAGCTCGACCATGATTTAACATCACAAAAACCATTTTTCAGTTTCAATTTTGTGACAATTATGTGACAATATTGTGGCTCCTGTAAAGCCTGAAAAGGTAAGAGGTTAAGTTACTTCACTTATTATTGAATTTAACTGTAAAGCAGTTATTTTATATTTTTACTTCGTTTTTCAGGGGGAACAACCAACCAACCAACCAAACAAACAAACAAAAACCTACCTAAATAATTTTTAGGCCTACATTTGATTTATGCCTTGCCACTAGGTGTAATACTGCTGCTGCTGACACCATGGTTAAATAGATTAGGCAGTGTGTAACTCAATAAAAAAGGGTGGAAAAAATGCCCTGTATTTATTTATCGTGGCTCAAGAGTTGGGAGCTCGTCTTGTAATCGGAAGGTTGCCGGTTCGAGCCCCGGCTTGGACATTCTCGGTCTTTGTGTCCTTGGGCAAGACACTTCACCCGTTGCCTACTGGTGGTGGTCAGAGGGCCCGGTGGCGCCAGTGTCCGGCAGCCTCGCCTCTGTCAGTGCGCCCCAGGGTGGCTGTGGCTACAATGTAGCTGCCATCACCAGTGTGTGAATGTGTGGATGACTGGATATGTAAAGCACTTTGGGGTCCTTAGGGACTAGAAAAGCGCTATATAAATACAGGCCATTTACCATTTTACCATTTACTCACACATATAAATGTGACCTGGTGCTCCATGCTGCAAACGTCAGTGAAACATTGTTGGTTTTTTTGGTTTTTTTTACTATATTGACAAAAATACTTTTACTGCAACTTTTCTTGAAATATTGTGATATAATTTTGATAAATGGTAAAAAGACTGGCACTCACAGTGCTTTTGAGACAATGCTGCTGAGCTATTTGCCTAGCTGACAGGATCTTAAAGATTATTTGTGCCTTCAGTGGCATTTTTTGTAAGTTTTGTGAACTAACCCTCAAGTTTTAGTTTTGGATCATATATTAAAGATCTCTTTGATATATTTTATTTCTCTCCATCTGTCAGCAGACTAGACAAGAAATGTTGAGAATAATGAATAATGACATAAAATAGCACTTTTAACATTGTTGTAAATATCCAATTTAAAAGCATTCATTATAACCTTTAAATTTGTTACAATCTGACACCGTATAACTATGCAAGTTTGAGGAAAGGTTACTAACCTATGAAGGGAATAGAGGATAAGGAATCAAATACATTCTGTGCCAGGTTGCCGCTGGACCTGCGGTTGGGAATAGTCTCTGCAGGAACAGGAGAGGTGCAGAGTGTCAAACCAGGCAGCTCTGTGGACTCCACAGGTGTGTTGTAGTTCGAATGTTGCAGAGTCTGAATGGGTGTATGAAGACCTGGAGGCAGCTTCTGCCTTAGGACCACCTCTTGAGTCACGGATACAGGGGAGATGACTTCTCGGTGCTCCATTATCTCCTCCTCTAATGCAGACTGAGGGGTAATGAACTTGGACCCTACATCAGTATCAGCAGGGCTGTCTCTGGTGGCAGGCCTCCAGTCAAGGTGAGGGCTGCTGTAGCCAGGCTCTCTAAAGGAGTGGGCTTGCTGAAAGACATGACCAGCTTTGTGGGAAAAAGTAGGGCTGTAGCTTTTGTAGCCCACTTGCTCTTCCTCTCTTCCTCTCCTTTTCTGGGGCTCTGCTACTTGCTGACCTGACTGTCTCTCACTGGGAGGCCCTGTAGAAGCAGTTGTGATAGATGATTTTCCTGTGCTTTGGTGCTGAGGTTCTGAGGTTCTCAGGTCTTTTTGTATGTTAAATTTTATCATGTTGGAGCTTTGTGAAGTCTGTTCAGAATGTGGACTGACCAGAGCGGAGGCTTGGGCCAGTGTTTCCATAGAACGTCCGTAGTTGTGCTCATATTCGGCATAGGCTGCCAGCAGGGTCTCTGAACAGGACTTCTTTGCTGGTCCTGATGAACTACCACAGCTGCTGAACCAACAGGAATAGTGGGCAGCAGCAGCTGCCTGGTGATGCAGGAAGGTTTCTCTTCTCCGTTGCTCTAAAGAAGCCACAGCAGTAGCTGATGGTTTGGGAGTAACTGTTAAGCCCAACCCCAGCTCAGCTAAATGATCCTGAGATATACTGCGATACTGGGGTGAGATGCATTCTGTGCCATGAATGTGGCTATAGTCTGACAGTTGCTGGTGGTAGAGGGTGCCAACATGAACATGGGCAGGAGCTTTCCGAGGTGGAGGTAGAGTTGCAGAAGCGATGGCTGCATTGTGGTTAACAAAGTGAAAGTCCAGTGCAGTAACGGCAGACGAGGACCGTCCGCGGTGTCCCCCCAATGGGGCAAATCGAACGCTTGGATCCTCAGGACTCCTAAACCAACACTCGGGGGGAGTAGAAGCAGCAGGGCGGCGGTTGTCTAATGGTGGGGTGACAGGGCTGGTTCGACACTGCCAGTTGTCAAGGGAGCTGTAAATGTTGCGGCTAGTCTGTGAGGAAGTAGAGCTGGGCTTGTTTGACGGATAGTAAGGAGGTGGTGGCTCTGGGAGGTTTCGGGCTTTACCTGAGTATGGCTCATTGCCTTTCATGTAGGCGTCCTTGGAGTATGCCTGAGGACAGCAGGGGGGAGGAGACAATGTAAAATCGAAATACAGGATGAACAGCAGGGGCAGCAAGAGGGCAGAGTGGGCAAAGTCAGTCAGGATGCACTATGCAGCACTTTTTCTGGCTTTTTGTCTGTAAATCTTTACCGTACAACCAACATTGGAACCCAGCTTTTAAAACTTCAAAGCATTTTCAACAGGTTCTTTGTTGGGTGATCTATTTTTATCTCATCCCCTTCTCTTTTAACAGAATTAATTAATTACACAGTTACCTGTGCATGCCAGCTGATAATGAAGTCCTTTCTGTCCATGCACAAACATTTGAACAGTTTCTGAATGAACTGAAGCAGAAATTTAAACCCCTGTTGTTACACTGATGGCTAGCTCACTGATGGTTACACAAGTCACAAGGGAAAAGAAGAGAAGAAGAGAATATTAAAGAAAGACTATACTCACACTTACCAACTGCAACACATCCTCATCTTTTGGCATAATAGAGAGCTCCAGAATGTTTTCACTACAAAAAAATAATAAATAATACCATAAAAATGAGTCTAATCCTTGATAAAGAATTTAGATGTAATCAATGAGATGTAAAAAAAAAAAATCTCCAACCTGTTTTGGATGAGTGCTATAACCTGAGAGTAGGTTTTCCCCAGAATGCTCTGCCCATTCACCTTCACCAGTCTGTCCCCTGGAAGACACAAAGGCACACACACTAAGAGAGGAAAGGAAAAAAAAGTTGCATGCACAGGGTGTGTGGTTGGGTTACTAAAGGACCTAAAGTGTTCCCAGAAAATATCTCCCACACTATTAGACCACCAGCAGGCTGAACCATTAACATGAGACAGGATAGATCGTTGCTTTCATGTTGTTTAAGCAAAATTCTCAGATCAGGCAACATTGTTGCAATCTTCTGTCGTCCAGTTATGGTGAGCTCATGCCAAAGCATCAACTCCCTGTTTGTAGCTGACAGGAATGGTGCACAGTGTGGTCTTCTGCTGCTGTAGTACATCTGCTTCAAGGTTTTGCGCATTTCGAGATGCTCTTTTGCATACCTTGTTTTAACGAGTGTTTATTTGAGTTACTGCAGTCCTAACATCTCAACCCAGTCTAGCCATTCACCACTTTTTCAAACATTGGCATTAAACTCTCTAGTTGTTGTGTGGGAACAGTTTCTGATTGTGAGCCGTTCAAATTTCAGCTAATGGTCTTGGCCGTATCTGCATGCCTATGTGCTGTGTTGTTGTTTTTACGTTAGCAATCAGTTGAACAGTGGCACTTGGCAAATGTCTTAGTAAGGCAAGGCAAGGCAAGGCAAATTTATTTGTATAGCACAATTCAACAACAAGGTGATTCAAAGTGCTTTACAGAGACATTAGAAACAAAAACAAATAAAAAGCATGATTTAAAATTGATTAAAACAAGCAAACAAACAAACTAACTAAACACACACATTTCACACCTGTTCGCGCGATCTGAACCCTTATCGTAAGGGGAGCTACCAGTCCTTCTGTGGACGAGCTACTTTCTATTTTAAATTCCCTGAATTTAAAATACTCTCTAGACCCAGTTGGGGAGCTACCCAGAGCTCTAATCCCACACCTGAGGAGTGCTATATAGTAGTGTGTATATAGCACTCCTCTAGTCTTACTAACCACTCAAAGGGCTTTAGACTACATTTATTTGCATCAAATAGGTAAATCTATTGGTTCTTATATATAGCGCTTTGCTGCCTTCTACCTGAGCACTCAAAGCACTCTATCCAAGATGCCTCACTCACCCATTCATACAAAAACTATATTTCTATGATTAAGTGCTTTCTATCTATATTTCACACAGAGATTGTCATGGTCCCCGTGTCTGCCCAGCCGGCCCCGCATGTCTACATGTGTTTTGTATTCTTTCTCTCCCTCTCCCTCTCTCCTCTCTGCCTGAGCGGAGCTCACTGCGGGCTCCCGCCCTTGGCCCACACACCTGTTCGCGATTAGCTGTCATTACCTGTCCACTATTTGAGGCTGGGACGCAGATCCCAGCCTCAAATAGGGATCTGCGTCCTCTCGTCGCTGGATGATTGTGCGAGACACGTTAGTGATCCTCTCAGCTCCTGTGAATCTTTGCTTAAGTGTTTTGTGACTTGTGAGAAATTTCCCTCTCCTGTGTGATAGTTTTCCTCCCCGGACCTGTGACCTTCCTGCTGTGCAAACGTGTGTGAGTTTGGGCGTGAAGACGAGAACGAGTGTGAGAGAGCTTCCCCTTGGACCTTTGGAACCCTGGATTTCCCCCCTCACTGTATATATTCTGCACTGGTGTTATAAATAAACTGTGTTTGGAAACGTCAACCTGCTCTGCGCTTGAGTCCCTGCTGTCGACCGTGACAGAATCATCCAGCCAAGAAAATGGACTCAGCAGATTCGGCAACCTCGACCCCCACTCTTGCCACACTGGCAGCGATGCTGGAGCGACATGAACAAATGTTTATTCACATTCGGGCAGAGCTCACAAACCTCACGCAGGCTGTGGCCCAGCGAACACCTCTGCCGGCAACTCCACCCGCCGCCGCTCAGAAGGCGCCAGCTCCAGCAGTAAGTGCTACATCACCTGCTCCTACACCCGTTCAATCTGACAGATTTCTTCCTACACCGAGAACTTTCACTGGAGAGATTGATAAGTGCGCTGGTTTCCTCACTCAATGTGCCCTTCAGTTTCGCCAGCAGCCGCAAGCCTTTTCTAATGATGGTGCGAAAATCGCTTATTGTCCAGTTGCTCCAGGATCGTGCTCTGACCTGGGCACAAGCTGTGCTTCACGTTAACCCTGAAATCACTTTTTCTGATTTTCTCGATAAGTTTAAAAGTGTGTTTGACAGGGAATCCAGCCGTCGCTGGCCAACACTTACTCGCGCTCAAACAAGGTAAGCGGAGCATGGCCGATTTTTCTATTGATTTTTCTACTTTGGCTGAGCAGACGAAATGGGGGAAAGAGGCTCTTAAAAGTGCATTACTTGCTAATATTAATGATGGGATAAAAAATGAACTGATGCTTCGTGAACTGCCTTCCTCCCTAGATGCTCTTATGACCCTGTGTATTTGGGTGGATGACCGAGTATGCGCACACCAGAGTGCACACACACGCTCGGGTCATGAGCCATTGGGTTTTCATGGGACCTCCACAACAGCCAGCGGGCTGCGCGACTCCGACACATGTTTCCGAACCTCTTTCATTTTCCCTCTCGTGCAATCACACGGAGAGGATTTGTTTTTTTTTTCGTTTACAGCGCCACTCACCCCACTAGTGCTGGATCACCCCTGGCTTGTACTCCACAACCCGCACATTGACTGGGAAAAAGGTGACATAATGGGATGGAGTGTGAATTGTCACATGAACTGCCTCCGGGCAGCCACTCCACCCGTCCCACTTCCGCCCACTAACTCACCGCTCGGCTCCCCAGACCTCTCAGCGGTTCCGTGGGTTTATCATGATTTGCAGGATGTGTTTTGTAAAGATTGTGCGCAGTCCCTTCCCCCCCACCGCCCATACGATTGCGCTTTCGATCTCCTTCCCGGAGTCCCGTTGCTTTCTAGCCGACTGTACAGCCTCTCCCAGCCTGAGAGAGATGCTATGGAACATTACATCACGGAGTCGCTTGCAGCGGGGTTGATTCGCCCCTCCTCTTCCCCTGTTGTGGCTGGTATTTTTTTGTGGACAAGAAGGATAAGTCGCTGTGCCCATGTATTGACTATTGGGGCCATAACCAGATCACTGTAAAGAACAAGTATCCTTTGCCGTTGCTTTCCTCTGCTTTTGAGCTGCTTCAGGGCATGACTGTCTTTACCAAACTAGACCTCCGCAACGCTTACCATCTGGTGCGCATCAGGGAGGGGGATGAGTGGAAGACTGCATTCAATACACACTTGGGCCTCTTTGAGTATCTCGTGATGCCTTTTGGTCTGATCAATGCTCCTGTGTTTCAAGCAATGGTTAATGATGTGTTTCGTGATTTTGTTAACTGCTGTGTTTTTGTGTACTTGGATGACATTCTGATCTTTTCTAAGACACTCACGGAGCACCAAGTTCACGTGAGGCAGGTCCTGCAACGCCTCTTGGAAAACTGGCTCTTTGTGAAGTGGGAGTAGTGCGAGTTCCACGTGACCTCGGTGGCTTTTCTGGGCTATATCATCAAGAGGGGGAACTTAAGGATTGACCCGGAGAAGGTGCGAGCGGTGGTGGAGTGGCCCACACCTCCAAATCGCCGGCAACTGCAACGCTTTTTGGGATTCGCAAACTTCCACAGACAATTCATCCGTGATTTCAACAGAATCGCTCTCCCTCTCACTAAACTCACCTCTCCGAAAGTTCCTTTTCAGTGGGATTCTGCCGCTCAGCAAGCCTTGACCCTGCTCAAAGAGAGATTCACCACTGCACCGATTCTCTGGCAACCGGACCTCACATGGCAGTTCGTTGTGGAAGTGGACGCATCGGACTCCGTGGTGGGGGCAGTCCTGTCCCAACAGGAGGACGGTAAGCTTCACCCCGTGCCTTCTATTCTTGCTGTCTTTCTCCCGCAGAATGTAACAATGACATCGGGGACCGGGAGCTCCTGGCCATCAAGCTTGCTCTGGAGGAGTGGAGACATTGGTTGGAGGGAGCAGTGCAGCCGTTCGTCATATGGACGGATCACAAAAATCTGGAATACCTTCACTCGGCCAGATGTCTCAATTCCCAGCAAGCCAGGTGGGCGCTGTGCTTTACTCGTTTTGACTTTACCATCACCTACAGGCCAGGGTCACGAAACGTGAAGCCAGACGCCCTGTCCCGGCAGTTCTCCGTCACGGGGGAGGAATCGGACCCCGGACCCGTTCTCCCGGCCACCTGTGTGATTGGAGCTGTTTCTTGGGAGATCGAGTCAATAATCCAGAAGACGCAAGAAACCGAACCAGATCCGGGAACCGGGCCGCCCGGCCGCCTCTTCGTTCCTTTAGCCGTCCGCCCTCAAATTATCCAGTGGGCTCACACCACCAGTTTTTCGTGCCATCCGGGGGTCCTCCGCACCATATCCTTCCTCCGACGCTACTTTTGGTGGCCCACCATGGCTAAGGATGCCCGGGAGTATGTATCAGCCTGTTCAACGTGTGCCCAGAACAAACTTTCCAGCCGTCCTCCACCGGGTCTTCTTCAGCCTCTTCCCACACTGGCCCATCCATGGTCGCACATCTCTCTGGATTTCATCACGGGTCTGCCGACCTCTGCAGGTAACACCACAATACTTACCATTGTTGACCATTTCTCTAAGGCTGCACACTTCGTTGCCCTCCTGAAGCGCCCCACTACCCTGGAGACGGCTCGGCTCCTCACCTCCCATGCGTTCAGGTTCCATGGGATCCCTGAGGACGTCATCTCGGACAGAGGGCCGCAGTTTACATCCCGAGTATGGAGGGAGTTCTGCTCCACGCTGGGGGCCAAGGTCAGTCTTTCTTCCGGATTCCATCCACAGAGTAACGGACAATTGGAGCGGGCCAACCAGGAGCTTGAAGCTGCCCTCCGCTGTGTCGCCTCACATAACCAATCAACCTGGAGTGAACAGCTTCCGTGGATTGAATACGCACACAACAGCCACATCTCTACCGCCACGGGCAAGTCTCCCTTTGAAGCGTCCCTGGGTTACCAGCTGCCTTTGCTGCCAGCGATCGAAGGTGAGCACACCATTCCCTCTGTGCAGGCTCACCTCCGTAGGTGCTGCCGTGCCTGGCATGCGACTCGGGCCGCTCTACTCCGCACAGCAGAACGGAACAAGGCTCTCGCTGACCGTCGGACAACAGGTATGGCTGTCTACTGGTTTTGTGCCATTACGGACCGAATCCAAGAAACTGTCACCCCAGTTTATTGGTCCTTTTCCCATAGACGCCATTGTCAATCCTGTGTCTCTGTCTGTCTCAAACTGCCGCGCAACATGTGGATTCATAATGTCTGTCATGTGTCCCAGGTCAAGCCGGTGCTCTCCAGCCCATTGTGCCCTCCAGCCCGTTGTGCCCTCCTTACAGGCCCCCGCCACCACCCCCGGCTCGTGGATGGCCAGCTGGTTTACAATATCATCCGCATCATGGACTCCTGACGCCGGGGTAGAGGTTTTCAGTACCTGGTGGATTGGGAGGGCTACCGGCTAGAGGAACGTTCCTGGGTGCCTCGGGCGGCTATCCTGGATAAGGATATGCTTCGGGACTTCCATCGCAGGCATCCAGGTAAGCCTGGTGGGTCGTCGGGAGGCTCCCGTTGAGGGGTGGGGTACTGTCATGGTCCCCGTGTCTGCCCAGCCGGCCCCGCAAGGCTACATGTGTTTTGTATTCTTTCTCTCCCTCTCCCTCTCTCTGCCTGGGCGGAGCTCACTGCGGGCTCCCGCCCTTGGCCCACACACCTGTTCGTGATTAGCTGTCATTACCTGTCCACTATTTGAGGCTGGGACGCAGATCCTCTCGTCGCTGGATGATTGTGTGAGACACGTTAGTGATCCTCTCAGCTCCTGTGAATCTTTGCTTAAGTGTTTTGTGACTTGTGAGTAATTTCCCTCTCCTGTGTGATAGTTTTCCTCCCCGGACCTGTGACCATCCTGCTGTGCAAACGTGTGTGATTTGGGCGTGAAGACGAGAACGAGTGTGAGAGAGCTTCCCCTTGGACCTTTGGAACCCTGGATTTCCCCCCTCACTGTATATATTCTGCACTGGTGTTATAAATAAACTGTGTTTGGAAACGTCAACCTGCTCTGTGCTTGAGTCCCTGCTATCGACCGTGACAGAGATGGATATATCAAAAAGCAACTTAAAAATATGTGGCATGCAGACTGGAGCAGGCAGGGACTGAAACACCAGCCTTCCACTCAGTAGTTGACCTGCTTTGCCTCCTGAGCTACAGCCACCCAAATTTGGTAACTTTTGAACCCATTTATTCATTGATAGTGTGTTATTAGTCTCTGAACAAACTTTTTTTAAGTCTTACTACTCTATATTGCGAAGACAGGTAAAGACAAGAAATTTCAATCTGTCCATTCATCCATTTTCTTCCACTTATCCAATTCAGTTTAATGAGTGGACTGCAGGCTATTCCAGCTGCCATAGTGTGAGAGGCGGGTATACCCTGGACAGGTTGCAAGTATTTGCAGAGCTAACATAGGAAGAATGACAACCATTCACATTCACACCTATTTGTAATTTAGACTCAGGAATTGACCTAATATCACTGACTGCACATCTTTGGACACTGTAGTTCTCTTTCTTTCTGTTCTTGACATTGTTCCAAATACAAAATTAACATATACATGATATGATAACATACACATATAGGTGTGAATCTGTCATAAAATTACATTGTTATATGTTATTATAATAATTCAGTTTTAGATTATACCATAATCTTTTAATAAGATTTATGACTATGCCAGTAAATTTTATCCATGTTGACATGTATGACCCCAGACAGGTCCAAGACTAAACAACTATTCAGATCGTTACTGAGAATAGATCTGAATAGTTTTATAGGCTAATGATCGTGTACTTCATTCTATTGTCAAAGCTAGTGGTGGGCTATTATCGCATATTTTGGCTGGCTGTATTAAGATTAGGGATGGGTATCAAAAACCGGTTCTTGTTGAGAACCGGTTCCCACTGTTTCAATTCCTTGGAATTGTTTGCCATTTTTGCAAACGATTCCCTTATCGATTTATTCATTCATTCATTTAAGGGAGGAAACACTACGAATATGCAAAAGCATTTGCTGACAAAACACGTGATGACCTTAAATGAATGTCATGTTTTTAATTCCGCTCCGGACTCGTGAATCTCAACCCAGCAGCAGCGGTAACGTTTGCACGTCCTCTCCCGTTAATGCGGCAGGTAAATAATCAACTAACAGTGCATATTATGTTAGCGCGATCTGCCTTATTACAAACCTGCCATTACTGTGCATTTAGGTGACCATGATGAGACAGAGTCTGGCTCAGATGCTGGCAGTTCTCGCTGCAGTCTACCGGTAGCGTCTCCTTTCAGGCCAGGATAGACGAATGTCACCGAGCAGAGACTCAGTTTGTGGTCAAAGGCTTGCACCCGTTTGCCACAGCAGATGCCCCCGATTTTCAGTAAGTGAATGTGTTTAATTGTAGGCAGGGACATTACTGGATATTCTTGTGTAGTTGCTACAGAATAATTTATGTTATACTTTGTTATTGCTACAGACGAATATTTATTTTATTATTTTACATTTACAATTTTTTTTCCTGGGGACCCTGTGACACCCCATTGAAGAGCCGTAGGCTGGATCTCTTAAGGATCTCTTAAGATCTCACTGTTGGGTTTGTAAGGCCATGTTACTCCTAAATTTCTACCTTGTTCAAAGAGAAGATATAAAAAAGTTGCCCCTAACCCTTAGTGTTCTCCTTTAAAAAAAAAAAAAAAAAAGAATCGATAAAGAATCGAATCGTTAAACAGAATCGAAAATGGAATCGGAATCGTGAAAATCTTATCAATACCCATCCCTAATTAAGATGTTGTAATTAGGGCTGGGTATCGTCACTGATTTGATTGACTGATTAAATTCTGATTCACATTGTCCCGATTCGATTCAATTCAGTTCAATTCAATTCACTTCAATTTTGACTCAAACAGTTAGAAATATTATAATTATGATTATTTATCAGTACATATCCATAATTTTATATCTATGTAAGCAACAAAGCTGATGCTCATGAGACTTCATCAGAGGTCTTTGTCTCAAAGTAACTGACGATAAAACACAGAAAAACATGAAGGAGATTTTCCTGCCCTGTCTTTTTATAGCAAATAACCTTAAAAATATTCTGCAGTATATTGTGCATATGAACATTACCTGATGCTGCTGAAGTGAAGCAGAACTAAGGTACAAAGGTTTTATTAGAGACACAGCTAAGAGTTTTATAATTAGGTATAATTTGTAAAAGCTCAAATTTCTTCCGTACAGCAAGTATCCTTTGAATAGCAGAAATTTGAGGGTAATAACCAAGCACATAATGGAGGAAACAGAGATTTTTGATGGTAAACTAGTCTTGAAATAAACTGAGAGAGAGAGCTGTACAGGAAGTGTGATGGACTGATGACGATGTTCTTCTGCTGCTGGTTCAGTGAATTTTGGTCGGAGAGTGACGAAACCTGCAGCTTCAGAATCTGCGAGATGTCCCAGCGGCATGTCTGCGTATGTGCTGTTGGGTTGCGCTTTGTGTTTACATGTTTTTGCCGAATCCATTACCTGCTCTTTAATCATTTGCTGTTTTAGCTGCTTGGTGGTTGTTGAAATAGTTTTGTGAGCTTTAACCTGAGATTCCGGCATTTCTGGCAAAATACATTTATATTAGATTGGACAATCCAAAAACATAATGCCTCTAACCAAAGCTGTTACCGTCTGTTTTTAGGTAGCTGGAAATTTCACATTTTTAACCACAGAATGAAGTGTGTAATTCATGTTGTGAAGATGCATGTATCCTACCTGTACACAGTCCAGCTTGTTGGGCAGGACCATTTTCTTTCACACTCTTCACGAAGATCGTGTCCATTGGCTCCAACCAAGACCTCTGGCAACCTGGTTAAAGTACCATTAAAGCCCACAGTGTTATATCAGATCTAAGTAAATGTAAAAACAAACAAAATAAACCCGTATCCTCATTGTTTGTTGTTTGGGGAGCTGGTCTCCTAATAATTGGAAGGTTGGTGATTTGATCCTTGGCTGCCCCAGTCTGCATGTCAAGTATCCTTGGGCAAGACATTAACCCCTAGTTGCTCTCTAATGGATCACATGTGTGTGAATGTTGCACTTAAGCAGAGAAATACAATGTTGCAACTTCTATGAATGGGTGAATGAGGCATGCTGTATAAAGCGCTTTGAGTGCTCTGGGAGAGTACTAAAGCGCTATATAAGATCCAGTACATTTACCACATTACAAAACATAACACAATAGGGGCCCAAGGACATGTTGAGACACTTAGAAGTAATATTGATGTGATTCATTATATAAATCCGACCCCCTGTAAATGTGTAAACATTTGGAAAAAATGGGGGGTTGATTAAGTTAGCAGAAACAGCAAACACCTACCTTTTTCATTTCCATTTCCATTCTCTTCATCCTGTGAAAGAAACAGGGCAGGTGTTAAGATAAGAAAGACCACAGGGCACTGCTCCAGGTCTGGCTGCTGCTTCTCTGCCTCCATGGCATTCTGCCTGAGTTTCCCATAAACACACTCACACATTAACATGCTGCTTTCTGTCAGTTGGATTGGTGGTCTAATTGGTCCACGTCGGGCTTTTGATACTATGCTGAATTATTTGATTCTTGACCTTGGCACCTAAAGCCCTATGTAAATACACTGAGCCCTGCTGCTACACCACACAAAAATGGCTAAACAATAAAAAATGTTCTAAATAAATTACTACTACTACGACTACTACTAATAATAATAATAATGATAATAATAATAATGATGATGATAATAATAATAAACACTGATTTAGTATTTTAGGACAACTCCTCACTCCCCTTTTGCCACTTACCAAATGACATCATTAACATGATATTAATGATGTCTGTTAGTAGCTAAGAGAATGTCACTAGTCCTAATAAGCTAAAAAAAAATCCCAAAACAAATATGATATATGATATAGGTATATGGGGTTGAGTTATTCAGATTCAGACTTTTTAAGTTTAGTTTTGATTCCAGAAAACAATCAGTGCAAGAGAAGTTGCTAAATGTGCTAGAATAACATAGGTAGTCTTACCAGAATGTTCAATAGTTGTTCCACACCTCATAAGTTACCAAAGTTTTATTTAACAAAATTCGATTGACCCTGTGAGCTCAAATTACTGTCAGGAAACCCCAATCCTAAATAACCCTAGGCAATCAGAATACGGAGTGTTGGTTTTAATAACAATTCTAACATACATCAAAATATATTCACATTTTATTAATAACAAGTCAGTTTTGCCATTTTTCAAAATATGGCTTAGACCTCAGAGAGTTAATGTAATGCAGATTTCAAATACAAGAAAAGTTCAAAGTTCAAGTGCATCTAAAGAAAGCAGTATTTTACCTTAAGGTTATTGAGGAAGGACTTTGGTGGGTAGACAATAAAATGCCGCAGAGTAAAGCCAAATCCCTGTGAGTTCTTCTGCAGAAAAATTGTCCGTGGGCCATGCCACAATACGCCCTCCACCTCGCTTGATGATAGTGGCCGACACCTGTTCTCATTGGATGACAATATGCCATCTCTCTTCTCTTTAGCCTATAGAGGAGATGGAATAAATGTTTAGATCAGTAAACATTGGCTTCTCTTTTTCTCTCAAAAGGAAATCAAGACGGATGAAATGTTACTGTGTGAACTTTGAAGTGATGTTTATCATAAGTATCATTTTCAGGCCACAGAGTTGAACACATTTAAGGAAGCGTGAGTTGGTGGATGCGGGTGGTTCAGTAACTGAGGACACTGCCTGATCTGACCATTATAAAATCCAACCAATTGCAGGATGCATCATATTTTTAACAAAGAAACTTTACCAGTGACCTCACATATGATTCCACTTTTTACTTCCTGCCAACAATGGAAGAGTTAAAAATATATACCTATAAATAAGTCTTTAAACAACAGGAACATATCAGGGCTTGTAAACACACATCTGGAAAATAAGATAAACAACTGACAAAGGAGGTAAAGGGTTCAGAAGGTGAACGGTTTTACGTTTTACATTCTACATTTCTCCAGGACTGTAGCCCAACATCAAATCAGTTCAAGCAGGCGATGCACTATGTGTACTACATGATGTTTAAAGTTCATAAGGATATCCTGCATGTAAACATGCCTGGCCACTAAAGGTAAAATACACATCATCATTTGATTGTTAGGTTTGGGGAAATGAGTGAGAGCATAGCACATCATCTGATGCAACGTCTATTTGGCAGAAAGTGTAACTGAATGTAGAGATACGTTTAGGTGATTACCAATGATTTCCATTTACTGCTAAACACATTGGAAAGGTCACATGGAAATTTTTCACAGAAGACAGTGATGGTGATGGCTATTAGATGGCGATTTTATTTAGTTTCATATAAGAACTGGAATGTAATAACTTTTATATGCATACTTTAAAAGCAATGCAACACTAGCACACTCTACAGCACTGAGCAGGTAGTTTCTGCTCAGGGCTTTCCATTGTTCACAGCCTTTCAGAACTCTGCCATGACAGAACAACAACAACAACAACAACAACAATAACTTTATTTGTATAGCACTTTTAAACACAAAAGCACTTCACAGTTTTAAAAAAAGCCACATACAGAAGTTAAGTAAACATGTTCAAACACGCATACAGTTGCAAACTATGACCAAAAATAAAAGGGAAAAGATTAAGGAAAGGTTAAGAACTGCTGAAAATTGGGTTTCAGCAGTCATTTTAAACAAATAACAGAGTCAGGCAAGCTGGTAACTGATCTCCTCTGATTGTAAAATTAGAGTGAGGGACAGTAAGAAAAGCCCTGGTTAGAGGATCAGAGAGGCTGGCTGCAGTGAAGGTCTCAGACGTTCTGCTGCTTAGCAGGGGCCTATCACTGTAGAGCTTTATCTCACTGGAAGTCAGTGAAGGAATCCGAGAATAGGTGTAAGGTATGCTATGAACCTGTAAACTTTAACACTAAAACTCCTGATTATTACTGGGTTGTAGTGGAGACACAGCTCTTGTTGGTGGCCATGATTATCAACATGAATATTCAATGGCTCAGTTTGATGCAGAAGCTGAAGTTTGTTACCTGCACACGTTTTAGGTCCATAGTGAACCTGCAGAGTAGTACAAATGGTCAAAAGTCTTTGAGTGATCTAAGCAAAGCAATTGCACTGGAACTTGTTCACAGATGGACAAAAAAAATCACCCATCTAAAAGACTGAATTTAAGTAATTCCAATCACTTCCATTGGCCACAGGTAATGTTCCCTCTAAGCTGCGCGCGTGCGCATTATGCGCACAGAAAATCTGCGTTGCGCACAAAAAAAAAAAAAAAAAAAAAAATCTAACCTGAATTGAAATTAAAATTAATACTTTAACAATCCTGTTTTGCAGTGTGAGTCAGTGACTGGCTGCTCCTGTATAGGATTAGAACGATGCCACCTTATCCCATAGTCCAGCCAATAATGTGATTCACATTCGTATATACGCAGCTAATCCACGTCGTTGACAGGCTATGACAGCGTCCTTATGTGCCGACACTGGTGTTTTAGCGAGCAAAGCGGCTGATGTGGAGTGAAGCCACGTTAATGACAACGTGTACAACCATTGGAGATGTGAGCAGGACAGACGGAACAACTGACGGACAAAGTGTGGACTTTATACCAGTTTTTAAATTGTGTTGAGCGGCCACGTAAAACCAGAGTTATGATAAAAATATCTGCAATGTTTGTTTTTCTTCCTGAATACTATTGTTGATTATATTTACTGGAAGAAGAAACAGCAAAGGAAAGGAAAGCACTCTCCGCCTGTGAGCAAAAACAGCCTCCCTCCCCCAGCCTTTCCTATTGGTCGAAGAATGTACCATGTCGACCAATGCCATGTTGATATGGCAACATGGCATTTAGTTGTTTAGGAAGGGGGAACGTGGCGGTGTTTTGAGATGTGAGCACAAATCTTGTGTAGTTAGTGTGTAGTTAGTGTGTAGTGTGGTCAATAGTTTTGTTGTGTGTGTCAGAACAATGAGGCGACTGCTGAATGTTACAGGTGTTACAGGAGTGATACATCTCCTGTTGTCAGGCCTGCAGGTATCAGGCTGTTCACTCCTTTATCTCATAGTGGACAGAAATTATTTTTTGGAGCGGCACAAATAATTTGTGTGGCATCAGATTTGATGCAGAACAGCTGATTGTTCTGTAAATAGTTTGAAATGTTTATTTTAAAAACCGCCTTGGCTGCATTTTTAGGTAAACAGCTGCAAAAAACTTTGTTTGCATAACTCAGTTACTTGGTCATTATATACTGTATTTTGCAGACAGAGAGTTACAGGACTCTCTCCCAGACCACAGACTCAGACTCATAATACAAGTCAGAGCTTTATAAAAAAAAAAGAAGTTGTTGGAGTTCAAGTTATTTTTACTTCCAATAGTGTTAACATACTACAAAGGTCATGAACAAGATTTTTTTTAAATTTTCATTGTAAGTGGGATAAAGCACTTAATTAAAAGTAGTCTAACATAAATGTAAATGCTGTAATTTGACTATTTTAATAAACCACGTGACTTGGATGGATTCGATGCTGGCGTGACCACGTCTGCTGTTGCTCACAGTGGTCCAAGTGTCCGCTCAGGGAGTTTGTGTGTTCGCTCAGACATATGAAAAATTAGAGGGAACATTAGCCACAGGTGTATAAAACAAAGCACCTGTGTAAACTGCTTCTACAAACATTTGTGGAATTCACTGAGCTCTCAGGATCTGCCACCTGTGCAACAAGTCTAATTGTGAAATTCCCTTGATAATAAATATTTCAAGTTGGGAATGACAGCAACTCACCCATTAATTCAATTCAATTTAATTTAATTCAATTCAATTTTATTTATATAGCGCCAAATCACAACAACAGTCGCCTCAAGGCGCTTTATATTGTACAGTAGATCGTACAATAACAGATACAGAGAAAAACCCAACAATCATATGACCCCCTATTAGCAAGCAGTTTTCCGACAGTGGGAAGGAAAAATTAAGAGGTGGGTGGTGGGTTTCCATGGCCGAACAGCTGCATCAAAGCCTTACATCACCAAACGCAATGCAAAGCGTCAGATACAGTGTTGTTGCCACATATTCTCTGGATTGACGAATCACACTTCCCTATCTGGCTATCCAATTAATACATATAATAATTTATTTTCACAAGTTAGGTTTGTCCCTTAGTTTCAGTGAAAGGAACTCTTAGCGCTTCAGCATAGCAAAACATTTTTGACAATTTCAGGCTCTCAACTTTGTGGGAACAGTTTGGTGATGGTCCCTTCCTGTTTCAACATGACTGCACACCAGTGCAAGTCCATAAAGACATGGAGTCCAGTCTGCAAACCAACAAAACACCTCTGGAATGAATTAGAGCAGAGACTGTGACCCAGGACTTCTCATCCAAGATCAATGTTTGTCCTCACAAATACACTTCTTGAAAAATAGTAAAAAAGTACCATAAACATCGCTGCAAAGGGTGGTCCAACATCTCACTAAACTCTACACATTAAGAATGGGATCACTCAAGCTCATATGTGTGAAGGCAGATGAGTGAATACTAGTGCCTATCACTGAAACAGTGATAAAGACTGATCTTACTTGTGTTGTGCAAGCTTGTGTTCCTTAACTGGCCTTTAAACACCCACCAGGTCATTGGTAACCTACAGTTGTGGTCAGAAGTTTCCATACACTCATCATGGCCATGAATGTCATGGCAATTTTGGGCTTTTCTCCCTATGAGAAGATGTTGGAGGTGTTGAACCTAATTCAAGAAAACTGAGAGGGCGGTCCAAGCCCAGGCAAGAATAACATTTTATACATTCTGGACCTGAGTGAAAAGCTACACATGTTGGGGAGGTTAGTATGGAAGAATGTCAGCAGCGCCTGTACAACACAGGGACAAGGCTCAGACAATTTTTTCCGAGATAAAGTACTAGCATTTCTCCTTTCATCCAGCTCAAAATGACTTTTCAAGTGGCAAGGACCTTTGTCGTCACACGGCAAGGAGGGAATGTTGACTATGAAGTCAGCCCTTCACCTACGCCAGGTGGTTGTACGATGCTGTAGCCACTGGCTACTGTATGGTCCCACGCCAGGAAAGGCTCGGCTGCTAAATATAACTGTCCTCGAACAGTTTGTGGAGGGGCTCAAAAGTCACTGACCGATGAGCCTCGAAGTTGTCATGATCCTGGCCAAGTCTGGCTGACCCTGGCAGTGTGGCAGGGACATCCCCAACTTGGTTGGCTGCTACGGAGGATCGATCATGTCTCATCATGTTTCTTGTCTAATCCTTTTTCATATGCTGTCTCTCCGCAGGTCCCAGTGGTTACAGTCACTGGGCCCTGCCCATCAGCAGTGCTGGAGGTGCGAGCAGGCGGGACACATTGGCCGAGAATGCCCTCTCATGGAGCTGTGACAGGTGTTCTGTGATGCTGGCCCTCCGACACGTTCCCCTGGTCCAGTAGAGAAGCACAGTACTCTGGTAAGGTGACAATGGGGTAAATTTTAGGCTATGCTGGACTCAAAATGTATGCAGATCCAGGTTCACCAAACCCTGGTTCATCCGGGGGCATGGTTGGAAGTGGAATGGGTGGAAGTCACTGGATTCAGGCCATTCAATAGCAGAGGGGCAGAGTGTGGTGAAGACAGAGCCAATGCCACTCTCTCTCACTTTCTCTCCACTTTACACCATAGCCTCCTGTGAAAGTCCTTGACGCCCCACCCCCCACCTGTCACTTTCACTCACAACCAGGTTCAGAGAAAACTGAGAAGACTCCACTCAGGCAAGTCTGCTGGACCAGACGTGATGAATCCCTGCATCCTAAAGCCCTGTGCGCTCAGCTTTGTGGAATCTTTGATAAACTCTTCACGATGAGCCTGTGATTGCAGAGGGTCCCAGTGCTGTGAACACATCATGCCCTCATTCCTGTACTAAAGACACCCATCCCAGTGGCCACCAGGATTACAGACCTCTGGCGCTGACTTCCCACGTCATGAAGACCCTGGAAAGCCTTATCCTCAATCAGCTCTTATCCTCACATCAGGATCATCAGTTCGCTTACCAGTGCCACCTCGGAGTTGAGAACGCCATCATCTACCTGCTCAGTCACTTCTATGCCATTCTGGATAGGCCAGTGAGCACTGTGAGGGTAATGTTTTTCAACTTCCAGTGCATTTAATGCCATAAGGCGGACCCTCCTGGGTGATAAGCTGACAGCGATGAGATGGATGCCTGTCTAGTGTCCTGGATTATTGATTACCTGACAAGGAACACCACAATATATGCGTCTTCAGCATTGTGTCTCTGACAAGGTGATCAGAAATACCAAGGGACCACAAAGGACGTCTTTTCCCCTTTGTTATTCACCCTCTACACCATGGGCCTCGAACTCCAGGCCTCGAGGGCCAGTGTCCTTCAGGGTTTAGATGTGTCCTTGATCCAACACAGCTGATCTAAATGGCTAAATTACCTCCTCAACATGTCTTGAAGTTCTCCAGAGGCCTGGTAATGAACTAATCATTTGATTCAGGTGTGTTGACCCAGGGTGAGATCTAAAGCCAACAGGACACTGGCCCTCAAGGCCTGGAGTTCGAGGCCCCTGCTCTACATCATGGACTTCAGCCACTCGGCTACAGAGACCTGCCAGCTTCAGAAATTTTCTTATGACTGTGTGGTGGTTGGATGCATCAGTAAGGGTTATCAGATAGGGTACTGGGCTGTGGTGGACTCCTTTGTCAAGTGGTGCAAGCAGAGTCATCTGCAACTCAACGTGACAAAGACCAAGGAATTGATTGTGCACTTTGATTTTGGACCAGACAACCAGTGACTTTCAATCTAGGGGCTCAATGTGGACATTGTGGAGGGCTATAAATACCTGACAGTACATACTGACAATAAACTGTACTGGTCTAAAAACACCACTCTACAGAAAGGGTCAGAGCTTCTCCTATTTTCTGTGGTTGCTTGGGTATTTTAATAGCTGTTGAATAATGCTGAGTCTGTTGTGGCCGGTGCAATCGGCTCGTTATAACCTGCTGATGGAGGTCCTGTTTGGCATGAACCTCATTGGGCCATTTCACCAGAGTGCACAAGGATATCACTTTGTATTAGTTCTGGTGGATTATGCAATGTGCTATCTCGAACCAGTGCTGCTGAAAAATATTTTTGCAAAGAGTGTCATGCAGGTGCTGTTTCAGGTCATTCAGCATCCCCAAAGAAATACTGACTGACCAGGGCACATTGTTCATGTCTTGTACTATAAAGGAGCTGTATGAGTTACGGTGAAGTCTATTCGGACCAGCATCTGAATAAAATTCTGAAAGAAATCAGAGTTTTATTCCACAAAGATGCCTGAAATGCACAGAGAGAGTCCTAATCCTGCGTCTGCATACGGTGCAGCTGTACCCCCAGACAGACGAAACAGCAGCTATTGCATCCTACCCATGTCCCAAGACCAAAAAGGAGGTGAGGTTCTTGGGGCTAGCTGGTTATTATTTATTAAAAATTCAGGTACAATACAGTAGAAAAAGACTGTCTGGCAATCAGGTGGGCGGTCAACTCTCTTTGCTATTACCTCCTGGGATGCCGATTCACTCTCTGTTCGGCTCTTGCCCTGCTGTAGTGGCTCTACCGCAGTGGGTTCAGGGAGAAGTGCTTAAGGGAGGCTGGCCAATGTGGCTGGTGGCCATTGTCTAATCATGCCTAAGACCTCGAAGGGGACAGGAACTGATAGTGGACAGCTGTGAATGAGCAGATATAGCAATTTGAACAGTCACCTCGAGATTCTTTACATTGTAAGGTAGAACCTACCCAACAATCATATGAACCCTTATGATCAATTGCTTTGTTGACAGTGGAAAGGAAAAACTCCCTTCTAACAGGAAGCAACTTCCAGCAGAACCAAGCTCAGGGAGGAATGGCCATCTGCTGAAACCAGTTGGGGGTTAGGGTAGGAATACAGGACAAAGACAGGTGGTCGAAGAGAGCCAGAGATTAATAATAACTAAGGATAAACTTAGAGTGATGTATAAACACATAGTGAGTGAAAAAGGTGAATGAAGAAACACTCGCTGCATCATGGGACGCCCCCAGCAGCGTAGACCAATTGCATTATAACTAAGGGTCACCTGATTCAACCCGAACTATGTGCTTTGCCAAAAAGGAAAGTCTTAAGCCTAATCTCAAAAGGAGAGAGGGTGTCTGTCTGCTGAAACCAAACTGGTAGCTGGTTTCACAGAAGATGGGCTGAATGGGAGGCTGAAGGCTCTGCCTCCCATTCTACTTTTAAATACCACTGACCTGGGGTCTGAGAGTGAAGTACTCTATTAGGGTGACACGGTACTATGAGGCCTTTAAGATAAAAAGGAGCCTGATTATTCGACCCGGGGCATTGTTGCAGGCATAGTGGGTAGAGGTCAGGTGTGTACATGGGGACATCCATTATTAAACCCCCCAAAATATGACTATCCAGAGTTGGGACCAGGAAGCAGAGTTGCAGTCTTACACGCCTTTCTGCAGCTTCTCTCCTCCTGCTACCCCCCAAAAAACCCATCTCCATAGAGACTGTGTCAGCTTCCAAAAAGACAAAAAACAAACTAAGAACCAGCAACAAACAACTTAAACATAAACAATTACAAAGAAAGAACAATACAGTATCCACATCTGAACCAAAGAGTAAAACAGTGAAATGTGGATTATTAAATATTAGGTCTCTCTCCTCCAAGTCTCTGTTAGTACATGACTTAATAATTGATCAACAAATTGATTTACTCTGCCTTACAGAAACCTGGTTGCAGCAGGATGATTATGTTAGTTTAAATGAATCAACACCCCCGAGTCATTCTAACTACCAGAAATCTCGAAGCACAGGCCGAGGAGGCGGTGTGGCAGCAATTTTTCACACCAGTCTATTAATTAATGAAAGACCAAGACAGACTTTTAATTGATTTGAAAGCCTGATGCTTAGCCTCGTCCACCCCAGCTGTGAAACTCAGAAACCAGTCTTACTTGTTATCATCTATCGTCCACCTGGGCCTTACACAGAGTTTCTGTCTGATTTCTCAGACTTTATATCTAATTTAGTTCTGAGCTCAGATAAAATAATTATTGTGGGTGATTTTAACATCATGATGCTAAAAATGACAGCCTCAACATGGCATTTAATCTGTTATTAGACTCAATTGGTTTCTCTCAAAATGTAAAAGAACCCACCCACCACTTTAATCACACTCTAGATCTTGTTTTAACATATGGCATAGAAACTGAACATTTAACAGTGTTTCCTGAAAACCCTCTCCTGTCTGATCATTTCCTGATAACATTTACATTTACAATAATTGATTACACAGCGGTGGAGAGTAGACTTTATCAAAGTAGATGTCTTTCTGAAATCGCTGTAACTAAGTTTAAGAATATAATCCACCCACTGTTATCATCTTCAATGCCCTGTACCAACATAGAGCAGAGCAGCTATCTGAACGCTACTCCAACAGAGGTCGATTATCTTGTTAATAATTTCACCTCCTCACTACGTACGACTCTGGATACTGTAGCTCCTGTGAAAACTAAGGTCTCTAATCAGAAGTACCTGACTCCGTGGTATAATTCTCAAACACGTACCCTAAAGCAGATGACTCGTAATCTGGAGAGGAAATGGCGTGTCACAAATTTAGAGGATCATCATTTAGCCTGGAGAAATAGTTTGCTGCTTTATAAGAAAGCCCTCCGCAAAGCCAGAATATCTTACTATTCATCACTGATTGAAGAAAATAAGAACAACCCCAGGTTTCTCTTCAGCACTGTAGCCAGACTGACAAACAGTCAGAGCTCTGTTGAGCCAACCATCCCTTTAACGTTAACCAGTAATGACTTCATGAACTTCTTCACAAATAAAATTTTTATCATTAGAGAAAAAATTACCAATAATCATCCCACAGATGTAATATTATCTACAGCTACTCTTAGTACCATTGATGTTAAGTTAGACTCTTTTTCTCCAAATGATCTTTCTGAGTTAACTTCAATAATTACTTCCTCCAAACCATCAACGTGTCTTTTAGACCCCATTCCTACAAAACTGCTCAAAGAAGTCCTGCCATTAATTAATTCTTCGATCTTAAATATGATCAACCTATCTCTAATAATCGGCTATGTACCACAGGCCTTCAAGCTGGCTGTAGTTAAACCTTTACTCAAAAAGCATCTCTAGACCCAGCAGTCTTAGCTAATTATAGGCCAATCTCCAACCTTCCTTTCATATCAAACATCCTTGAAAGAGTAGTTGTCAAACAGCTAACAGATCATCTGCAGAGGAATGGTTTATTTGAAGAGTTTCAGTCAGGTTTCAGAGCTCATCACAGCACAGAAACAGCTTTAGTGAAGGTTACAAATGATCTTCTTATGGCCTCTGACAGTGGACTCATCTCTGTGCTTGTCCTGCTAGACCTCAGTGCAGCGTTCGATACTGTCGACCATAATATCCTATTAGAGCGATTAGAACATGCTGTAGGTATTACAGGTACTGTGCTGCAGTGGTTTGTATCATATCTATCTCATAGACTCCAGTTTGTGCATGTAAATGGAGAGTCCTCTTCACACACTGAGGTTAATTATGGAGTTCCACAGGGTTCAGTGCTAGGACCAATTCTGTTTACATTATACATGCTTCCCTTAGGCAGCATCATTAGAAGACATAGCATACATTTACACTGCTATGCAGATGACACCCAGCTCTATCCGTCCATGAAGCCAGTTAACACACACCAATGAGTTAAACTGCAGGAATGTCTTAAAGACATAAAGACCTGGATGGCCGCTAACTTTCTGCTTCTTAATTCAGATCAAACTGAGGTTATTGTACTCGGCCCTGAAAATCTTAGAAACATGGTATCTAACCAGATTCTTACTCTGGATGGCATTACCTTGGCTTCCAGTAACGCTGTGAGGAACCTTGGAGTCATTTTTGACCAGGACATGTCCTTCAATGCACATATTAAACAAATATGTAAGACTGCTTTCTTCCATTTGTGCAACATCTCTAAAATTAGAAATATCCTGTCTCAGAGTGACGCTGAAAAACTAGTTCATGCATTTATTACTTCCAGGCTGGACGACTGTAATTCATTATTATCAGGATGTCCAAAAAACTCACTGAAAAGCCTTCAGCTAATCCAAAATGCTGCAGCAAGAGTCCTGACAGGGACTAGAAAGAGAGAGCAGATTTCTCCTGTTTTGGCTTCCCTTCATTGGCTTCCTGTTAAGTCCAGAATTGAATTCAAAATCCTGCTCCTCACATACAAGATCTTGAATAATCAGGCCACATCTTATCGTAATGACCTTGTAGTACCATATCAGCCTATTAGAGCACTTCGCTCTCGCTCTGCAGGCCTACTTGTTGTTCCTAGAGTATTTAAAAGTAGAATGGGAGGCAGAGCCTTCAGTTTTCAGGCCCCTCTTCTGTGGAACCAGCTTCCAGTTTGGATTCAGGAGACAGACACTATCTCTACTTTCAAGATTAGGCTTCAAACTTTCCTTTTTGCTAAAGCATATAGTTAGGGCTGGACCAGGTGACCCTGAATCCTCCCTTAGTTATGCTGCAATAGACGTAGGCGGCCGGGGGATTCCCATGATGCATTGAGTTTTTCCTTTCCAGTCACCTTTCTCACTCACTATGTATTAACAGACCTCTCTGCATTGAATCATATCTGTTATTAACCTCTGTCTCTCTTCCACAGCATGTCTTTATCCTGTCTTCCTTCTCTCACCCCAACCGGTCGCAGCAGATGGCCCCGCCCCTCCCTGAGCCTGGTTCTGCCGGAGGTTTCTTCCTGTTAAAAGTGAGTTTTTCCTCCCCACTGTCGCCAAAGTGCTTGCTCATAGGGGGTCATATGATTGTTGGGTTTTTCTCTGTATCTATGAAGCGCCTTGAGGCGACTTTTGTTGTGATTTGGCGCTATATAAATAAAATTGAATTGAATTGAATTGAATATCCCATAGTGCTCCTGCAAATTAAATACAAGGGCAAAACGCATAGAGTAAAGGCTGCAGTTAGCCCGTGCCTGACGCATTCCTTAATTGACTGGGGTTTAGTAACCTGTTGGGGCAGTGTGTGTCGGGATGTGTTCATGACCTTTAGCGGGGTGTGGTGTCTGCGCTGTGCTCAGCGGTGGACGCGGGGGCATCTGATGGTGACTTTGGGGAGGAGGAGGTGGCAGGGCCTTGTGAGGCCCCGCCGACTCCAGTGATTCATTCCACTAAAGATTTTCCGCAAGAGCTGTTGACACCCTTTGCTCAGGGTTAGGGGTTAGGGACTGAGTGATAAAAACTGATGGTCACTTGGTGCGCCCTGATGCAGCGTGGACCTACCCGCATTTTGTGTTGATTAAAGACAGGCTGCATCTGTGTGATCTGCTTGGTGCCTGATTTTACAGGCTGGGCATCCGAGCGGATGTGCACCGATAGTGCGCTTCCTGCTCAGAGTGACAGCTGGTTAACCAGCAGGCCTTTCCAAAAGTGCCTTTGCGCCTACTACTATTAATGGAGGTTCTGTTTGAATGCATTGGCATGGACCTCATCGGGTCATTTAACTGGAGTGCACACAGATATAGCTTTGTATTAGTTCTGGTGGATTATGCAACGCAATATTCCACGGCAGTGCTGTTGTGCACCATTTCTGCAAAGTGTGTGGCGCAGGCACTGTTTCACGTCATCTCCTAAGTCAGTATCCCAAAAGCGAAACTGACTGACCAGGGCACGTTGTTCATGTCTTGGACACTAAAGGGCTGTATGAATTACTGGGCATTAAATCTGTTTGGACCGGCGTCTACCACCCTCAAACTGACGGGCTGGTGGGGTGGCTGAAAAAGACTTTAAAATCCATGATCCGTAAGTTCATTCACGAGGATGAACGCAATTTGCTGCTTATCCCATGCCGTGGGTCGACAAACTCCTGGACCGGTTAGACACTGCTCGCTTTTTCACAACACTGGATTTAACCAAGGGCCACTGGCAGATTCCCTTGTCTGCAAAATCCAAGGAAAAAATGGCCTTCTCCACTCCCAATTTGTCACACTGCCGTTTGGCTTGTTCGGAGCCCCAGTCAGTTTCTAGCGCCTCATGGACTGGGTGCTGCAGCCGAACGCTGCATGTCTGTTTAGATGACGTCATCATCAACAGTGACACCTGGGCGCCGCTTTGCAAATTATAAATATGGCATTCCGTTCTGCCATGATGGATCATTGGAGTCTAATTGCCAAATAAGTAAATTTCTATATCTCAATTATTTATGTCAAATTCTTCCAAATGATCTCTCCTTATTGCAATAGGTCAGGGCTGTTGATCTGCTAATAGGGTAATTTTTAATGCATTTAACAGGTGAGGTATTCCGTAGTAGTTTTTAAGAGATAGACACTAGGGAGTGTCTAGTGTCTACCAGTGTTTCCCAATTTAGATCCCATACCAGTGACAGAGCATCAAATTTAGGTTAATGCCCAATAACTCAACACAATCGGGGTGACCGTGGCTCAGGGGGTTGGGAAGCGTATCTGTAACTGGAAGGTCGCCGGTTTGATCCCCGGGCTCTCTGTCTTGGTCGTTGTGTCCTTGGGCAAGACACTTTACCCTACCACCTACTGGTGTTGGCCAGAGGGGCCGATGGCGCGATATGGCAGCCTGGCTTCTGTCAGTCTGCCCCAGGGCAGCTGTGGCTACAACTGTAGCTGCCTCCACCAGTGTGTGAATGTGAGAGTGAAGGAATAGTGGCATTATAAAGCGCTTTGGGTGCCTTGAAAAGTGCTATATAAATCCATTATTATTATTAATTCCACAATTACTAGACATTTTGGGACAAATATGAGCTGGAACAGGTAAAACATTAAGTGTTCTGTTATAATATTTGCTTGATTCAGGTAGTAAAGCCATAATAGTCAGAACGGCTACTATGTGAGGTACATGGTCGAAACATGCTGACTCTACTAATGATGTAATATTGAAAGGCCAAAACCCTGTTGTTGGTGAGTTGATATCTACGTGATGGTATTGATGGTATTACATGGTATTGGAATGATGTCTACATGATCATTGGTCATCACCCCAAACCTCCCTTGAAACCTAATCCTGTTTTAGATTAAATGTTTTGGGTGCTAAATAACATGAGATGTTTGATGTTTGATTTTAAACTGTTATTTTAGAACTTATTTAAGCGTATTAGTAGCTATGGGACACTTTTTCTTCAAAAACATTGTTCTTAAACAATTTTGTACAGATAGCAAATGAAATCCAGCAGAAAGCGCTCCACATAGTGTGTCAAGTTTAAGATTGTCATGCACAAAACTAGTCCTTTAACCAATAAATCAAATTTGTTAATACTGCTTTAATCACAACTAATTACCCAAGACAAGCAACGGCGACGTATGACCCTCTGGTATGCACTTCTTCTTGTTGATGTGATGGGTGTTTGACAAGGGGAGGCATGAGGTAAAACATCCCTTAAAACAGCCAGCCAGATACAGCGAGGTTCGGCGTCGCTACAGTCAACCCCGACAGAGCACTGGAATCGCCACTTGTGGCCTGCTGGAGCTGGTGCTACACTCGACACCCTCAACATTAGAACTTCCACATTCAAACAAACATGTATTGTCTTTGTAGCAAACACATAAAAACACACCAAAGCTTCAGAATGTGAGACTGCGATTTGCGTTCATCTGTGCAAAGTCTCTACTTGCTGCATTGTGACCAGAATAGTAAGCTAAATTGGTGGTAAAAAAAAACAAAAACAGTTCTACACAGTGTTAACTACTGAAGCAGCACCATCAGAACTGGCAAAGCACAAAGTCTGTAAGTCTACTCATCTGGTCATGTTTCAAAGGTCTTAAAGATCGATGTTCAAGCTATGCAGACGCAGTCCAAACTTCAAGTATAATATGGTGTTCACTTTTCTTCAATTTTCTCTTGAGCAAGTCCACAGTGTTCTTTTTTTTTGGTGATCAAAACAGGAAATATCACTTCTTCTTGCCCTCTATATCCTCTCATTTAGATATAACGTTCTTTGTATAAAAGAACATCAGTTCCAGGTTAATTCTAGTTGTAAAATAAGCTGGTACTTCTCTTCAATTTCAGCTCGTCCTCTTGAAAGCTTTCAAAGTAACTGTCCAAATGCAACACACTCAGTTCAGTGATGTAGTGGTTTGCTGTGTGTAGGTTGGCTTATATTCATCACTCATCTCTGGATTTCAGAAACGAGTCCATCTCAAATAAGTAATGCAAAAATCCCACGGTGCTTATAAGATATTCTCCTCTATTCTGGCACTAGAGCAGTATTGGTGTCTAAGTATAGTCTTCCCCCCTCTCCACTGTGCGTCTCTTTTCATTCTCTCTCTGCCTTGGGACTATTTGCTGACATGCCAGCTCTCTCTCTCTCTCTCTCTCTCTTCTCCTTCTTTTTCTCTTTCAGTCACATTCATCTCATTCTTTAACTTAACAGTCCAGGCCACTGGTAGAGAAAAGAGAAATGCTATTCTCTCTCTCTCTCTCTTCCTGTCAGCTTCTCTTAAACTCACAACTGGCTAGCTGATATTGCTCTTCAGAACACATAAAATGTGGGTCTTTTTTACATTACAATTATTATTAATTTATATGGGACAGAAAAATCATCAAAAAAAAGGTCAAGCAAAAACGACAAACATTCCCTGAGCGCAGAAATATGATTAGTTAGGATTGGTTGCTTTTTTCTAGGGTATTACATATACAGTGCTCCGCACACAGTGTCCTTTGAACATATAATATAACTAGTAGGTATTTTTATTTACTACACTATGGAACAACTGTATGCTAAACATGTAAGGTCGGTGTTGTATTAGCGAGTAAAGTGACATTGTGTTTAATTTTTACTAGAGGTAGCTGTATTAAGCTTGTTTCACTATTGTGGTTTCATTTTAGAAATCGGTTTATCATATATTTGTTTTTTCACTAATCAAATCGCTCATCAATTCTCCTGAAACCTTAAAGGATCCTCTCACAATTTTCATCGATGTTGCCTGCTGCTTTAACGGGGAAAAAAAGACAAACCTGCTTGGATTGTTGTTAAATAATGCTAAACTGGCAAAGATAGTGTGCAAATTCATGACATGTCATTGTTGCCTAGATTGCTTCCCTTCTATTCAGTTTAATTCAATTCAGTTTTATTTATACAGCACCAAATCACAACAACAGTCGCCTCAAGGTGCTTTATACGTTAAGGCAGACCATAACTTCTATGCTCACATGTTAATTATTGTTTTAATAATTGAAAGTCTCCTCCTTTAAATAAAAGTTTTGGATTTAAGGAACTGCCCATGTACACAAAGCCATGAATTGGTCTTGAAGAGTGCGATAAGAGATTTGACACGAACACATAAGTGTAATAAGTTTAAAGAGAAATCTGTAAGTAAGTGTAAAACAACACGTGTATTGTGCATCAGTGTTTTTGATAACACAATGTTGAGTAAATGTGGGATTCTGAGAGAAGGAATAAATGATTACAACTGAACCGCCAACTTGCATCAATGTTAGTACTTCTAGAAAAACTAAATGTGAATGCCAGCTTGTGTGTGTGTGTGGCTGCACGTGTCCATCCTCCTCTAGGCTTTACCAAACAGCTCTAACAGTGCTGTCAGGCCCACAGTGCTCGTTTTATTAACACCTGAATACAGTTAAGACTGAAAGCAAGAGAAAGGGCGAATGAAGATAAGGAAACAAAAGTGTGATGTAGAGACACTAAAAGAGGGTGACAGCCATGCAAACATCATACAGCAGACTCTGCATCTTCATCTCCCATCCTCTTCTGGCCTTCACTTCCCCTTCCAATGCACTCATAATGATTTCTTTCTTTTTTATTTATAGTTTTTACTGATGCTAGGAACTTACAATCATGAGTCTACGCAGAACAAAAATAACATAATATTGTGTGTGAGTCATAGTAATGTGTGAGTCATTTTTTTTTATGACCCAGTCGAGGAGTGGCTGTGAGGAGAGGATGCTCCCTTGAGGCTGTGTGACTTTCTCTTCTGTTTCATCAGATGATACGTGAATTCACAGCGCATACCACCAAAGCACATTTAATAATATTCACACACTAACTGCATCAGTGCAACAGAAGACTGTAGCCTGGGCTTTTCAGACATGCACTAAATGCCGTTACTGCTTAAATAGCTGACATCCATAGATACTAAAGGCTGACCCTAACTAAAGCTTGATGTTATCTTTAGTTTCAAACCTCTGTTGTGAGACAAAGAAGACAACCAAACAAACAAAGATGCTTTCTGATCTCCACTCTTAGGTCATTCCTTACAGTATATGAAAAACATTAGCCTTTAATAGCAAAAACCCATCCTACAAGCAGTTTTTGCAACAGATCCAATGAATGTACAAAATTCCACCAGCAGGGAACAGCAGTGCACAGTACAGAGTTAACTAAAACATCAGTAACAACAATTCCAGAGTGGCATGTTTTTAAGGTGTAAGGTGTTCACTTTGAGCATAGGGCAGCTTAGCAGTCTGACTGCATTCGGTTAGAAGCGGTTTCTGAAGCTTCCATCCAAAGGGGAGGAGAGTAAACAGTTCATGTGCAGTGTGGGTTGGGTTGCGTAGGATACAGACGGCTCTTTCTCTACATCTGAAGCTGTAGATGTCCTCAGTGGGAGGTAATTTGCACCAGATAGTCCTCTGCACAAACTTCACCATCCTCTGCAATGCCCTGTTATCTGCTACAATGCTGCATTGGCTGCATTTTTAGGTAAATTAGTTGCATATAACTTTGCTGTTTGCAAAATTTGTACATAGGTTTTTGAAATTTACAATTTATATTTGCATTTCAAGTTATGAAAATGATTTGTTCAACATGTTTGTGGTCTTTACAGTACCAAACATAACTTCTTCATACTCTGATTTTATTATTTTTTTTGTAATTTTAGATGAATTGTGTTAATACACTATTCACGGTGTCAATGCGTTAGCACGGTTAGCTCGTTAACGTGTTAGCGCAGTGCAGCCCCACGCATGGGGCAATCTATGCTAACTTGCTAACGGAGATTTGCCACGTTAATGGCGTTAATGTCATTTTAACGAGATTAATGCTGACAGCACTAATACACATATATCTATATAATGTAAACAATTAAATGACAGAAAAACTTAAAAAAACGCTATCTACCATAAAGATTTCTCTTATATTCTTACGTGTACATGTCTGGGATTCTTATTTAGATTCATTTATCATGTATTTTGTACAGTCTGATGTTGAAAAAATTCACTGAAATTTGGTGTGCACTAACTGGTGTATGAGTTGACTGACAAAAAAGTGTTTATTCTTTTCTATTCTATTCTATTCTTGGGGGGCTGTGGACCATGGACTGTCTTTCCCTGTCCACCTCTTGCTTTCAGGGGAGGGGGGCTTGTTGCAGTCTCTCACCCTCGTTTTCAAGTATGTCATGACAAACGCCCATACACACACTGATGTTCTTGTCTTGCTTTCTCTCCCTCTCTCTCTCCCCCTCTCACTCACACACACACAGCAAACTTGTATGTTCATTTGTGTACCTCCCTTTGTTTTGTCATATAATCTGTTTTGTTACAGATGCAGCAGACCTAGCATGTACTCAACTCCCTTAAAATAAGTTAGTAAAATAATTAATAAATAGTATTCACTAATAAATGATATTGTATTAAAAGATACTGCTACTCAACAGATGTAACTTCTGATGAAAACAGTCGAGTCACTTCCTTTAAGCTGAAAGTTCGACCACCATTGTTATAATTATCTCTTGTGTATGACCCTGATGCTAACTGGGCCGTGACAATAATAGGAAAACACACCCACAATAATAAGCTCTGAAAATATTAAAAGTTAGGGGAGAAAACAACTCACACAATCTGAGCAAAGAATAATGTGCTGAGTGAAGGGACACAACAAATGTCAGAATCATGATTAGCAAATTAGTTTCTAAAAAGGCTCATGAAATGTTTCTGAGTAAATGTTTCTGCACTAACAGAAGACCAAAGCTTACAATGTGCCTTTTGTTGCCAAATATGCATATGTGGGCTGGCACATGGAAATACATGCATTCCAATTCCATTGCTATGTGCCCACACCCCATACCTCCATTTTGCAAGATATGTGAAGTATTATGTGTAGAATGGTGTCAATGATGAGTGAATAAACTGTGGTGTAGACATTCACAGGAAAGTAAAATACACAGATTTTGAGTTTCTTACAAAACCATGCACTTACAGTCATAACGTTTTTTATGAGTTAACATTATGTGGTTTGCAGTTTTGTTTTTAATTTTGGGAATTTGACAAGTTGCGTAAGACATGGTCAAGAGCACAAGAACAAAAGTGCACAAAAAGTCATGTCTGCAGTTTGTCTGTCAATGCTGTGACGTAGCTATTGTGGAAACTATCCCACACCTCTCCTAATGAAACGAAACATTTATTAATTGTGTGTTTAACCCAAGACTGTCAAATGTGTGGCCCACTGGGCCAGCGTGGGGGCTTTTTAAAGTCAAATAATTGATGTGAAATCATTTAACTTTTCAGCTTTACAGAAGAATGCACGAATTTTAGCAAGTAAGGCTTAAGTTCCTCAAATATGTGAATGGTCTGTCCACTTTTAGATTCGCTAAATTGTAGTGCATGTACAATGATAAATAATTAAATGAAAAAAATAATGAAAATAACGAATATCAGTCATATCTCTTTTTTTTTAAACACCTCAGATTCTTCATCATATGGATAGCATGTACTTGTTTACATGCTCTTGAGATTAAATTGGGCTCAAGCAGGAAAATGAGTTTAACATCCTTGGTTTAGACTTTTTACGGCAAAAAAGCTCTGATTCGTCTAGTGTACGATTATACTAAGTAGCATCCATTTGTGGGTAGATTTACCGTCTTTATGGGATGGTTTCCCCCCGACGGGAAGAACTGATCAATATTATAATAACATTATTCCAGTCACCAGAAAAACAGTTATTGTATCTGACTTACTTCAGCGTCTGAGCGAGGTGGAATTCCAACAACGCAAAAAGTAACTCCATTCATTGGCGTGTCAGCGTCTGGCGTGCGTAAACCGACAAAAAGACATACTTTGCTGTCAACATTTTTGTCTTAAATCGTGCTGGGGTGTAGAGCAGACTGGCTGTGCTCTTCTCTCCAGCAGTCCCCACAACGTAAACAGTTCAGCTAAAAGCATGTGGCACAGCACAACCGGAAGTTTGAACTTCAAAATAAATATGGGTACATGTTTACGCATTTTCTTCAAATTTACTTTTGCGTTTCAGGCATTGCATATAGGAAGACGATTCTTATCAGAAATAATACGCTTTACTTAAATAAAACATTTTATTTAAAATCTAGTAGAACCACTAACATTTTTAATATTGCTCGACATTATTGCTCAACATAAACCTTAGTGGGCAATTACAGATAACAGTTCAAACTGCATCCTACTGGATTTATGTGCGTCAAATGTCAATGGTATCAATTCCGTCATCCTCCAAGAACTGCGTGGAGTTCGTGAATAGCTTAATTTCTTGAAGAAAGGTAGGATTTATTGTAAAGCAATGTGTCTTAATTAAATGCTACTTTCAGAGCCGCTCCATTTATTATTTTATATTTTTATTATTTTGGTAAATTAATTGCTTTTTTGAGGGCCTTAACATGCTCACAAACTCAGACACAGTCTAGTATTTTACTATTTATTTATGTATTTTATTGGTTTTGGACATAATGGCTCAGTAGCACCCTCTACAAAAGTGAAAAAACTGCCCCAACTGGGTGTCATGCACATGTATGAAATCTGGTACATGCCAAGACAGGACTAAACGTCCACTGGGTACATGACTCAAACCCAACAGGAAGTCAGCCATATTAAATTGAAGATGAAATTGTGGCGCTAACTTGACCATTTCCAGGAATTATTCCTTTTTGAACTCTTCTGAGGGATTTTATCCAATCAACTTCATATTTGGTCAACTACAGATGTGGGCCATATTCAAAATTGTGGTGCCTTTGTGTGTCCACACTGCATTTTAATCATTCACCATGAAAGTTTAATTGGTTCTTATTCACAAATACATTGTCCAATCTGGACCAAACTTCTCCACGTGTGATAAGGCTCCACCCCTGAACATATTTCAAATGCAATATTTGCCAGTGCCAGTTTCAAAGTGGTCAACCACAGCAACCTCAAATTTATCCAGGAAAGCGTTGATGAGTTGTGCTTAGGATGCATGGAAAACTGTGAGTTGTCATCAAATTAATTGCGACATTTTTCCATCAATTCATCAATTCAATTCTACCATTCTATTGTATATAGTATTTTATTTTATTTTATTCTATTGTGTACAGTTGTGTACAGTATCTTATTCTTATCCTATTCCAGTGTTTTTCTAATTTTTGCTGTGTAACTTTGCACGTGGACCCTCTGATTTCAACTAAAATTCGTTTCATTGAATTGTATCAGACACCTTTCTTACACTATGCTGTGTTGTGGACTCTAGTTTTAGAACTGTAAGTACTGAAGAAGTGTCTGTAACTACAGTTAGGGTAGGTACATATGTCAAGATAATGGCGTCTGAAGTGAAAAGTATATATCTGTGTAGCGTCCAAAATCATAGACAGTGTAACAACATACAGCCCCAGTTGTGCTGCTGTGCCAACAGTCCCCTTGGGACAGAGAGAAGAGCATGCACTACTTGTGCACTAACATGCTCTCAATGAGTCATTATATAAGAGCAGGACACGGAGCCCCAAGGGAGGGTGAGAGTGTAGATAGACACTTCTACACCCTCTATTGGTGTTACATTGCTCTCGCACAAAGTCAGACACAGTATATAAAAGAACGCTAAAGAAAAATGCTTCCACAGGGAGCCTATCATACAAAGTGGCTGCCAGCCTATGCTCGAGTTACCAACATGTGAGTCCAGTGATAATGAGTTGGTTTTAATGATTTAATGAAGGCAGTGCTTTGTTCAGTCGCATTTTAAATTTTAGTTTAAATTAAAGCTTTTAAATTGAAGCTCCATATGTGACATTCTGTCACATATCATGGACAGGAACAAGAGTGTGTTAATAACAATTAAACAATTAAAGTGTTAATAACACTGCTCCAGCATACATGAGATGATAACATGGTGTCACACTGAGAAATTGGATATTTTCTTGTTTATTTATTAACAAGCAGAGAGAAAAGTTATCTGTTATGATGATGAATAACACAAAATTGGCACCTTACTAATGTTACCTCTTTTTCCACAAACAGGAGTAAACACAGGAAGTCAGGTAGAGCTGGTCCTCTGCTAATTGAAAAGGTTGGTGGTTCGATCCCTGGCTGCTCCAGTCTGCATGCCAAATATCCTCAGGCAAGATACTAACCCCAAGTTGCTCTTTGATGAATCAATTGAAGTACAAATGTGTGTGAACAAAGATAGAAAAAACTGAGAAAAAGTGCTTGTATGAATGGGTGAATGAGGCAAGTTGCGTAAAGCAATAGAGCTGCTCCATTTACCATCAGGGATGTCGGACTCATTTTATTCTGTCGCCCACATACAGCCAACTTTGATCTTAAGAGGGCTGGACAGAAACTGCCCTTTCTGTCAGTGTAGACATCTAACTAAACATTTAATCGTGGAGATATTTTAATATAAGTAAAAGAAGTGTAATTTTAACAATACATCTCAGTTTCTGTACATAAGATATTTGAGAAAAAAGTTCTTATCATGTGGCATTGGTGCTTCTTATTGCCCTGACTGTATTTATAAAACAAGAGTTTTTAAACTATGGAAAAGAGAAATCTTTAAAGTAGATAGTGGAAAAACAGAAGTTTTTCTGTCATTTAATTGTTTATTTTTTACTTAACTACTTTTGTGTATGAATGGCATGTGGATAATTTATTAATAGGAAAAGCTGCAAAACTTTGGACATACAATTAAAAGTTTAAAATCTATGCACTCTTACACATTTTCTGAAGTCTACCAGTGGGCCACATTGGAGTCTTTGCCAGACTGATTCTGGCCCTCAGGCTTTATGTTTGATGTTAACTGATGTAAGAGGAGCAGAAGCAGAACCAGTAACAGGTAGTCTAGCATGCTAAACTCCCATTGGTCTCTTGTCAAAGACCAGAACATGCGCATTAACCACCCCCTTCAAAAAAGACAACTTTAAGCTGGGATATGGAAGTGAGATGCACTGTGGATTTGTATAGAAAAAAGGCAACCCTGTAGTAGTCAATTGTGGCCACAGGATGGCAGCAATGTCAAGGGTGCATGCAAAGAAATAAAAGGGATCACTTTAGATTTAATTAATATCTACTTTTAGATTTTAAAAGGCAGCCGCTACTTGTCTTGCTTGTCCTGATAAACTGTGAAACTTTGAATAATGTTAGTACTGCTAGTACTGCTGTCGTGGTCCTCCAATCCCCATTTCTGACTCGTCTCTCACTTGTTCTGTCTCTCTCTCATTCTGTTTTTTTCTTCCTCTCTCTGACTGTCTGTGTTGTGTTTGCTTTTGCACTAGCCACACCCCTGTCTTAGAGGCCGGCCTTCCTCCTGCTCTACGCCTGCCAACACCTGGGCACCTGAGCTGATTATCTCACCTGTTTGTGATCTCGTGATCAGTTGCCCGCTACTTAGGCTGGAGGAAGACATCCATTCATTGCTGGATTGTTAACAAAGAGCTGTAAGTGGGATTAGTGCTACTGTATGCAAATGTTTTTCTGTTTTTGCATGTGGAGAGACTGCAACTTGCTTTCTGCTTCCTTCAGTGCAGGATAACTGGACCTGAGGTGTGAGTTACCTGAGAGTAAGAGATCTAGCAAGATAGAGGATTGCGGATCTGTCTGACTAGCACCCTTTTGTACTGCAAAGTTGTGGATCAGACTGCTTGGAGTTTATCACTAACAAGTGGAAGTTCCCAATCTGAGTCCAATCAGAAAATCATGGATATGACAAGTTCATCCTTTCTTAGTTAATTACCCTCCTGTCATTTGATGCTGCTGTTTGAATTCAGTTTGACTCAGTACAGTTTCTCTATCAGCTGACACAGATCCAGATGAATATAACCACATCTGTTAATATCTGTTTCAGCTGTTCAAGGATGGATGCAGAAATGTTTTCTGCATTGACTATTCTTTTCAGATTTTACTTAAGCTCTTGATTGTATTGTTTTTCTTTCCTTTTTTAAACTATTGAATTCTTTGTTTCTACTTAATTGAGCTTATGCTTTTGTGAATTTGTTTATTTAGGTTAATGGTTGTAACACTGTAATCCCATAACTTTTCAAAGAGAACATCTTTTCAGATAAGAAGCTCAACTAATGAAAATGAAGTATCTCATGTATTGAGTCAACTGAAACAATGATTGCAATGATTTCACGGGTAAGCTTACTAAAATGTTTCACAAGCCTAAATACAAATGCTCTGAGTCAATAAAGGAAAAATGATACATTCAAATTGTTCTTGGACATATTTGTATAGATCTTTGTTTCAGTTTGGTACACGATGCTGACATTTCACAAGCTTTAGCATGTAGCACAAAAAAGGTCAGGAGAAAAGTATTAACAGTCCCAGTCCCATCAAGCACTATAGGTTGCATTTAGAGTACATGCTAAACAAGCATAGTCTAAGAAACTAAAAGATGTTACGTAACAAAAACGTAAATGGCCTGTATTTGTATAGCGCCCCCCCCCCCCCCCCCCCCCCCCCCCTCTCTTAGGGACCCCAAAGCGCAGTCACCATATATTCCTTTTGTTTGTGGCTCTCTTGTTGTTGGCATATTGAAATATTACCAAAGACCATGACACAGATATTTATTGAAATTCCTGTATCACATCTTCCATAACAAGAGATTAACAGCTTTGTTGTTCCAAAACAAAGGCCCTAAATTTCCTTTCCAACAGTCTGTGTGTTCATGCACATATGGGGTCAGGCTGCAGTGCTAATCTGCTTTTGCTCTGAAAAGGGTTTCATCCTCACAATGGGGGGCCCTGCACAGAACCAGTATCCCATCATCCCCCAGTCTCTCAGCTTATGCATTTTGTGACCCTCCCAACCTGCAACTTTAGCCTATCATAAACTGAACTGATAGTATAAAAGATGGATGTAGGCACTGCAGTGTCACCCATTAGCATTTTGGCTGTTACCATGTTGTGGTTTTGGAGCTAGAGGTTAACCTCTTGAGTGCCAAAGATCTTTCTGTGGTTCCTGCTCCAGAATGAGATGCCCAAAATGAATAGAGTATTTCTCTGCAATTGCAAACTCTGTATAAACAATCTTGGTATCAAAATAAAGATTGTATGCATGAATCCTGAAGTGCTAATTTATCATCTAAGGCAGGCCCGGCCCTAACCAATCTGGCGCCCTAGGCAAGATTTTAGGTGGCGCCCCCCTACATCGGCAGTGTAGTGTATGTACTCACAAGAAACCGAATAGCTTTGTCTTTGACCTTTTTTTTTTACTTAAAGAAAGCAAATTCACAATCAGAATAATTAACAAGATAAAAAAATATATGAATAAATAAATGAATACAAAAAATAAAAAAATGAATATATGAAATACAATAACACTGCTTGATGCTGCTGCAAAACTGGTGGGTTGTGCTGCTGAAGTGGAGGCAGCAGCGGTAGATGTGGTAGATGGCCCAGGGGTGGGATTTAGAAACTTCAACAGTGCATCTGAAGAGAGGAGTATGTGACACCACTGAGTATTAAAGTCTAATAATAAAAACATATGATTCCAGGAATAAAATGAAATGATATAATATAAATGAAAAACCAAAGAGATATATGTATGATGTTAACTGATATGCAAATTAGATTAGATTCAATTTATTGTCATCATTACAGTGAAATGCTGAATAGCAGAATGCAAAGTAACAGTATAATATCATATGAGAATGTTATGTTATGATTATCTTTGACCGAATCACAGCAGTGCTCATATTAAAAAACAGCATTCCCTCTCATGTGATATTGCTTAATTAACATTAATGATGTGCACTTTAACAACTAGGCTTACAACTATAATATATACAGGGGTGGAAAAGTGACTATTACCTGCAGGGTAAACGTTAGCTAACCAGAAGGCAATAACAATGTAAACAAAAAACACCTGCTTAAAAGATGAATACAAATGAGGAATGGTGGGAAAGGTGGGAGTACTGTAATTACCTAATGTTACATTATTATTTTCCATAACAATTTAGCCCCCTCCACAATATTAACTGACGTTAAAACAGTTAACTAGCTATTTATTGATTAGCAATTAGCGAATCATGTAACATTAGCTTAATGCTAAAAAATTTAGGTTACTATCACATTCAGACAAATAATTTCATGTAGGCTAACGTTACCTACCTCTGTCTTTTTCTCGTTTCTCCTCCTCTTCTTTTCTCTTTTTTCTTCCCTGGGCACCTGACAGTTTGATGTGGTGACGTCCAAAAGGAACCATGATACGGGAGGAGAGGGGGCGCACCGTGCGAGGGGGGGGCGTAATGTTGTAACAAATAATATTTCTATTAAATAAGCTTTACTTTGCATTTTAATTAACGTGGGATTATTTTTTGTATTTAGAAATAATAGTACCAACTTTTTTTTTTTTTTTCAACATTTGTGGCACTGGCGTGGCGCCCCCTGATGGACGGCGCCCTTAGCATTTGCCTATACGGCCTATGCCACGGGCCGGCCCTGATCTAAGGCAAGGCTATTTAGAAAGTTAATTCTAAAAATGGGTGTGTAGAATGGACTGACACTAATTAAAGTTTGTTTAGAGCAAAGTAACAATACAATTAAGTTCACAAAAACTGAAGCACAAACATGTAGGAGAACTACAGAATACATCAAAAATGCTCCACACATGCACTCTAAAGACTGGAAAAAATGTGGCCTATGGAAATTATTTTTCAATAAACCCAACATGGATGCTTGATAAAATCAGTGGATACATTACAATGTTGTTCTAACCTTCCAGGAATCTATTTGTTTAAAGTAAACACATCGTGAAATGTGCAAAAAAATGTCCCAAGGCTGATTTTATTCACACAACAATCTCTCTGGCTAAAAAGTTAAGCCAACGCTGAAGTTAAAAAAACAAAAACAAAAAAACAACACAGTTCCCAATAGGGGCCAGCAAGTCAAACTTTACAGTGTTAAAAAAAACTGGTATGAACAATGATTGATGTAAACACTTTACTTTTAGTTTATGGGCTCGTGCTCCATTCTGAATCATACTTAATAAAAATATTTTTCTATTTTGCAAATCTTGGTCATACTATCCCATATGGAAAAGAAATATGAAAAACTTATAAAAGACTTGCATAAGATGTGGCCTACTTCATATAGTGAATCATATAAGGCTTATGTGATTTACTCAGGAAAGTGGCCACTTTCTCATTACTTTCATATATTGTTTTAGTAAGTATCCAAGAAATACAAGTTTCATTTATATAATTTTTCAAGGGATTTTATATCTGTTTTCACTCTTGTGTGCTTTTCATACAAGTTTCACACAAGACAGATACAAACTTTATAAGATTTATATATATCTTTTATGGGATGTTTCAAAATGGAAATGACATGCTAATTTGCTAACAGTTTTTAAAAGTGTGCAGTATCAGACCCGTCCCTCTTTTTACACCCGTTTTTGCAGCCAAGACGGGAGCAATGGAAATGCTTTGAGGCTTCATATTGGTGCTTCAGAAACAAACACATGATATCACAGTGCCAACTTCCATCTCATATATTTATATATCTATGAGTCTATGGGTACAAAAACCAGCTTTGACCTCTGTGGAGAGTTCCCCTCTAATTAAATTACATTTTCCCCTTAAGGTTCAAAGCTAAGGGCTCACAGTTAGCCTCATGTATACTAATTTAATAGTGTTTGTGGTATTGGTGCTTTTTGGAGCACTGCTATCATGATATGTTCTCGTATGGACTGTCCAAGAAGCTTGTGCTTCAGCTTTAGTGACTAAAACTTTATTATTTTATTAATCTTTTACTTGGCACTAATTAGCAGATACAGCTCACAGCTGTGTGAGCTTCACCCTTTTATCCAAATTTGATCACTTCTGGCTCTACAGGACAACACAGAAAATGCAAATGTGTAAGCTTAAACTGAAAAGAAAGAAAGAACAAAGACGGATTAGAGCAAAGAACGAATACTATTAATATCATTCTCAGAATAAAAAACATTTTGACAGCTCAGTAGAGACAAAGTACAAAGCTGAGGAACGTTTGGTTGTCACAGTCTCTTTGTCCTCACTGCTTGACTCACCACTCTCTCTCTCTAAAGTGCTCTACCTCCTCTCTGTCTTTCTCTGTGTGTGTGCGGTTTGGTTGTAGTGCAGAAATGGGACCCTGCCTGGCTTCCCATCTTCTCCCTACAAAATGAAGAAATGCTCCTAATTCTGATGTCCTCGTTTGTTGCCGCTTCTAAAGGCGGTGGCAGACCTTCAGTCTTTGCTGGATGGTTGAATCACTTGAAGTTTGGCTCCTCCTCGTAGGGTGTGGCCATATCATACTGTTCACGGTAATACCGGTATAATGTTAGGCAATGATAAGAAAATGAAATATTGCTTTAGAGTATGGGTAGAACGCACATGCGCAGTGCCTTTGGCAGAAAAAGCATGGCGGCGATGGAGAATAAGCGAAAGTGGATCGTTGAATGAAACAGATGAACCAGAACTGGTTTGTAAAAATGGCACAACTTCAGTGGTGTGGAACTGGTTTGGCTTTTGTCCATCAGATACACACCAAAGCACATTTTTTAGTAAAGCATGCTAGCGGGCCGTCGTTATTACCGCCTTTTTCGGAAAATAAGTCGCTCTTAAAATCCTTTGATTTTCTGAAAAATCGACAGTGCCCCTTATAATTCTTCTATATGAATTCTGGTTGTGCTTACTGACCTCGAACCAATTTTATGTGGTACACGGCACTCAAAAATCTGTCAAAAAATGTTTTAGTACGACTTTGCTAAGCTACGAAGCCGCACCGGATTGTCGGAACATTACGGCTACCATAGTCGGGAGCCTCGCGGAGTGATACGTACTGTGCTTCAACATAATATTACTGTATTGTGTGTGTATAACCTTTTTTTAAAAAAAGTTTTGTGGATATTATACATGGTTATGCTGAGGATATGTTGTCTGTGGAAACTGGAACCATCACAACTGTTGATCTTTTATATAGCACCTGCTAAACTGCTTAACTACCCCCCACTGACCAGATCAATATTCCAAAATGTTTAATTGACTTGATGCTATACTCTGGTAAAAGTATTTATTTTTTTGAGCAGTGTTGTATTTTCAAATTAATATGAAGAAAAAGGAAAAACTGCTCATGTTGCATGATAAGTGTGGCACAGTCTTTCTTAGTTTTAGTGTTGTCTGTCACTTCAGTAAAACACTGTAAAACCATAAAGCTTCAATGAAACTAAACAAGTGTTTTTGAAAAAAAGTAAAATGAGAAAGATGAATAGGGGAGTAGAAGTAATCTTTTGAAATTAAACAGACATTTATCTGCCTGTGTTCACTTGTGTTCAGTCATGTTGTGGCCTGGCACGGCAACAGAGAGGCGGTGAGTGTGGAGGTTGGTAGGTTTGGTTGGTTAGGTGGTGGTGGGGGGGCTCAAACCCATCTGTCTATTTACAGCAGCATGAAGAGATTTCGCTAAATACCTAATCCATCTTATCTCCAGTGAAGCTGAGGATTGTCTGTGCAGTGGGGCAGGCTGACCACTAGAGAGCAAGCTGACTGTAAGCTGAAGGCAAATTAGAAGTTAGGTTGGGCAAATGAGGAACTTTTGTACGTGAACTATTTCTCCCATGTTTACAAATGCCATATGAACAGTCATCATACCGATAGTAGTTTTCGATTTAAAAACACACATCTCTATCCAGGTTCATTGGTGGTCCCTGTGTAATCTCATGCAATCTGAATACATTAGAACTACTACCTTCAGAGAAAACTCTGCTTCATAGGACAATCCCCTCCCATCAGTGTCATCAGTGTCATTGCCCTGCAGCTATAGAAAGGCCATGCACTTGCATTACTTGAATTATATGTATTCTACAAAGTGGACAGCCAATGAAGATCACTGAAGATAAGCTTTCTGTGAACATACCCATTTTCCCTCAGGCCTTCAGCCATGCAGTGAAGCATACTATGCCATAAATCAAAAGTCACTCACTAGTTTTGGATAAATATGGCCATAAGCCAGCATCTAATCTTAGCAAGCTGCTCACATAAACTGCGTAGGTGCAACACATGAACGCACATTACTGCTGAATAGGACATCGTAATCATAGTGATTTAACCACAATGAATTTCAACAGGATATTCATTCATGTACTTCTGTACTTATATAAGATCATTTGAATGTATTTTCAAGAGGGCATGTGTCAGTCTCACAAAGCACAGACCATCTAACCATTACACAACAGCCTTAATCTACTGGATTTAAATCCCCCACCCCTCAACAGGCTGCCAGCTCATACATACAAAAATGTCTTATCTTGCCTGTGCTGCATCCTGTCACACACTCAGTTTCAAATACATTCCTTGTATTACTGCAGAGGAAAAACATTTTCAACCAGAGACGTCTAAAAACAACAACAAATATACTCAGGTGTCATTAATAATACACAGTTGATCTTACACTGATCACAGTGCAACAATATTATTTTAATATATTATGATATATTATACAGTTATTTACTTAGACTTGGCTCCACTATTGAGACTACATTTATCAAAGGTTTCAAAGCTCCAACTGGGTAAACATATCATCAGTGGTTTGCTTTAGTGTAGCAGCCGAATCACTAATAAAAAAGGATTTGATGATACAGTTTCAAAGCAAATAAATTCATTTTTTAAAATATGAAATTCAGTTTCAGTTTAGTGTCAATCATTTTCAAACCAATGCATTGGATTTCAAATTCAGTTTTTAAAACTATCTGTTCAAGTTGAGCAATTCAATCTGAACAATGCAAATCACATCTGAATAGAACTTATTCAAAACAAACAATGTTCTGCCCAGAGATTAAATGCATTAAATAGATTTTGCCTGTGCACTAATTTTTTAATTACTTTTTCTTGTATGCTATTTTAAGTGTTTTTGTATACATACATGTTTCAGCATCCAGGATTTTAAAAAGTCAATTATGCACTTTGTCCTTGCGTTATACAGGGTTAGTGGGGTGCAAAGCTACCGTCAACAACAATGGCTTCTGCTGATGACAGAAAATAACATCACCTGACATGTTGCTTTGATGAAAAACAAAATAACAAATGTGCACTTAGGAGAGAAAAGATGTGCCAGAGATCATGTCAGTTAATGATTTAATTTAATACAGTAGTAGACCAAGGGTTCCAAATTTTAAGTGACATGAAATCACATGTTTAAGTATGCATGTAATGATAATTTAATATGGTAACATCTAATCTATAAATACTTGTTATGCAGTTCAGATTAGATCTGGATAGTAAAATATTGAAAGCCTCTCAAACTGTCTGACTTACCAGACCTACCAGTTTGTAGTTTGGTATGATTACTCCACTCCAATGATGAGTTTTGTATTCTCATTCAATGCATCTATGTTAGTATTGGCTTTCATTAATATATAAACAGTGTTGGGAAGGTTACTTTTAAAATGTATTCCACTACAGATTACAGAATACATGCCCCAAAATGCATTTTGTAACGTATTCCGTTAAGTTACTCAATTAGAGTAATGTATTCTGAATACTTTGGATTACATGATATATTGTCATGCTTTTTACAACTACATGAATGTACTATTGCTGTGTGATTTATTACTACAGGGAGTGCAGAATTATTAGGCAAGTTGTATTTTTGAGGAATAATTTTATTATTGAACAACAACCATGTTCTCAATGAACCCAAAAAACTCATTAATATCAAAGCTGAATGTTTTTGGAAGTAGTTTTTAGTTTGTTTTTAGTTTTAGCTATTTTAGGGGGATATCTGTGTGTGCAGGTGACTATTACTGTGCATAATTATTAGGCAACTTAACAAAAAACAAATATATACCCATTTCAATTATTTATTCTTACCAGTGAAACCAATATAACATCTCCACATTCACAAATATACATTTCTGACATTCAAAAACAAAACAAAAACAAATCAGCGACCAATATAGCCACCTTTCTTTGCAAGGACACTCAAAAGCCTGCCATCCATGGATTCTGTCAGTGTTTTGATCTGTTCACCATCAACATTGCGTGCAGCAGCAACCACAGCCTCCCAGACACTGTTCAGAGAGGTGTACTGTTTTCCCTCCTTGTAAATCTCACATTTGATGATGGACCACAGGTTCTCAATGGGGTTCAGATCAGGTGAACAAGGTGGCCATGTCATTAGTTTTTCTTCTTTTATACCCTTTCTTGCAGCCACGCTGTGGAGTACTTGGACGCGTGTGATGGAGCATTGTCCTGCATGAAAATCATGTTTTTCTTGAAGGATGCAGACTTCTTCCTGTACCACTGCTTGAAGAAGGTGTCTTCCAGAAACTGGCAGTAGGACTGGGAGTTGAGCTTGACTCCATCCTCAACCCGAAAAGGCCCCACAAGCTCATCTTTGATGATACCAGCCCAAACCAGTACTCCACCTCCACCTTGCTGGCGTCTGAGTGGGACTGGAGCTCTCTGCCCTTTACCAATCCAGCCACGGGCCCATCCATCTGGCCCATCAAGACTCACTCTCATTTCATCAGTCCATAAAACCTTAGAAAAAACAGTCTTGAGATGTTTCTTGGCCCAGTCTTGACGTTTCAGCTTGTGTGTCTTGTTCAGTGGTGGTCGTCTTTCAGCCTTTCTTACCTTGGCCATGTCTCTGAGTATTGCACACCTTGTGCTTTTGGGCACTCCAGTGATGTTGCAGCTCTGAAATATGGCCAAACTGGTGGCAAGTGGCATCTTGGCAGCTGCACGCTTGACTTTTCTCAGTTCATGGGCAGTTATTTTGCGCCTTGGTTTTTCCACACGCTTCTTGAGACCCTGTTGACTATTTTGAATGAAACGCTTGATTGTTCGATGATCACGCTTCAGAAGCTTTGCAATTTTGAGACTGCTGCATCCCTCTGCAAGATATCTCACTATTTTTGACTTTTCTGAGCCTGTCAAGTCCTTCTTTTCAGAATCAGAATCAGAATCAGAATCGTGTTTATTGGCCAAGTATATGTGCAGACACATACAGGGAATTTGGTTCCGGCAGATGGCGGCTCTCAAGCACAGCAATGTAAATCACACACACACACACACACACACGCACGCACGCACGCACGCACGCACGCACGCACGCACACACACACGTCTATATATACACATTACACACACACACACACACACACACACACACACACACACACACACACACACACACACACACACACACACACACACGTCTATATATACACATTACACATACACACACAAAGCTGTGTAAACCAACTATAAATAACGAATCTAAACTTATATACATAAAATACAGAAATGAATGAGGTGGAATGAATACTACAAAATGTACATAAGGTGCAGCTGCAGTCTGGCAGTGGGAGCAGTGTGACAGGTCAACTGTTAAGAAGGGAGATGGCGAGGGGAAAGAAACTGTTCCTGTGTCGGGTGGTCCTGGTCTGCAGACTTCTGTACCGTCTGCCAGAGGGCAGCAGATCAAAAAGTCTGTGTCCAGGGTGTGAGGGGTCTGTGATGATTTTCCCTGCCCGTTTCCTGGTTCTTGAGAGGTACAGATCCTGGATGGAGGGCAGGGGGGCGCCGATGATCCTTTCTGCTGCCCGTACAGTCCGCTGCAGTCTGCTCCTGTCCTGTTTAGTGGCTGCTCCATACCAGACTGTGATGGAGGAGCACAGGACAGACTCAATGACCGCAGTGTAGAACTGGATCAGCAGCTCCTGTGGAAGACTGTACTTCCCCAGTTGTCTCAGGAAGTGAGACAACCCATTTTGACCCATTTTGCCAAAGGAAAGGACGTTGCCTAATAATTAAGCACACCTGATATAGGGTGTTGATGTCATTAGACCACACCCCTTCTCATTACAGAGATGCACATCACCTAATATGCTTAATTGGTAGTAGGCTTTCGAGCCTATACAGCTTGGAGTAAGACAACGTGCATGAAGAGGATGATGTGGACAAAATACTCATTTGCCTAATAATTCTGTACTCCCTGTATTACTGAAGGCTACTCGCCATACCAATACCAATTAGATTTGTAAATCTTAATATAAAATGAGTAACAGTAGGTAGGGTGGACATTAGGTAAGGCTGCACTTTTTGCAGCGATCTCGTACAGAAAACTGTTCCACGCAATACATTGTGTACAGTCGAGTCTTGATAGCTCACTTACAACTGGGCTCGTCAGGCACTCTTTTTGGCTGTAGTGGTTATTATCATATTTACATGCTTCCATCTCTTGTTCCTGTTTCATATATCTTTTTTTGGAAGCAAGTATCACAATTGTTGCAGGTTAATAGGACTTATGCCCCCCTTTTCTCTAAACAAGTAATAAATAAGGCAGCACGGTGGCACGGTGGTTAGCACTGTTGCCGCACAGCAAGAAGGTCCTGAGTTCAATTCCACCATCAGGCCGGGGTCTTTCTGTGTGGAGTTTGCATGTTCTCCCCGTGTTTGCGTGGGTTCTCTCCGGGTACTCCGGCTTCCTCCCACCGTCCAAAGACATGCAGCTTGTGGGGATAGGTTAATTGGATAATCTAAATTGTCACTAGGTGTGAATGTGCGAGTGAATGTGAGTGCGAATGGTTGTCTGTCCCTGTGTGTTGGCCCTGCGACAGACTGGCGACCTGTCCAGGGTGTACCCCGCCTCTCGCCCTATGACAGCTGGGATAGGCTCCAGCGCCCCCCCGTGACCCTGAAAAGGATAAGCGGAAGCGAATGGATGGATGGATGGAAGTAATAAATAAATAAACTCCATCTCTCGTTTCTGTTCGGCAACTGACAACTCGTACTTTTCTACTCTTCTTCTTCTCCCCCCGTCACGCTCACAAACACATAACGGGTATGGCAGGCCAATCTCCCTGCAGCATGGACTACACTACCCATGAGGCTACATTCTTTAGGGCTATGCCTGTAACACTCTGCCTATTGCCTTCATAGTAAATCATTTTTTGAATTATAATTTTTTTAAATATTTCTTCACGCCATTTATGCGGGCCGCAAGTAGAGGTGACATGGGCCGTGAGACTGAGACACAGTCATTAGAGCCTCTTAATGCGTGTTTTGTTTGGGTTTTCACCAGCGTGGAATTACCAAAAATAGAGAGGGGACAGCCTAATATATGAAAAAGGAAAAGACTGCTGTGTAGTCCCTTTATTTCAACAAAGTAACTGTATTCTGAATACCACATTTTTAAATGGTAACTGTAACGGAATACAGTTACTCATATTTTGTATTTTAAATACGTAACACCGGTACATGTATTCCACTTTAACTGATCAAGCACACACATCCATACATATGCAATAATACTAAGTGCAATAATCCTTTCTGTCATCGTTGTATTTTTACTCAGTTGTATATAGTATTTGTATTTGTATTCTATTTTTATCTTATTGTATATTTATTTTATTTTATTCTACTGTATATAGTATTTTATTTTATTCTATTCTGTACAGTTGTGTACTGTATTTATTCTTATTGTATTCTAATTTTTGCCTCATAACTTTTGCACTGTCCACTTCCTGCTGTGACAAAACAAATTTCCCACGTGTGGGACTAATAAAGGTTATCTTATCTTATCTTATCTTATCTTATCTTATTACTCCCCAACACTGAATATCAAGTCTACCAGTCTGCAGTCTAAAAACTAACCTCAGCTAACGCCAGCTAACAGTGTTAGCTTGGTGGTGAGTAGCCTTCAGTAATAGTAAGAAATCACACAGCACACTTGATGATAACTTGTGCTGTTGGCTTGAAGTTGGCCTCTAGTGTTTTTCACTGCATTCCCACTGAATTCCTGATGGAGGCGCTTAGGGTCCTGTGGTGGGGGCGTGGTTTGCTGGCCTGCTGCAGAGGAGGGGTGACACAGTGAGCTCTCTGGGCGGGGAGGGAACAGGTGTACAGGACTGTTTTAATGAGGGAGATGTGTCTTATGTATATCCGCAGTGAGAAGCAGCAGATGATGCTGGGAGAGAAAGTCGGAGTGGCTGCGTCCGAGGCGGGTGCCAAAAACCACAGATTATTTCTCAATAAAAGACAGTCTAAGCATAAACCAGTCGTGTGTGTGTGGGTCCTGTGTTGCAAGTGGTGCCGAAACCCAGTTGTGCGCTGTCATGTCGGGCCCCCCACCGGATCAGCCTGCCGTTCAGCCCGTCGCCCAGCCCACCACCTAGCCTGCCACCCAGCCTGCTGCCCAGCCTGCCGCCCAGCCACCTGTCCAGCCGTTGCAGATTCTGGGGCAGATGATGCAGGATCTGGCTGCTATGTCCGTGCGCCAGGCAGCGGCCCAGGACCAGCAGCTGGCTTTGCTTTGCCAGCAAGCGGCACAGCAGATGGCGGTGCTGCAACAGTTAGTGGGAGGTCCGGCCGCGCCGCCTCCACCTCCACCACTGTCTGTAACGCTGCACCAGATGGGTGATGGGGAGGATCCCCTGACGTTTGTTGAGACATTCCAGGCCACGGCGCTTGCCTTGCCGGTGGCCTGAAGAGGAGTGGGCTCCCAGGCTGCTACCGTTGCTGTCAGGGGAGGCGAAGACGGTGGCCTTCAGTGTGCCCCTGGCGCCCCGGACTGTCTATGTGGATATCTGCAGGGCGGTGCTGGATCGGCCCGGGCTCACCTCAGAGGACTACAGGCGGCGGTTTCGAGCAAGCCGGATGTCATCTCCTGGGTTGGTATTCCGAAAGAAATACTGACTGACCAGGGCACGTCGTTCATGTCGCGCACATTGCGGGAACTGTACGGATTATTGAGCATTAAATCTATTTGGACCAGCATCTACCACCCGCAGACTGATGGGCTGGTAGAGAGGCTGAATAAGACTTTAAAATCCATGATTCGTAAGTTTATTTGCGAGGATGAACCAAATTGGAATTGCTGGCTAGTCCCTCTGTTGTTTGCGGGAGGTACCCCAGGCCTCCATGGGATTTTCTCCCTTTGAATTACTGTACCGTAGACAGCTGTGGGGGGGTGCTCGGAGGAAGGGTCGAGCCCTGCCAAGAATGAAATTCAACACGTTCTGGACCTGAGAGCAAAGCTGCACAGGCTGGGGAGGTTATCACGGGAGAATTTGCTCCAGGCCCAGCAACATCAGCAGAGCCTGTACAACAGAGGGGCTAGGCTCAGGCAATTTTCACCTTCGTGGTCACACGGCAGGTGGGGGACGTTGACTATGAAGTTGCCCGGTTGGACAGGGGAGGGGCAACACAGATTTACCACCTCAACCTCCTCAAAGCATGGCGGGAGGTGGGAACCGCCGCTCTAGTAAGCCTGGTTAAGGAGCGAGATAAGTTGGGGCCGTAGGTGCCAAATTCTACCATTCCCGCCTCCCTCCATTGTGATGACCATCTCACACAGGCCCAGAGAACGGATGTTGCTGCCTTGCAACAGCGCTTTGCTGATGTGTTCTCCCCCCTTCGGCCGTACAGCTCTCATAGAGCACCATGTTGAAACGCAGCCTGGCGTGACGGTGCGTTCACGGCCCTACAGGCTGCCGGAACATAAAAGACATAAAAGACAAATGAGATGCTGAGGCTGGGTGTAATAGAAGAGTTGCACAGTGCTTGGTGTAGCCCCATAGTTCTTGTAGTGAAGAAAGATGGGTCTATACGGTTCTGTGTGGACGACTACAAGGTGAATGAGGTGTCACGGTTTGATGCGTACCCAATGCCCCGGGTCGGCGAACTCCTGGACCGGTTGGGCACTGCTTGTTTCTTTACGACACTGGATTTGACCAAGGGCTACTGGCAGATTCCCTTGTCTGCAGAGTCTAAGGAAAAAACGGCAGTGGCTCCACCACATGAAGGATGCCAACCCCCGGATCACCCGCTGGTATCTGGCTTTGCAACTGTTTAAGTTCAAGGTGGTCCACAGGCCGGGTACGCAGATGGTCGTGGCTGATTTCCTCTCCCGGGTGTGGTCCCGGCCTGAGTTGGGCAATGGGGAAGCTGTGGCGGGGGCGTGGTTTGCTGGCCTGCTGCAGAGGAGGGGTGACACAGTGAGCTCTCTGGGCGGCACGGAGGCGGGGAGGGAACAGGTGTACAGGACTGTTTTAATGAGGGAGATGTGTCTTATGTGTGTCCGCAGTGAGAAGCAGCAGATGATGCTGGGAGAGAGTTGAAGTGGCTGCGTCCGAGGCGGGTGCCAAAAACCACAGATTATTTCTCAATAAAAGACAGTCTAAGCATAAACCAGTCGTGTGTGTGTGTGGGTCCTGTGTTGCAGTTCCTATTCATTTTGTACGCGTCTAGGCTTTCCAGGATCCATGTATGAAACATTAAGTCGAAGGCTTTATTGTAGTCAGTCTAGGCACTGCGCACGTTGGTCAGATAGTCTCAACTGGCTGCTCTGTCTACCAGTAGCTAATCTTTTACCTTTCTGATATTCATGGCAATTCTTTTCTGTGCCACGCTCATGTACTGAGCCACATGCCTGTTTATCCTAGCAGCTATGATGCCTGGCAGGAGCCTCCATGTGGTACTGAGACAGATTAATGGTCTCTAGTTGGATGGGAGTAGATCCTTGTGCAACCCTGATAAAATTTACAGCAATCAGTTCTTTGAATGCATCGTAGTTTTTGTCTGATACTTTAATTTCCGGGCTTGCCCTGAAGGCATCATCTGCAGCTCGGTGCGCGTGAAGGTGTGGTGTAGAGGAAAAAGGATGGCAAGGAAAAACTCCATGCTGCCGCGAAGCACGGTTTTCCAGTTAAAAGGAAAAAAAGAGGTTCAATTAACATTTGTGAGAGAGCTGCCGTTAGCAGTGAACCACAGACGGGTACCTACCTCAAAGGAGTCGGAGTGTTTCTTCAAACTTTTTGAACTATTCTGACCCTTTTTTTTTTTTTGAGGAACAGTTCCATGTGTGCCGAGTGAGGAGCTGGTATCGTGGGTCTAAGACACTGTTGCTGCTGTGGAGGCCTGCCGTACCAGGAGGGCAGTAGGGAAAAAACAAAAGGAAGCCCACCTGAGAGATACCTTATCATTTTCTTTTGCTACTTTTTCCCCCACCTGAGATTCAGGTCATTTTCAGTTCTCAACCCAAGACCGTGGGTGACTGAATAAACTGACACCATAAGGAACTGGACACTCACATGTTATTTTCTTTTCTTTTTCCTTTTCTTTGGGGTGTTGAAATATTGTGTTTCTTTCTTGTCTTACATCTGTTTTGATTGTTTCAATTATTTTTGTGATGCATTTGAGATGGTTACTGCATTTGAAGGTATCCCTACATTGAGGATGAGCAAAGGGAACTGATCCAAAGAAAAATATATATAAAGCAAACTTTGTTTCACAAACCTGTGGTTGTGCGTGTTATCAATCCAATGACAGCTGGTTCATTGCTACCAGACGGTCATGGAGTGCAGTTACCTTCTTTACCCAGTAAGTGTGGATCATGTCAGGGCCTTGTGCTGTACAGCTCGTCATTCTTGAGACCCTTTCTTGAATGTCCGCCACTGTGTGGTATCTAGATCCTGTTCAGGGAGGTTGCTGTGGTCTGCTCTTAGACCCAGTAGCCACTGAGCACTGTTGTTATGGATTGCATCCTTCTGTTCTATGTTCTTCCAGTATTGCCCCAGTCTCATGTGTTCCCCTGCCACCGAGAGTACCCTTTGGATGGTTCAGTGACTTCCATCTCTCTGGTAAGCAGCTGGCCAAGGCTGTGAGTCTTTGTTTGGCAGTTTCCACTGCCTAAGGTATGGGCAGCTTGCTGTGCTTCTTAGGAATCCCTTTCTTCAGCACACATTTCTGCAGTTCTAATAGTTGGCTAACTTCCCTCTGTGCTGCCGTGATCTTGGCTTTTAATTCAGTTCAATTCATTTTTATTTATATGATCCCATCTATCAGGTCAGCTGCTTTCGCACTCATTGCCTACAACACATCAGTTCTTGGGGTTTGGTACAGGATCTCAGTGGGTGAGGATGATCATAATTCCCCTCTGACCTAATATTCTGGCTCCCCCTTGATATAGTATTTGTGTTGTACCTTGTCAAACTCTAGTTGTGATAGCCGTTGCTTCTTCCGGATGTTGAAACACTGAGGTACTAGTTGTTTCACTGTTTGTGTAGATGTTGGGCGTCAAAGAATCCATAGATCCCACATATTTTTTTATCCTTGTCTTTTATCCTGTCTTCTTTCTCTCACCCCAACCGGCCGCAGCAGATGGCCCCGCCCCTCCCTGAGCCTGGTTCTGCTGGAGGTTTCTTCCTGTTAAAAGGGAGTTTTTCCTTCCCACTGTTGCCAAAGTGCTTGCTCATAGGGGGTCATATGATTGTTGGGTTTTTCTCTGTATGTATTATTGTAGGATCTACTGTACGGTATAAAGCACCTTGAGGCAACTGTTGTTGTGATTTGGTGCCTTATACACACAATGAGTTGAGATCAGGAGTATCTGTAATTGATTGACTGATTGTAAACTGTTTACTCCATGGGCACACAGCCAATCTATGAGAGCCAAAATTATAGAAGAGGATTATATTTTGGTTAATGTTCTGCGTCTCCCAATAAAATGAAACAACCATAAAAAGAATCATAAACGGATATGTTTATTTCTTTGTGGGTGAGCAAACTGATATATTCAGCAGGGGATCACATATTTCCCTGACTGTGTTCTTGCTGGAGGAACCTCAGGGAGAGGCACTCTAGAGGAAACTTATTATCAGGTCAGCAGTAAACATTGAGGCACACACACAGAGCCACCACAAAAATAGGCTTTCAACATATTATATTATATTATATAATATATATATATATATATATATATATATATATATATATATATATATATATATATATATATATATATATATATATATATATAACACAGTCCATCTTAACTTAGCTGTCGGTGTGCAAATGTAATGGCACAGACTGTAGCACTGAACATGCAGGCTGCAACATGCTAATGATGTCATATGTAAGCCCAGCAAGACAGAGATTTTCAGGACATGCTGATTGAACTAACTTACTAAAAAATGTGAGTCAAGAGATCAAGAGAAATCTGAACCATTCACAACCACGTACACTGCAGTAACTAAGTATATAAACTAGATATTTTAAAAATCAGATCAGTCAGCTGTTCTATTTGCCAACAAGACAAATAGACAAGACTAAAACATCCCATTTCCAGATATTTTGCTACCTGTCTGTATGTGCTGCAAGTCTCTCTCCTGCATCTAACTGCACTCTGCCTTTTTTGGTTTGTTTTATTTCAACTAAGAGCAAACATTTAAAATATGCAACACAGGGGAAAACAATATTTAAAAATACTTCTATAAAGATCAGGAAATTATTTGCCAGTAGATGACAATGATGGATAAAGAATGGACCAGTTTGTACAAACCACTCCACAAGCCACATTCAACCCCTCACATTCTCAGTATTTTCTCAACCCCAGATAATTAACCACAAGATGAATGTTTATTCTATATTTCAGTTATTTGATGAAATATTAAAGCCTGGAATCCACAGCGTTCCTTTCTTGAAGTATGGCTTCATAGTGGCATAGATAAAAAGCATAAAATACGTAATACATAAAAAGCTGTTAATCACACAACTTACTGTGTCCTATCACACCACCCCATACATACTATGAAGACTATAAAGAGCAGACGAGTTCAAACAGGGCCTGAACTAAGCATGACTGGGAACTGCAATTCTAATTTGTTGCTCCCACTTTCTGCTTTTCTCTTTTTTGTCTCTCCCATGTCCAATCATTTCTCATTTTTCCCTCTCCACTTATTTTAGAGTCATCAATGAACCTAGCCCCAGTCTTTCAACTGTGAAAGGAAACCAGAGTACCTGGTGAGACCCCACACAAGCATGAGGAGAACAGACAAACTCCACACAGAAAGCCCAAAGCTGGCCTTCAGCCAAGCAGCGTGACTTCAGTGAGTCACACAGTAAACCTCATGTATGTTGACCAGAGTTTATACATTTTTTCCAATCTTTCACGCTAAATACAGGATATGTATTTTTGAACCTTGATTATATTGGGGAAATTGAGTAAAGGTGTACTGTACTGAGCATTTCCCATCTGTATTATTTAGTATACTAAATTTTGGATAGTTGTAAACTATGACTATTTATGCACCATATAGCTATAGCATCTGCAGCATCCACAAGCCGAACACCAACAGGACAAAAATGCACAGCATGCAAATAAGCAAAACAGACACCACAAAGCAGTATATATCACTATGAATTAAAATAAGAATTAAAATTAGCTTAACAATTAAAATAGGCAGGTCTCACCAGCACTCACATTCTGGATTGAACTGGCTAATATTCAGTATTGTATTTAACTGTTTAATACCAGAGCTACGCAGAGACAAATAGGTACCTATTTTTTTTTCATCTCACACTTGTTTAGTTCATTTTGACTTCTCAAAGTGAACTGAACTATGCCTTCAATGAACTTTCTACTTGCAGAGGACAGTATATTGTATACCATTAAAAGTGTAATTAAACATTTCCACAGGCAACAATAAATTCACCCTAGACAGGGAATATATTAACCACATACTTTCAACTAAAGGGACATTTGTGGCAAAAATTGTAATAAAAGTCTAATGTAGTTGTAAGTTGGAGCCTACTTGTTTATGATTGAGGATGATAGTGTCGGAAAATTGGTTTAAACCTTTTTCCTATTTGTTCCAGTAAATGTGTTTGAGCAAGAGCAGGATATCCTGACGTTTACACACAACCTCCACAACCACAATGCAGCTCTTACACTTTGGCCAACTACATCATTTCTTCATTATGTTGCTGTGTAGAATGAGCTGCTCCACCCTCACTCATGATTCAAATGGCTGATCTGTCTCGAACCTTAAAGGACACATTGTCTCTGTGTCTTCAGACAGTCAGGTCCTCACAGAGCCTACATGCACTATATTTCTTTGCTTTCTGTCCCTGGCAAAAAATGTCTACACATGCATAGAATACACTGAATAAATGGAATCACTTGAGTTGATTGAGGAAAAACACATAACCCTCACTTTTTTTTCTTAAAAAACAAACAAACAAAACGTCACAACATTTCGCTAAGATTTCACTGTCTGTGGTCGGCTCATCATTGCTAATTGCGTCTTGTACTATCTTGTCTTGCATTTGGACCTTAGGTAAGTCAATGTGTATGAAAAAAACACATAGAAATGTAGACTGAACATACAGGTTCACCAGGTCTAAATGACAAAAAACCAAAAAAACGTTACATCCTACAGTCTTTACCCAGCAGTCTTTTATGTTGCATGTATAAAAAATAGCTTAACATAACCAATAGCTAATAGCCAGTTAGTGCAGCTGGCATGATACTTTGTGTTAGTCCCAGGGTTACAAGATTTTCAATAAACAGGCTAGATTAAATTCATGAATTTAAATTTTAAAGGAATGGTTCATCTGATGTTTCCAGTGTTTCTTTTAATATTATCAACACTAATGTTAAGATCTATTTTTGCATCTGGTCAGTCATGCTGTTGTGACACATGTTTGCAGAAAAGCACTTCAGTCTGTGACAAGAGCAACATAGTTTGCACAAGGAGTAGGACTTTCACCCTGGAGACTCAGGCTGCTATCCTGTGTGAAAGTCAACGACAAGTAATTTTTTCTTCTTTAAAGTCACAGTTTGGTAAGTTTAGGAGATAATATCATTTTGATTATATAAACCCTGTCACAGCATTAGACCTCAATAGGAAGATGATTATCCTGGAGGAACATTATGCTGTTGTAGGAACATCAACAATAAACATTAGGTAATGTGAAAAAAACCCACATGGGATCGTCACGTCAGTCACCTTTGTCAGAGCGTGCCAAATGTAAAATACACCGAATCAAAATATCTCTCCAATAGATGTAAATACAATGTATTTTTTCCAGAATTTTTCACTTTTGGAGTTGAATGCCTGAGTTTCCTTTTTGCCCCGTGGGCAAGAAATATTCTATAATTTTGTGGAGTGGTATCTATACATCAAAGACTCAAAAACTCAGACTTTTACCAGGGAGGGTAAAGTTGCAGTTATTATTCACCAGCACAGTTCTGCTCTGAGCAACTACTAACTACTGTGATAGAGAAATAAAGAATGGACAAAACTTCACTTTGCGTGTGTGAATATACAACAAAGTAGATGTCTTTAAAATGCATGAATAGCTTTGTGTGTGTTTATGAGGGAGTCTCTCCTCACCTGGGCCATAGTGTTCAGCAGGATGTCAGCTAGCTCCTGGTCCTCACCATGGCTTGCAAAACCTCAGGCCAAGTCTCAGTAGATGGTGTTGGGGATTTGTAGGTGTGGGGGGTTTACTTTACACACACATCACCCTTGTCGCTGCTGTGTTGCAAACCCACACGCTCACACGCATCACCTCCTCATCTGTGACAACACTGTCCTCTGAAACGCTCGCTGTTGGTAGCACATTACTTCTGCTCCTCTGCTCTTGTTTTCCCCCTCCTCCTCTTTTCACCCTTTCGAGTTTTTAATCCTCTTCTTTTCTTCTTTTAAATTGACACAAGTAGAGAATATGATAGGAGAGCTTGTATTCCTGTATTTCTGTCCGCTCTGCTCCTGCCTTGGTGGTAATCTGGACTCACATTGCTTACCGCCTTTCCTCCTTCTCTTAGGCATTTTTGCCCTCCCTCACTGTGCTCGGCCTTAGTGAGAGACGGAGGGAAACGGGAGGGCTGGAAGGATCAGAGGGATAGAGTGTGATTGTGTGTACCACATGACCCAATAGTGTAGTAGGATTCACCCAGCAGCTGTCGCACTCATCCCTTCAGTGCCTCACTATTAGCATCTTGTGCTTCCATTGATAAATGCAAGATGCTGACAACCAAAAAGGCTCCGCTCCTACTGTAAGGTGAAGAACAGAGAAGGATTGTTTCATTATTATTTAGTTTTCTATACTTTAATGTTCATCGGTGTAATTTTATGTGAAACAGCTTGTAAATTTAATCTCAATTTAAATTATATAGTATTCACTGAAAAAACTTGAAATACTGTTGTAACTACTAACTGTGTTTATAATTGCAATGGTGTACTTTTAGTTTTTGGTAATAAGAACTGAGTTTTTCTATAATCTTTTATAGATGATGATAGGTCTACAATGTTTAAAGAAATATTGACACATATTTTACCTTAAAAAACTGCTATGAAACAATTATATCAACTGTAATATCAGTTTTTCTTGCCTAAATATCTTGTGTATTCAGTAGATCTTTAAAGTTAAAACTGGTATCCCTTCATACAAAATTATGGACTTACATTATTTTAAAAAGTGCCCATAGTTATAGTTATAATATACTGTTAATTACAGATAATATCAAGTACAATTTTTCTGTTTAGCTGGGATTTTAACATAATATGTTCATTTGATGTATTAAATATTAAAATCTTAGCTTTACTTTTAAAGATTAATTCTTTCATTTAAGAGAAAATGTTTCATGCTGTTGCATTTGGACATTATTTCAAATTAAATATCAAAGTTAGGCAAAGTTAGCTAAACAGCACTTACGTCCATCCATCCTTCAATTTTCTACCATTTGTGTTGCACGGACAACACTTTGAACCACCTCTTTCACCTCATCCAGAGGGACACTGAATTGTTCCCAAACCAGCTGAACTCAATGTACCAAAGACGGACTGCAATAAAGTTGTAGAAACAGCTGACAGATGATTAACAGAAGAAGGATGCACCATAACTCAAGTTTGAGGGCAATGGCAAAGGCTCTAAATACTTGTAAACATGTTATATTTTTGTTTATTTTTAATACAGTTGCAAAAATTTCAAGCAAATGTTTTTCAATTTGCTGTTGTGGAGTGTGCAGAATTTTGAGGTAAAAGAATTGAATACATTTTGTAACAAAGCTGTAACAAGACAAAATGTAGAATTACTGAAAATTTTCCCAGTGCACTGTCGAGCTGTTTATAGCCATGAACACAACATTATCTCATGAAGCACTGATGATGCTTCAAGAGATACTCAGTGTTGCAGACTAAAATAGGTCCATCCAAGGGGTGAACAAACAAAACAAACCACTCAAGCCCGGTTGAATCTGCTTCCAACACATTGTTGGCTGTTTGAATACAATTAAGTTTATTTTAAACTTAAGACAAACAAAACAACAAACAAATTTGAAATCTGTATACAGAGATTATTTTTGTGTATAGGCATCTCTAGACAAGCAGTACTTTAATGATCAGTTTTATAAAAACTATGTGATCGACTAGATCGTATTGTAAACACAGCGACAATGCGGTTTATAAGATTCCTTTTTCCTTTTAACAAATAAGAACTAAAAGAAGACTGACATAGTGGAAATGTTTTTAACATACACACCAGCTCAACATGTACATAACCGAATTCTGTCCTTGAGGAATGAGGAAAAGGACATCCTGTGGCGTTTCCCCTGAGCTGTATAGCTGGAAACTCCCACCCCACAACAACAGGAATGGGTAGGCTGGTCAGCCACAGCAACCCACAAACGTCATAGATCACTGATTAATACTGTTTGAAAAGTTTAGTATCCAAAAATTGGCCTTGAAAAAACATCCATTAGATTTATTACATTTTAGAATCTTTTCAGGGTATTTTTCTTGAACTCAGGTATCAGGATTTAGCACTAAATGTAAAAAGATTGTGTTTAATAGTCTTGCTTTTATTAACTTGTAATTTTACCAGTAAATATTTATGTGGATCAAATAATAAAATGTGTTCAACATTATGTTACATTGAGTACAGAAACTAGGGAAGGTGAATGGCTCCATCTGCTGTACAATACATACACAAGCTGTACATGCAACACAACTTGTATTTATTTGAGTCTCATTGAGCACACAAAGTAATCCTGGCTAGGTGGAATTTTCTTTATATACCTCTCAGAAAAATACCTCAGTCACCTTTAGGGATGGGTATCGAAAACCGGTTCTTGTTGAGAACCGGTTCCCACTGTTTCATTTCCTTGGAATTGTTTCCCCTTTTTGCAAACGATTCCCTTATCGATTCCAGTCGCCCCGAATGACGTCACCACGTTGCGGAGCGTCATTTACCTGGCAGGAAACACGGCGCGTAAGCAGCTCAAACGCTCAAAAGTTTGGTTATACTTTACGAGAACGGATGACAACAGGGCAACTTGCAATACTTGCAAAGTAGATATTTCATTTAAGGGAGGAAACACTACGAATATGCAAAAGCGTTTGCTGACAAAACACGTGATAACCTTAAATGAATGTCGTGTTTTTAATTCCGCTCCGGACTCGTGAATCTCAACCCAGCAGCAGCGGTAACGTTTGCACGTCCTCTCCCGTTAATGCGGCAGGTAAATAATCAACTAACAGTGCATATTATGTTAGCGCGATCTGCCTTATTTCAAAACCTGCCATTACTGTGCATTTAGGTGACCGTGATGAGAGAGACTGACAGAGTCTGGCTGGCTCAGATGCTGCCAGTTCTCGCTGCAGTCTACCGGTAGCATCTCCTTTCAAGCCAGGATAGACGAATGTCACCGAGCAGTGACTAAGTTTGTGGTAAAAGGCTTGAACCCATTTGCCACAGCAGATCCCCCCGATTTTAGGTAAGTGAATGTGTTTAATTGTAGGCAGGGACATTACTGGATATTCTTGTGTAATTGCTACAGAATAATTTATGTTATACTTTGTTATTGCTACATACGAATATTTATTTTATTATTTTACATTTACAATTTTTTTTTCTGGGGACCCTGTGACACCCCATTGAAGGGCCATAGGCTGGATCTCTTAAGATCTCACTGTTGGGTTTGTAAGGCCATGCTACTCCTAAATTTCTATCTTGTTCAAAGAGAAGATATAAAACAAAGTTCTAAGCTAATTGAACTTAGTGTTCTCCTTTTTTAAAAAGAATCGATAAAGAATTGAATCGTTAAACAGAATCGAAAATGGAATCGGAATCATGAAAATCTTATCAATACCCATCCCTAGTCACCTTTATCTATAACCAGCTTGTCGTTGAGCGCTTTGAGTGCCCCTGTAGACTAGATAAGAACCAATCATTTATCATTTATTCATGGGCCAGAAGGTCCATGCATGTTGCACTACTATCCCATCCCCAGAATCCGGTTGCACAGAGTATGTAGAGAAATATTCTGTTCAAAATGGGTAGTGGACAGAGACTGCAGATTGGTGGATGAAGGTCGGTTTATCAGAAGTTTATATTGGGATAGGCCTCTACTGACTTTTAGCAAGGAAATATTAGTTAGTGAGCAGAGGTGTATCCGTATCCCAGTGATACTTACCACGGGAATTCACCACTGTTTTCATTATCGGAGTGTACATTCCACCTAGCGCTAATGCTAAGGAAGCGCTATGGGAATTGTATACAAAGATCAGTGAACTGCAAAATACACACCCGGATGGACTGTTTATTGTTGCTGGGGACTTCAACCATGCAAATCTCAAGTCAGTGCTTCCTAGATTCCATCAGTATGTGGACTTTGCAACGAGGGGAGAAAACACGCTGGATCTTGTTTACACAAACATCCCCGGCGCATATCGGGCAGAGCCCCGCCCCCACCTCGGCTACTCAGACCACATCTCTGTTATGCTAATTCCAGCATACAGACCACTCGTCAGGCGATCAAAACCGGTTCTGAAGCAGGTGAAAACCTGGCCAGCAGGAGCCATCTCTGCTCTTCAGGACTGTTTTGAGAGCACTGACTGGAACATGTTTAGAGAGGCTGCAACTTACGGCGACTTCACTGACTTGGAGGAGTACACATCATCAGTGTCCAGCTATATCAACAAGTGCACCGATGACGTCACTGTCTCCAAGATCATCATCTCACGACCCAACCAGAAACCGTGGATTACTGCGGAAGTGCGTGCACTTCTAAGGACCCGAGACTCTGCCTTCAAAGAGGGAGATAAGGTGGCGCTTAGAAGAGCGAGGGCTGAACTTTCTCGGGCCATCAGAGAGGCGAAGCGCGCACACGCCCAGAGAATCCACAACCACTTCAAGGACAGCGGCGACACACGACGCATGTGGCAGGGCTTACAAGCCATCGCTAACTACAGGACGACACCACCTGCCTGTGACAGTGACGGCTCCCTCCCAGATGTGCTTAACAACTTCTATGCTCGGTTCGACAGGCAGAACGACGTGGCGGCGAGGAAGACCACCCCTCCTCCGAACGACCAGGTCCTGTGTCTCACTACAGCTGAGGTGAGGAAAACTCTACGCAGAGTCAATCCACGTAAAGCTGCTGGACCAGACAACATCCCAGGCAGAGTGCTCAGAGAATGTGCTGATCAGCTGGCAAATGTTCTCACCGACATCTTCAACATCTCTCTGAGCAGTGCCGTTGTCCCCACGTGCTTCAAGGCCACCACCATCGTCCCCGTGCCCAAGAAGTCTTCTGTGTCCTGTCTCAATGACTACCGCCCTATCGCACTTACACCCACCATCATGAAGTGCTTCGAACGGCTCGTCATGAGACACATCAAGACCCTGCTGCCCCCCTCACTGGACCCAATGCAATTTGCATACCGCCATAACCGCTCAACGGACGACGCCATCTCCACTGCACTCCATCTTGCCCTGACACACTTGGACAAGAAGGACTCACACGTCCGAATGCTGTACATAGATTTCAGCTCAGCATTTAACACGATCATCCCCCAACAACTGATCGGAAAGCTGAGCCTGTTAGGCCTGAACACCTCCCTCTGCAACTGGATCCTGGACTTTCTGACCGGAAGGCCTCAGTCAGTACGGATCGGGAACTGCACCTCCAGCACCACCACACTGAGCACTGGGGCCCCACAAGGCTGTGTGCTCAGTCCTCTGCTGTTCACACTGCTGACTCATGACTGTGTAGCAACACACAGTTCAAATCACATCATTAAATTCGCTGATGACACGACCGTGGTGGGTCTCATTAGCAAGAACGACGAGTCAGCGTACAGAGAGGAAGTGCAGAGACTAACGGACTGGTGTAAGGACAACAACCTGTCTCTGAATGTTGACAAGACAAAAGAGATGGTTGTTGACTTTAGGAGGACACGAGGCGACCACTCACCGCTGAGCATCAACGGCTCCTCTGTGGAGATCGTTGACAGCACCAAATTCCTGGGCGTACACCTGGAGAAGGACCTCGGCTGGTCCCTCAACACCAGCTCCCTGCACAAGAAAGCCCAACAGCGTCTCTTCTTTCTGAGAAGACTGAGAAAGGCCCGGCTTCCACCACCGATCCTGACCACCTTCTATAGAGGAACTATTGAGAGCATCCTGAGAGGCTGCATCACTGTCTGGTTTGGGAGCTGTGCCATATCAGACCGCAAGACCCTACAGCGGATAGTGGGAACAGCAGAGAAGATCATCGGGGTCTCTCTACCCTCTATTGAGGACATCTACACCACACGCTGCATTCGCAAAGCCACCAGCATTGTGGCTGATCGGACACACCCCTCTCACACACTCTTTACACTCCTGCCATCTGGAAAAAGGTACCGAAGCATTCGGGCACGCACATCCAGACTGTGCAACAGCTTTTTTCCACAAGCCATCCGTCTCCTCAGCAAAAAGGGACTGACTGATAAACACGCACACACACACATACACTAACTATCACTCAGCTTAACTCAAATACCTCAAAACATTGAGACTGGACTGACTAACCAACACAAGCGCAAACACACTGACCTACACCACCAAAACCATCGCACACACCAACCTGTAAATGCTCTTTTGCACAATATTATTACTAGATATATTATATATTATTATTATTATTATTATTATTATTATTATTTTATTTTTTTTTTTTTGCACTAACTTGTCTTGTAGCACCTTGGTTCCTGGAGGAACGTTGTTTCGCCTCACTGTGTATTTTTAAACTGTATATGGTTGAAGTGACAATAAAGTTGAACTTGAACTTGAACTTGAACTCAGCGGCCACGTGCACAAATAAGCCAGACAGAGTTTCTTCTTTGCTCACGCTGCAGCAGTTTATTTGCTTGCGAAATTTTGCTGTCACGGATCACTTTGACGGGGGAGCCAAAGGGCATCGCGTTATGTTTGTGCCACTATTCTGAGCACACGTAAAAAAAATTTGGGTGCATGTAAAAAAGTTTTGCAGGTGCAAGTGTTGCATTTTGAGGAGAAATTTATTTTGAGCGAAGAGAAGTGAAATCTGAGTGAACAAAATTCATTGCTGCGTGCAAAAAACTGTATTTCAGTGTTTGTGATTATCCACACACACACACACACACACACACACACACACACACACACACACACACACACACACACACACACACACACACACACACACACACACACAACAGCAGCCCCTCTCGCTCAGTTTTTGCATTTGCGCTCGCTCGCAATGTGTTGCTCGCACTCTCAACATTTCTGCCCGTGCGCGTTCAACTCTTTCTGTACACCGTTATATTTGTGCCACAAAACCAGCCAATCACAGACTTGGATGCAAAAAAATCTGATTGGCTGTTTTGGTCTCCAATCAGCTCGAAATGATGAAATGCAATATCCCAGAATCCATTTCGTCCAAAACGCAAACGAGGCAGTGGCGGAGGAACACAGAGTGGCGGAGTTTGAAATATTACTCTTTCTGGGTCACACTTTTAAGATATTTTCATGCGAGAATGGTGCTGTGTAAACTTCAAATATCTGCTCGATTTATCAAGACATCAGATATTTGCAAAAGTGCTCTAACGTTTTCGGACTCTGCATTTAAAATAATCAAGTTTGAAGCAGGCAGGTGATAGGATAAAACATAGTCCACAGTATGTCCACATGCTTGTGTAGGTTCAGCCACCCGCTGTGTGAGATTAAAAGAATCTATTAAACTTAAAAAACCATCGCTTTATCAGGTCAAAACACATTGATGTTAAAATCTCCAACAATAAGGACATGATCATATTTAGGCACGACTTCCGCTTGTCAGGGTTCCTGGGTCATTGACCCAGTGATTTCAGTTTGTTCATGTTCAGTTTATTTTGCCACATCAATGTTGTTCTCACTTCCTGTTTTTCCCGTATCAGCTCGTCTCTCATGTCGTTAGCCAGATTATGTTCAGCTGTGTACTCACCGGTCTCTCATTATCATCCGCATCAGTCTGTGTATTTAAGTCCTCAATTTCCTTCTTGAAGCTTCATTTGCTCTAGTAGGACACCTACTGGATGTAAAAATATTAGTTGGCATGAATTTGAAGAGTGTGGCCTTTTGCACACAGCCTGTAAATGTCAACAACAAAAGGAGTGTGTAAAACATGTATATTGTAGTGATGCAGTATACTGTGTATATTTATACTGGCAGTATGGAAAATGATTATTTGGAAATGCTTAAAATGGAAATGATCATTTACTGTGAGGTGATGTGTGGACAGTGGTTGTGCTTTTGTAACGTTGAGGTATGGACAGCTACACACTGTTCACATTTTATTCTGTAAAAACTAAATTTTCACTGCTTTTATTACCTTTTATATCGCTGTCATATCTTGCGGCAAAGTTCGAACCACTTCATGAACCAGTCACGTGGTACAGCCGGGCAGCGAGGCTTCGGACGTCATCATTTTCAGCTCCTCCCATAAATGAAGCAAGCCTCGATACGCGCATCGCGGAAACGTGCAGCTGCCAAGATGCCACTTGCCACCAGTTTGGCCATATTTCAGAGCTGCAACATCACTGGAGTGCCCAAAAGCACAAGGTGTGCAATACTCAGAGACATGGCCAAGGTAAGAAAGGCTGAAAGACGACCACCACTGAACAAGACACACAAGCTGAAACGTCAAGACTGGGCCATTCCAAACAACATTCCAACCTCCCCCTTAGTGTGTTTACTGGGCAGCTTAGATAATGTCACTTCAGAAAAGAATATAGCCCATATGATTTTCACTGCCCTATGCATAGCCAAGAAAACAGTCCTCATGAACTGGAAAAATAAAAATAATCTTAATTCTAACCAATATAGAAATTATCTATTAGATTACATTAGTCTTGATACAGCCTCTGCCACCACATCAGATCAATTGCTCTGGACTCCTTTTATCAGCTCCATCACCTAGTGGGGGTGGGGGGTCATAATTTGGTCCCACCTTCACTGTTGTGATTGGTGTGGGGGTAGGGACAGGCTTAGGGCGTCGGGGGGTTCCCCGGAGGCATCTTCCTTGGGGGGCTCAACCCGGGGTAGCGGTCATGTCCGGTTAGGGGCTCTGTTGGCTCTCAGGTGACTGTTTCCTCGCGGCTGCGTGCAGCGGGGCTAGGGGAGGGTCTGTGCTGACGGACGTGGGTTACTGACCTGGTAGCCTGGCTGGCCCTGGGTGGGTCCGGGATGGGCGTGAGGTTCTGGGGGCGCTCCGTCTCTGGGCTGGGGCCCGGGCCGGGCCTCGGGGGCTTGGATCCTGGTTGGTGTTGCCGGGGTTGTGGGTGGGTGGGTGCATGGGGGCCCGGCCCTGGAGCAGGGTGCCGCCGGTGCGTCGAACCACCTGGGGGGCTCTTCAACTGGTGGGGGAGATGGTCACATCTTGCAGGAGCTTTCCTCTCTTCAGGAACTCTCTCTGCAGGAGGGGGAGATACAGGAGAGGTGGAGGAAGATCTCAGCCTGGGCGTTTACTGTCTTATGTAGTCTGGAAGATGAGTGGATGGTGGGGTGGGTGAAGTTTTCTCTGTGGTGGGGTTGGGTGGACTGTCCCGGGCTCTGTGGGGCCGGGAGGCGCTGCTGCACTGGGCCCTGGTCTGGATGGGCCTGGGCCCCCTTTCCCTGGCGGGTCGCGGAGTGTGGGAGTGCCTACTGGGGTCAGCGGGGGAGCTGGCCCCAGGGAGGGGTTACCTGCCCCTCCCTTCCTTCCCTCCCCATCTCCAGCTGCCTCTCTCTTCCCGCTCCACCACAACCACCCACACATGCAGGGCCTTGGAGTAGGGGTATGTCACCAGGGTGCAGAGGAGGCTACCCCCCCCCCCCCCCTGTCCCCTTCTGGCTGCCTCTGCCTCAATTTTATCCCACAACTTAGACATTCACATTATTCACACTCTCATTACACATACATATAGGATCTTGGGGGTGGGCACAATCACGGAGTCCAAATTACCATCAGGGTGTACACCCCACCCCTGGCGTCGTTGCCCACCTCTCAATTTTAAATACACTTAGACATTGAGGGCTATCAGGAGGGACTATGCGCTTACCTGCTGCTCCTTGGCAGGTAGCTCCATGCCCTCCTGGGTTTTAATTGCACCTTAGAACACACATGCATCAACACTACAATGAGCGGGTGGAGGGAGGTTTGGAGTCTTCTCCCACCCCCGTTCTCTGCGGCCTGCTGGAGCGGGAGGGCTAGGTGGAGTTGGCCGTCCGACTGCGGTCTGGAGTGTGGGGCCTCCCTGCTGCTACGGAGTCGGGGTGGTCTGCCTCTCCCCACCGCAGGGAAAAGGGTAACACCACCTGGGTCTGGGTGCAGTTCCCCCCTCCAGGGGCAAGGGTACCTAGACCCGGTTTGTAGAGTACGCTTGGGGAGTGTGATCGTGTGTACAGCGTCTCTTTATGTCTGTCTCCACGTTGGTTGAGTGTGGAGTAAGTGCATATGAGAGCATGAGGGTGGGAATGGATGTTTGTATATGTGTGTGCCTGTATTTCTGTGTCTATATGTCAGGTTGGGTATCAGACGCCACCTCTCTGGGGACACCTCAGGCCCTCCAAGGTTTGGAGGCCTATCTCCACCTACCACCACTTCCCCTGCCAGTGGCGGACTCCCTCAGGTGTCGGTGCGTTGGTGGTTCCTTGTGTCTGGGGGTGGGCGTCCAGGTACACACCGGCTCACTCCTTGGCGGCCGCTTATCGGGGCCTGGAGCCTGGGGCTCGCTCGGGCCCCTTCGGGGGTGGGGTGCCCCCGGCCTCTCGGCCTGGGGCTCGGTCACTCAGGCACAGCTGGCGGCCGGCGGAGCTCACGGGCGCGTCACTGCAACTCCCCCTGGCTTCTGCTCCGCGGCTGCTGAGTGAGCCCTCATCTGGGACTCTCCTCAGCTCTTTCTGGGACAGTGGCGCGGCTGCCCCTCTGTTGGTCTTCCATGGTTTCTTGTGTTCTGGGGGCCTCTGGATGTCTGGAGTTTTGATCTCCTCCATACCTGCTTCACACCCTGGAGGACGGGGCTGTGGCCCCCCCACACTCCCTAGCAGATCGTTACATGGAGAAACCTTTGGAATACAAGCGCGCTGATCCACACAGGTATGCACACGGGTGTTCACTGCTCGTAGACCCAAATTACACCTTTCTTGGCTGCTACTTCGAAGCACATCTGTCCTGCGTGCTGCACAACAACATTGAATATTTAGTATTTACTGCTGTTTACACTTAGCTAGATTAATGCGATGGTGTTGTGTTTAGTATGTTGCTTTGTTTTTTGTTTTTTGTTTGTCTTTTTTTGCTTGTTTTCTATTCTTCTCTCAACAGGTGATCCAGGAGATTTTTATTTTTTTTCTCCCCCCCTTTCTCACTGTCCCTCTCCCCTTCTGTTTTTCCTTTCCTTCCTCTTTCTTTCTCCCTTTCCTATCCCTCACTCATGTCTGTCCCGTCTGTAACATCTGAAAATAAAATATAATAAATAATAAAAACAAAGATCGACCAAATGGACCAATACGGCAATGCCACGATGATCCATTTGGCAAAGTAAATCCATTGGGTATCCTTGTTGGTCTTCAGACAACAATTCTGATGGCTAAAGAACCAAATGGGACAGGCAAAAAAAAAAAAGACTGGGCCAAGAAATATCTCAAGACTGATTTTTCTAAGGTTTTATGGACTGATGAAATGAGAGTGAGTCTTGATGGGCCAGATGGATGGGCCCGTGGCTGGATTGGTAAAGGGCAGAGAGCTCCAGTCCGACTCAGATGCCAGCAAGGTGGAGGTGGAGTACTGGTTTGGGCTGGTATCATCAAAGATGAGCTTGTGGGGCCTTTTCGGGTTGAGGATGGAGTCAAGCTCAACTCCCAGTCCTACTGCCAGTTTCTGGAAGACACCTTCTTCAAGCAGTGGTACAGGAAGAAGTCTGCATCCTTCAAGAAAAACATGATTTTCATGCAGGACAATGCTCCATCACACGCGTCCAAGTACTCCACAGCGTGGCTGGCAAGAAAGGGTATAAAAGAAGAAAAACTAATGACATGGCCTCCTTGTTCACCTGATCTGAACCCCATTGAGAACCTGTGGTCCATCATCAAATGTGAGATTTACTAGGAGGGAAAACAGTACACCTCTCTGAACAGTGTCTGGGAGGCTGTGGTTGCTGCTGCACGCAATGTTGATGGTGAACAGATCAAAACACTGACAGAATCCATGGATGGCAGGCTTTTGAGTGTCCTTGCAAAGAAAGGTGGCTATATTGGTCGCTGGTTTGTTTTTGTTTTGTTTTTGAATGTCAGAAATGTATATTTGTGAATGTGGAGATGTTATATTGGTGTCACTGGTAAAAATAAATAATTGAAATGGGTATATATTTGTTTTTTGTTAAGTTGCCTAATAATTATGCACAGTAATAGTCACCTGCACACACAGATATCCCCCTAAAATAGCTAAAACTAAAAACAAACTAAAAACTACTTCCAAAAACATTCAGCTTTGATATTAATGAGTTTTTTGGGTTCATTGAGAACATGGTTGTTGTTCAATAATAACATTATTCCTCAAAAATACAACTTGCCTAATAATTCTGCACTCCCTGTATCTACGAGTCCTGCGTTTGAGTCCTCTTTCCCTTCGCTCCACACCCCGACTCCTGACACAGCTAAGAAATCTGAAAAGTCACAATATGAATGAATGAATATTCTTTATTGTCATTGTCACAGGTACAATGAAATTGAAAGATGTCTCTGGTCAGTGCAACATCACAAAAGATAAATACTTAAAAACTATAATTAAATACTTAAAAACTATAATGATAGGATATAAAAGATAGAAATACATATAAAATACAGTATTCTCATACCGTAGATACACCCAAGCAATCCAGGCCTAAGGCCCCATACAGACACTCAACATACGACCTAGTTGATATATCACTCAAACAATCAATCACTCAATCAATTTGTTAGCGCATCCAACAAAACATGTCTGAAAGCATTCCAACATCAAGGGCACAAATGACAACAGGGGCAATGAGAGTCATCTACTTTTAGTAGCATTGAGACATGATATTGCAATTGGGTAGAAACTGTGTTTGAGTCTGTTAGTCCTTGTGTATGTTGTTCTATACCGTTTACCTGAAGGCAGCAGTTCGAACATGGAGTGACCAGGGTGTGAGGTGTCCTTTATGATGTTATGGGCTCTTTTGAGGCAGCGGGAACTGTGTAGGTCTTTCAGTTTGAGGAGAGGGCAGCCGATTGTCCTTTGGGCAGCGTTGATTACTCCCTGGAGTGCTTTCCTCTGAGCCACTGTGCAGCTAGCGTACCATATGCCTATGCAGTACGTTAGTATGCTTTCGATGGAGGCTCTGTAGAAAGACACCAGCAGTCTCTGTGTGATGTTGTTCTTCCTAAGCACTCTCAGAAAGTACAGTCTCTGTTGTGTCTTTTTCAGTAGCTCAGAGGTATTCACACTCCAGGATAGGTTTCCCTCTATGCTGACTCCCAAGAAGCGGAAGTCTGCCACCCTCTCCACACAGTCGTCGCTGATGATTAGTGGTTGGATTTCTGTCTTGTGTCTTCTGTAGTCAATTATGAGTTCTTTGGTCTTTTTCGTGTTTAGGAGAAGGTTGTTATCCTTGCACCATGAAGACAGCCGCTCCACCTCATCTCTGTAGGCAGACTCATCTCCCCCAGATATGAGCCCCACCACAGTAGTGTCATCTGCGAACTTTACAATGGCGTTGCTCTGGTGGGCGGGGGTGCAGTCGTGTGTATAAAGCGAGTAGAGCAGTGGACTAAGCAATAAAGCACACCTAGAATGCAGCAGCTACTGTACAAGCATGGTGTGTAATAAGAGCTTTTAGATTCACACAATATGCTAGCAACAACCTTATCTGTTTATCACACGTGTTCGACCAGTGAGCTACTTATCAAAGACAGCCTGTCACCTTCTCCTCTCCAGTCCACCCCACAGACTGTTCAAAGAACCTGAAATATTATCTGGATGAACTATTACAGTGGAGCCTGAACCCACAGTGAGTTGAACTCTGCAGCCAGATGTGTACAGCTGTTTCACTTAAGCACACTCAATGGCAGCAAAATAAACACATTTTATATTTGTTCACATTTTATTAAATTAAGTTTACTCAATAGACTAAGAAACAAGTTTATCTCTTTCCATATGATTGGTACATGCTTCTCAGTATGATGTTTTGTTTAAATCATAGAAGTTATGTAATACTGTACAACAAAATAATAGAACAGCAGTGCAGCAGCTTCAGAACTTGCCTTAGAATCCTCTGGTTTAACATATTTAAACCACACCCACGACACCGGATGTTTAAGCTGCTGCCATCTGACAGGAAATTCAGGCTACTTCACATACAAGGGTCAGTTCTACAGGCAGAAACATGGGTGTGCCATGGGCTCCCCAGTTTCACCCATCGCGGCCAATTTGTACATGGAAGAAGTGGAAAAGAGGGCTTTGCTATCCTAACGTGGAACACCACCAAGTCATTGGTTCAGATATGTGGATGACACCTGGGTGAAAATCAAATCTCAGGACGTACCACATTTCATGGATCACATTAACTCGTTGGATCGACACATCAAATTCACCAAGGAGGATATAAAAAGTGGCAGGTTAGCCTTCTTAGACTGTGAGATTTCCATCAGTAATGGAGGACATCTAAACGCTGATGTGTACCATAAAGCTACACATACGGATCAGTATCTAAGGTTTGACTCTCATCATCCACTGGAGCTTAAACTGGGCGTCATCAGGACGCTACGACACAGAGCAAACACCATCCCCACTGACACAGCAGCCAGGGAGGCAGAAGAACATCACATCAAGAAGGCCCTGAGTAAATGTGGTTATCCCAGCTGGACTTTTGTCAATGCTGGGAAGGGGCCAAAAGAAAGCTCCAGCCGATCCAGGAGAGAAGAACAACCGCTGACTAAGCGAAAACCTGTAGTGATCCCGTACGTGTCAGGAGTATCGGAACAGTTGAGACGCATTTTTTCAAAACACAGCATCTCTGTTGCTTTTAAACCCCAAAACATGCTGCGCCAAAAATTGGTCCACCCCAAGGATCGGGTCCCCCGACACAAACAGAGTAACACAGTGTACGCTGGTAAGTGCCAGGAGGATTGCCAGGATTTATACATCGGGGAAACCAAACAACCTCTGATGAAGCGGATGGCACAACACAGAAGAGCTACCTCGTCAGGCCAGGACTCTGCAGTCTGTTTACACCTACAGGCCAGTGGACACTCTTTCAAGGATGAGGATGTAACATCTTGGACAGGGAGGAACGCTGGTTTGAGCGCGGAGTCAAGGAGGCCATTTACGTGAAAAGGGAAAGACCATCTCTGAATCGAGGAGGGGCCTAAGGGTAGATATTTCACCATCTTACAATGCTGTGATTGCAGCCATTCCCCAACTCTCTGTGAATGGGACTCATGGCCATTGATCAGTGGGCCTTGATCAGTGGTCTTTGATCAGTGGTCTTTGATCAGTGGTCTTTGATCAGTGGTCTTTGATCAGTGGTTGCTGATCAATGGTCATGAGAATTTGCATAATTATGATGAAGGAACTGACCTCTCAGCCCTTTGTTCCTTCAGCGGGCTGGTTTCAGTCATTATGCAAATGACTATATATATATACCGTTTATAAGATTGGGGAAACCTGCAGTCAGCTGAGACTGAAGAAGTCACTTGGATGAGTGATGAAATGTTTCTCCCACTGAAAACGCTACGTCGAGATAAACAGAACCAACGTTTGGAGATTTACTTACCTGGATGATTGAGCATGCATCAAGACGTTTGCTTTAAATCCATCACAGCACAGCAAACTTTTCATGCAACATTTAAATCACACAGTTAGTCTACCTCAGGTTGTTTTGCAGCATGTGTCACCATATGAAAAACATAATGGCACATGTACATACAGGATAGTCTTGGGGTGGCTGTAGCTCAGGAGGTAGAGTAGGTCATGTACTGATCAGAAGGTTGGTGGTTTGATCCCTGGCTCCTCCAGTCTGCATGCCAAGTATCCCTTGGCAAGATACTAACACCAAATTGCTCTCCGATGTGTTCATTGGCATATGAATGGTAGTTAGGAAGCACTAAGAAACTTAGAAGACAGTGCTGGTGGGAATGGGTGTGATTGGGTGAATATGGCATGTTGTATAGAGCGCTTTGAGTACTCTGGGAGAGTAGAAAGGGCGCTATATAAGAATGAGTCCATTACCATCCATCCATTTATCTCCCCTAACCTAGCTGGGCCCACGTCCTCATTTTAAGTTTGACAGCGTTTTTTAGTAGATGAAGGTGAATAGCTTAAACATGAATTGAGCTGCGGTTTGGGAAAGGCCTCGGAAGGGACTGGCAGGAGCTCCCGGGTCTGGCAGATCTCCAAGGAAGGCATGCCCTAGGTAGGCAGGCTAGCGAAGATAAGTACCCCATGGCCTCAACAAGGTGGTTGAGGATTCCAAGCTCATGGAGTGGATGAGCTCGGAAACAACAGGACCAATTCTGTTTACATTATACATGCTTCCCTTAGGCAGTATCATCAGAAGGCATAGCGTACATTTTCACTGCTATGCTGATGACACCCAACTCTATCCATGAAGCCAGATAACACACACCAATTAGTTAAACTGCAGGAATGTCTTAAAGACATAAAGACCTGGATGGCCTCTAATTTTCTGCTTCATTCAGATCAAACTGAGGTTATTGTACTCGGCCCTGAAAAGCTTAGAAATATGGTATCTAAGCAGATTCTTACTCTGGATGGCATTACCTTGGCCTCCAGTAACGCTGTGAGGAACCTTGGAGTCATTTTTGACCAGGACATGTCCTTCAATGCACATATTAAACAAATATGTAAGACTGCTTTCTTCCATTTGTGCAACATCTCTAAAGTTAGAAATATCCTGTCTCAGAGTGACGCTGAAAAACTAGTTCATGCATTTATTACTTCCAGGCTGGACGACTTCATTATTCATCAGGAAGTCCTAAAAACTCACTGAAAAGCCTTCAGCTAATCCAAAATGCTGCAGCAAGAGTCCTGACAGGGACTAGAAAGAGAGAGCATATTTCTCCTGTTTTGGCTTCCTGTTAAATCCAGAATTTATTTATTTATTTATTTATTTAGGACAGTGCATGTTAATGAACATAAATGTAAAAAAAAATTACATGAATGTAAACATACCAGATTATAGCCAAGGGCTAATTTCCATCTGTTGTCCTTAAGCATAAAAAATAGACATAATAATTCATAAAAATTCATCATTCATTCATAATAAAAACTCCACCACCAAACTTACACATACACACCATTCTGTTCCCAAATAAAACATTAAAATTATACAACTCATACATGATCACACACTTGATTTGTCCATAACCAGTTTTTAACCTTTGCCTTAAACAAATTGAGTGTAGAGCATTATTTTAATTGAATTCAAAATCCTGCTCCTCACATACAAGGTCTTAAATAATCAGGCTCCATCTTATCTTAATGACCTTGTAGTACCATATCACCCTATTAGAGCACTTCGCTCTCGCTCTGCAGGCCTACTTGTTGTTCCTAGAATATTTAAAAGTAGAATGGGAGGCAGAGCCTTCAGTTTTCAGGCCCCTCTTCTGTGGAACCAGCTTCCAGTTTGGATTCAGGAGACAGACACTATCTCTACTTTCAAGATTAGGCTTCAAACTTTCCTTTTTGCTAAAGCATATAGTTAGGGCTGGACCAGGTGACCCTGAATCCTCCCTTAGTTATGCTGCAATAGACGTAGACTGCTGGGAGATTCCCATGAGGCATTTATTATTTCCTTTTCAGGCACCTTTCTCACTCAACATGTGTTAACAGACCTCTCTGCTGAACCATACTTGTTATTAATCTCTGTCTCTCTTCCCACAGCATGTCTTTATCCTGTCCTCCTTCGCTCTCCCCAACAGCAGATGGTCCCGCCCCTCCCTGAGCCTGGTTCTACCGGAGTGGGCCCTAACAGTGGGCTAAGATTTTCTTTGCCGCTGTCGCCAAAGTGCTTGCTCACAGGGTTTTTTCTCTCTGTATGTATTATTGTAGGGTCTAACTTACAATATGAAGCGCCTTGAGGCAACTGTTGTTGCAATTTGGCGCTATATAAATAAAATTGAATTGAATAGGGAAGAAAACATGGCATCCCTGTGCCAATAAAAGCATGCTGCTGCGTTTTGTGAAAGAGGGATAGAGGGAAGAGAACCTGGAATCCTGGTGCCAGAAGGGCTCATTACTGCTTTGTAGTAATAAACCCTTCTGGCAGACAAACTGGCAACTCTGTGGTAGGAAGCTTGCTGTATATTGCGAATGATGGATAGAGAAGAACCTGGAATCCCAGTGCCAAACTTGCTTCTGCACTTTGCGGAAGGAGGGATAGAAAACATCAAACCGATTTTAGCCTAAACAAATGAAATGAAAATATGAACCTGTTTTGAAAATTGAAGTTGAGTAGAAAGTACAGATGTTTGTTTATAAAAGTAGGGAGTAAAAGTAAAAAGTGATCAGAAAAAACTCCTTACATAAAATAGAGATACCTGAAAATTATACTTCCCACCTCTGCATGTGAAGTTAGTGATTCAGACTTGGATGACATTGAAAATTAATATTCTATACATATTAATTTCAGAAGATCATTAAAAGTGTTGTTTATTAAGTAATTGATAACATGTATTTTAATACTTTAACACTGAAAAATGTACACGTTTTCTCCTTTTTCACACACTGAAATTTACATGTTTGAACAACACTAAAACACATTTTATCAGCTCTTTGCATCAAAATAACACATCTTTGTGTGTTAAAAAAGAGCCGTTTGGATCCAACTCAGCTTAAGAATTATAGGCCTATCTCTAAGCTTCCATTATTATCGAAAATTCTGGAAAAAGTAGTTGCAGATCAACTTACCACTTTTTTAGAAAAACATGATATGTATGACAAATTTCAGTCAGGTTTCCGTAAAAGTCACTCAACAGAAACCGCATTACTTAAAGTCTCTAGTGACATTATGATGTCAGCTGACTCAGGAGCATCCTCAGTCATGGTTTTGTTGGACTTGACATCTGCCTTTGACACCATTAACCATACCATCCTGATTAACAGGCTCCGGGACATAGTCGGTGTGTCCGGTCTGGCTCTGGAGTGGTTTCGGTCGTACCTCTCCAACAGATCTTTTAGTGTTTTTGTCTAAGGATCTGACATGTGGGGTACCACAGGGCTCAGTTCTGGGTCCTGTTCTTTTTCTTTTGTACATGTTACCTCTAGGACTTATAATTATTCAGTTCCCTGAGGTGTCTTATCAGCCGATGGAAGTCCATAAACTGTCCTCTTTAATTAAATGTTTAGCTTCCATTGAACAGTGGCTTGTTGACAACTACTTACAGTTGAACTCTGAGAAGTCAGAAACATTAATTATTGCCCCCGACAACCAGATATCTCTAATCAAACAGCATCTTGGTTCTCTTGGCTCATCTGTTCACCTGAGCCTCAGGTACCTTGGTGTGATGTTTGATTCTGCCATGTCCCTAGAACAACACTCTCGCCAGTTGATTAGGAATTGCCTTTTTCAGCTAAGAAACATCTCCAAACTGCGAACTTTACTGTCTAAATCTGAGTTAGAAATGGTTATTCACGCTTTTATTTCTTCTCGCTTAGATTATTGTAACAGCCTTTTTCTGTGTTTGAGCAACAGGAATATTGACCGTCTCCAGTTAGTCCAGAATGCTGCTGCTGAAAGGCTTTTAACTAAGACACGAAAAAGAGAGCACATTACACCAGTGTTACGTTCATTACACTGGCTTCCGGTACATTTTAGAATTCATTTTAAAATCTTGGTACTGACTTTTAAAGCTTTGAAGTGTGATGCCCCTGACTACATTTCTGATCTTTTAGAACCCTACGCTCCCTCTCGCAGCCTGAGATCATCTAATCAAAGGCTGTTGGTAGTCCCACGAACTCGTTTTAAGACTAGAGGTGATAGATCTTCTAGAGCGGTGGCCCCCAGGTTGTGGAATGTTCTCCCTCCATCATTACGTTGCCTTGACTGTATTTATTCTTTTAAAAAGCAGTTTAAGACTCATTTATTTAGATTGGCTTTTAATTAGATTTGTGCTGTATGTTTGATTATTAATGTATTTTATGTATTTCTGCTTTATATTACTGTGAAGCACTTTGTGGTTTTTATCCTGTGAAAAGTGCTATATAAATAAATTGATTTGATTTAATCTAATCCCACAAAAGAGATGAAAGTTAAAAGAGCAGACACATGAAAAACTGACACAACATGCATTGTCCCTGAGCAGATGCAGCACATGTTAAAATTTAACACACTATGTAGTGTTTTAACACATCCAAGAGTGTAGATGAATTAAAAGACTTGGAATCATCCAAAGCAAGCAGACAGTGCAGAGAGAAAGACTAAAGAACAAAGCAAACTATGAGGAACACGAAAACAGAAGCTGAGGCAGTGCCTGCGTTGTTCTAAATATTGGTTGGGGGGGGTGTCACGTTTTGTTGTACGTGTACAATAGTTTCTTGTTATATCAATAAGGGCTACCTGACACCCATCCGCCACCACGTTACCATAGCTGTATCGGAAGCTGTTGATTATGAGTTTATGGATGATAACACCATAACGTCTTCCTCCGCCTGCACTTTTGTTTTTTCACCGGCTCTTCCCCGCCTAGGCTCTCCACGTCACATGCGGCGCATCGTTGCAGGCGAATGGAGCCGAACCGCTATCTTCACTGACCTGGATTGTGGAGGGTCTCGATTCTGCCCAGCTCAGCGGAGAAGATAATACTGCAGGTAAACCCGGTATTTTCTTTTCATCAAATAACCACCTCAAATATTACATCTTATCTGTTTTTTGTTTTTGTTTTTTTTGCGCATGGAAGGCTTCGGCTGTGGTAACAAATAAATTGTGTATGAATAATCACAGCATGAGCACACATGCACGCAAACACGTACAGTCCCGTCATTGTAATCGCCACGTTTTTAGGCAGAAGAAAACATTAGGACGCTGTATTGCTGCCTCTTTATAATATGTGCCGCCAGTGCCATTGCTGCTTTAAGATTCATCATTATTTATTTAAATAATCATTACTTTTTTTTTTTTAAACAACTGTTTTCATGATCGTCTTATATCTCACCGCCAACATTCGTGGTTACAAAAAGATGTAAAGGCAGATGAATCTTGTCTCTGATCTGCTCCGCCTCGCAGATGGAATCTTGACGTGAACGATGCCGCTGCAGGGCAGCGCTGTGCCAGGAGTGTCCGCCGAGCTGAAGGAAGAGCCGGCTTGAGAAATTCCAGTAATCGTAACACCCTTAACTACACCTGGATTACAGCAAACTCACCTCACTGTTTGCACATCGATCTTCTACATGGATATGGAGGGAGCAGGATAGCGGGAAGATGAGACCAGATCTTCGCAATTTAACGCACCAACGTAGCCAATGGTAAGTTTGTTTTTTTGTTTGTATTTTTTTCAGGTTCAGGTTACCACAAAGCACGTGCAACACGTACACTGTATACTGTATAGGTTAATCAGTGTGTAAACATACTCTGATTAAGCAAGATCATGTGTTTATGTCAGATGCAGAAAAAAATCCTTTAAATGCATTAATAATAAACAAGCTATTTTATTTACTGAATATGAGTACACTGAAAAATGAAGCAAGTAAATTTACTAATGTAATATCATCTTGAACATGCATATTTCCATTTTATATCACTAACAGAACTATCACACACTATACAGTACAATAAGAATGTAACTAAGCATGCACTGAATCTCCTTGTACTTTTTAAAAAGGCTAAACAATATGTTTTTAAGTTTTCAAAAAGGGACTCTGCCTCATACAGTAGTTTGGTACTCTGCCTACCATTCCCTAACGTGAAACAGAAACCGGATGCAAGTGGGTATGGACACTGAGCTGTTACAGGGCCTGTCATATTTTCTGGGTTGACCCATTGAGACTGATTTGGGTGATTTTCAGTGGAAAATATGTCAAGAGTCACACTCTGAATTTCCAACATGTTATCTTTCAGAATGTTGTTTGACATTAAGTGACTGAACCTCAATCTGTGAACACATTTTAACATAAAATGTTCAGAAACTGACTGTCTGCAGGCTGCATTTAAAACATCATTTAAAACACATTTAGTTCAATGTCAGAGTTCTAAAGTTATTTCACCCTCGTCTTCACTCAAATAGTCACATCAACCCCCAGCTCCAACTGTGACACACCTTTTTCGACAAATGACTGATCATTGATCAGTGTGTAACATACAGTAAATGTTTGCACTGGCAGTGCTGTTGTCCACAATGTCAATGCGTGGACTATAAATTTAATTCAGAGCTGATTATAAATCTGTGATGTTATTGCTGTCTGCAGTCCTTTTACACTGGTGACTGTAAAAATGTTCACGTCAAATACGCAAAATATAAAAGTAATTGAAATTGGGGGCTTTATGAATGAGGAAATGAATCCAAGTGTCAGTCAAAGGTTCAGGTGTAGCAGGAGGGAGGGATGGAGGGTGGGAGGTCAGAGAAAAACTCTAGGTTTTGGTATCACAGAGTCTGTTAGGTTCACCCAGTCTGTTACTCTGTAACTGACTGTGTGAACTTAAGTCTATTCACAGATTGTTGCAAAAAGAGGCTGGAAAAATAAGCTATACTAAAAAAGAAATATTGTGGAAAATTCTGCAACTAAATAGATGAATTGGAGCAGGTCAGTAACATGGTTAAGTTAAGAAACACATATTAGACAGGGAAGAGATTCTCAGAGGTAAAGATGACCTGTGTGTGGAGATGAGAGAGATGGATGTGAATATTAACAAAAAACAAGCCTTTATTTAGGGCTACACACAACTATAAACAAAAGGCAAGGGAAGACTGAGGTAAACTAAACTAAACTAACAAAACAAAAGCAGAAACACCTAAACACCAGATATATCAAGGAAAACACAAAGACTGGAAAACCTGAAACTTGGAAACACAAGAGAAGACAGGCAGATGGGCCAACAACACACGGAGGAGAAGAACTAAATACACACAGGGACAGGAAACAGGAGGGAAACACAGCTGGGGCTAATCAGAAACAACGAGACAGAGAGGAAACAAAAGCTAATGCCCTCAAAGTTTGATTAATCCCCAACACTAACTTAGTCTAATACACTCAAATGACAAACTGTCATGAATGCTGGATTTAGCTTGTACATGTTACATATGTGAACAGCAGTATGCAAAATCCAAGTAATAAGAAAACATTAGTTATCTTATCCAGATGAATGTTTTGTATCTTTCCTAAAAAAACACTTGACTCTGACACCCTGAAAAATTTTGTTTTTACATGCACAAAGGCAAAAAAAAAAGCTAAATTGCAATATCTTATGTAATGGCACAGTGTCTAGTTGGTCATCCGAGACAAGTGGAGTGTTATGCAGAGCTCTACTGCTGCTGTGTGTGCATGCCTGTGTGTGCATTTTTTCATATTATGGGATCTGCAAAGGATTTTATCAGTCATGCGCTGTCTAATAGATGGGTTGTTCAGTGGCGCGTAATGAGAGAGCATGCTGTCTGAGAGAGAGAGAGAGCGAGAGAGAGCGAGAGACAGAGGAAGAAAGATGAGAAGAGGAATCATGACAGTGTCTCAAAAATATAAAGGTTTGGAAGGCAAAGAGAGAGCGAGTTGACACTGTCGTGAAGATGGGGCCAAATTAGCTTTTGATTTCTGTTTCTAAAGGACTTTTCAGTTTGAATTATACAAATGCAGGAGTGTATTCCAGTGAAAGAACATAGATGGTTTAAATGTTTGGAGCCATGTTTTTCCTCCTAACAGAGACGTGTGCTAAGCCTGCCCAGGACATGCACATCGCTTACTGTCTGTGAGTCACTTTTTCAAAGCCTCCTCCACATTCCTTGCTCCTCCAGGACTAAGTGATCTTAGCTTGGTTTAAATAACACCAGTATATTTGTTGGTCTGAAGTAATCTAAATGCGAAATGCGTTTTTTAATCAATCAGATTAAACGATGATACAGATATCATTTTGACTGATTGCACTCATCACATTTCTTATTGTCCAGATTCACTGTCCAGATCCCAGAAAACTGCACATCAATTACAAGACAATCAAACAGAACTTCTTTGGACTAAAATATTGTTTAAACTTGCCAACAGCATGCTAACATGCTAATGGCTCAACTAAGACCTCCATGTACACATAGTGAGATTATGACATGATTAGCATTTTTTTGCAGGTCATATTTGCAGTTGGGTTAGAAAATCAGCACTGCTCAGTGTTAGTCATTGTTAATCGTTAACATTGACTAGGTTACTGTTAGAAATATAACACTGTCAAAAGTATTAATTTAACACTCAAAAGAGTGGACACATATAGACACTTTCTAGTGTCAATTTAACACTGGAGATTTTGCAGTGTTTGTGTCAGATTTTATGAGGACTTTAGATTTCTCGTCTACCATGCAGGAACTGTAATGTTGTTTGTCAGTTCTGTGAATGTCTTTCTGTAGATATTGTGAGAAAATCTCAGTGTTAACACACTCATCTCCAAACATCCTCCAGGTCATTGGTTGTTCTAGCGTTAGTTGTGACATTAAAGTTAGATTCACTCGCTGGGCCCACGTCCTCATTTTAGGTTTGACAGCGTTTTAGTAGATAAAGGTGAATGCCAATCTCTTCACATTGGAAGCAAGCATAATCAACACGGTCCACATGTTATTTCAAAATATTATAGATTCAACTCATCAATCCCTATGGGGTTTGCTAAATTATGTTTATCTAGAACTCCTCTCTGTCTCTAAATTTTGGAGAATTTCATGCTTGGTGTCACAGTTTAGGAGTTTGACCATAGGTGACATTTATGGTGTTATCACCCCATCGGGGCTTACCTTTCCCACTTTTCGATGATATTCCTCCCTCGACCATTTGACATTACCCTCCTTTGGCGGCGAAAAACCGATGGTGTGGCCACGTGGGTGCTATGGGAAACAAAAGCTCAGGACAAAACAGTTATCAGTCACGTGCTTCATACAAATTTTGCATATATTTTGATTTCATGTTGATTCACTGAGTGTAATGGCACACTTTAATTTGAATTTAACAAAGTTCAACACAATGGCTTTTCTTTATTTTGCTTCTGTTCTTTTTGCAGTACCACATCCTAGCACATGCCCCTGTCGGTTGCATTCTACTTTTAATAATTGACTATTTTAACAGGAAAAGACCTCAGTCACGTGGACCAGTGTTTGTTATTACATAACTCTATTTTGAATGTGACAAATCTACCATTCCCCCTTGCTATTCATAAATATTGTTTTGGTTCTGGCTATTTTCCTCTATAAAATTTAATTGACTTTTTACAGTGGCCCGCTATGGTCAATAGTAACATATTCCAGTCATAAGTGATATCAAAGGTTTTCTCCACTGTAGCATTTGGCATTCCCAACAATAATGTGATTCCGTAATCAAAACACAGCCGATAAAACACAATTTTCCTAATGCAAACATCAGTAACTCAAAATTGGCAGCCAAAGGGTTAAGTCTGCAGATCCACACTCTCATGTGAAGCTACAGTCTCCCCCTCTGGTCCCTCTTATCCTCCTGCTCCTGCAAAACAAAACAAAGCATCCTCCCTTTTCTTACCGGCTGGGTGAATTGTTTGTCAGCATTTACTAATCCTACGGTAGGTGCAGTCTCTCAGTATCAAGTCTGTTCTGTCACCATGTAACCGTATTCTGTTTAAATAGATTTTCCCTGAGAAAGTTACTCTTTAGTGCCCCCTTTTGGCATGACCTGGTGTAACGTGCTCAAATCCGTCTCTGTTCTATGATGTCATCAGAAAGCGCATGTTATTGTTTGGGGAAAGGACTTCTCCCGTTCTCCCGTCCGCTGCTGTAGTGGCATTTGTCTCCCTTAAGACGGTCTTTAAGGGCATTGTCGGTATGTAATTCTGTTCCATCTTTACTAATGAACAATCTACTTGAAGAAATGTGATTGCAGTGTTTGCTTAATAGAAACGTTTGTAAAGAGGGAATTAGCTAACGCTTTCGGCTAAACAAGTCATTGTACTGTTATTGTGTATTTCTCCTCATCTATGATTTCTAAGAGCATTTCATGTCATGTTGTTTCTCAGTTTTATCCTACTTCAACTGGCCTAAGTAAAGGGAGTGAAGTCAAACCCTCTTGTCTGCGTGGTCATTTTGAAGAGGAGTTTAGTCTGAATGTCGACTCTAGCAAGGCGTTAGAGGCAGAGGACATTACAGTAAAACGACAGCCTCTCAAAGACCAGTCTCGTGGGGAACTGGACAGCAATTAGAGCTATCCTCCGGAAACAGCTCAGATGTAGGAAGAAATCCAATCGACAGCAACATGTCGCAGAGAACCAGCGCATCAATGAAAACCAGATCTAATATATCTGGCTCCTCCAGGCATACCAGGAGCTCAGCTGCAAGTAAGGCAGCCGCTGCACAAGCACGTGCAGAAGCTGAGGCGGCTAAGGCTGAAGCAGCATTTGTGGATAAAGAGAACGATCTGAAGCTGCAGCAAGCGGAACTGGAAGCTTCTATGCAGCTTCGAAAAATACGTCTTGAAGCGTCATTAGATAAAATACGCATGGAAAAAAGGGCTGCAGCTGCAGAAGCAAAAGCAGAAGTTTTGGAGGCTGCAGCGATCCAAGATGATGGCGAGGGTCTTAGTGAGATAGATGTTCCTGCTGACGACCCAGTAACGCGCACAAGAGAATATGTGAAGGGTGCCTCACACGGCAGCCAAACCACGCCCATTCTAGAAACCTCCAATGATAACACGGAGACGAAACTCCTTCAGCATTCACCGACCATAGACTCCTACTCCAAGATCTTTACGCCAGGATCTGATGTACATTTTCGACCAAGCCTCAAGCCAGTTGCGACACCACACATCCAAACCCAAACCACACCCATAATAGCAAATCTAAAGGATCATTTCCCAGGCAAAGCTGATCAAAGTGAGACCTACACCCCTAAACAAGAACCAACGGTCAATTATGCACGACAGCCTCTGGACAGCGGCTACACCGGCGCGGCGTATATCACAACCCCAGACAACTCCGGTCACCCACATGAGACCACATGCCGGGAAAGGGGCCCACTGTACACTCCACTAGAAATGGAGCAGAACATGTCAGACCTTGTTAGATTTATGGCTCGACGTGAACTGGTGACTACAGGGCTCCTTCACTTCAACGACCGTCCCGAATGCTACAGAGCCTGGAAAGCATCGTTTATGAATGCCATCAGAGGTCTCAACCTCTCACCAAGTGAACAGCTTGACCTCCTCGTGAAATGGCTAGGTAAGGACTCAGCTGAACATGCCAGACGAATACGATCCGTGTATGCGAACCAACCAGCTAACGGACTCAGAGCTATGTGGGACAGGCTTAATGAGTGCTACGGTGCACCAGAGGTCATCGAGGGTGCCTTTTTGAAAAGATTAGACAACTTTCCCAAGATTCCAAACAGAGATGGTCGTAAACTAAGAGAGCTGGGAGACTTGCTGTCGGAGATACAGGCTGCCAAAGAAGATGGTGACTTGCTTGGGCTTAGTTATCTGGATACCCCTCGTGGTGTTACCCCTGTCGTCCAGAAGCTGCCATTTTATCTCCAGGAAAAATGGCTTTCTTTAGGCTTTAAGTACAAAGAAGATCGCGGGGCTCCCTATCCCCCATTCGGTTTCTTTGTAGACTTTGTGTGTCGGGAAGCACGGATGCGCAACGACCCTGGCCTCACACAGACAGCATACAGTAGTGAGTTATTAGGCAGTAAGCAATCGTCTAAAGCCGAAGGTCACAAAGCTGTGGCAGTTTTTAAAACGAGGGTCTCGCCGGATCCTCGGCCCCTTTTCAACGGTACAAGGACTGCATCGTTTCGCACCCAATCTGGAAGCGAGTCATCCACTAGAGATGATCCAGCAGAGCGCTGCCCGCTACACAACAAACCCCACCCCTTACCCAGGTGTCGCGGGTTTAGAGAGAAGCCAATGGAAGAAAGGAAAGCACTCTTAAAAAGGTACGCAATATGTTACAGGTGCTGCAGAGCCACACATTTGGCAAGGAATTGTGAAGACGACATCTCCTGCTCAGAGTGTGGAAGCAAGAGCCACATTGCAGCCCTCCACCCTGGATCTGCCCCATGGTCCACCAACACAGCACATTCCGCACCAGATCAGGGCGGGGAGGGAAATTCCAACCTGAATGAAGGTGATGTTTCCACAGCATGTACTGAGGTCTGCGGAAATTATCCCGCAGGGCGTTCCTGCTCAAAAATATGTCTGACCAGGGTGTACCCAACCGACTGCCCTGAAGCTGCAGTTACGGTATACACAATATTAGATGATCAGAGCAACAGATCACTTGCACGTACCGAGTTTTTCGACCTATTCAACATTGCAGGGCCTCCTTCACCATACACTTTGAAGACATGTGCCGGAACACAAGAGACAGAAGGCAGACAAGCACGTGGCTTTGTGATCGAACCCATTAACGGGAGTGTCACACTCTCTTTGCCGTCACTGATTGAATGCAACGAGATCCCAAATAACCGCGCAGAAATACCAACACCAGAGGTAGCATTAAACCACAGTCATTTGAAGGCCCTTGCAAAACACATTCCAAAGCTGGACTCCCAAGCTTCCATCCTGCTCTTGCTAGGCAGAGATATCATCAGAGTTCATAAGGTCAGAAGACAAGTGAATGGCCCACAAAACGCACCCTATGCCCAGAAGTTGGATCTGGGTTGGGTTATTGTAGGAGATGTGTGCATTGGAGATGTCCACAGACCTACGGTTATCAGCTCTTGCTACACTAACGTACTGAAAAATGGACGTCCTTCTCTCTTTCAGCCATGCCCAAACGATTACTATGTAAAAGAGAAGTATAGTAGTGGTAGCTCCCCCTCATTTCCCCTAACATGCAAACATCTCCCTGCTAGTGAGAAATGGGCCACCTTAGACTGTAATGTGTTCCAGACAACAAAGGACGACGACAAAGAAGCTCCTTCAATCGAGGACGGACAGTTCATCCACATCATGGAGCAAGAGGTCTATAAGGACCAAGAAAACAGGTGGGTGGCTCCCCTGCCTTTCAGATCTCTACGACCAAAGCTCCCTCATAACCACGAGCAAGCACTTGAACGTCTCAAATCTCTACAGCGGTCCTTCAGAAGGAAGCCTAAAATGAAGGAAGAGTTTGTCTCGTTCATGGCAAAGATCTTTCAGAATGGGCACGCTGAAGAAGCCCCACCTCTGAAGCCTAATGAGGAGCATTGGTACCTACCTTGTTTTGGGGTTTACCATCCCAAGAAGCCCTCCCAAATAAGAGTCGTCTTCGACTCCAGTGCCCAGCACAAAGGTTTGTCTCTGAACCAAGTACTCCTAACGGGACCAGACCTCAACAACACCCTGGTAGGAGTCCTCCTTCGGTTTCGGAAAGAACAGATCGCCTTCACTGTGGACGTGCAACAGATGTTTCATTGTTTCAAGGTGCGTCCTGAAGACCGGAACTTCCTCAGGTTCCTCTGGTTTAAAGAGAACAACCCAGAGAAAGAGATTATGGAGTTCCGTATGAACGTGCACGTCTTTGGAAATAGTCCTTCGCCGGCTGTGGCTATCTACTGTCTTAGACGTGCAGCACAGGAAGGCCGGAAGGAGTATGGGGAGGACGTAGAACAGTTTGTCACTCGTGACTTTTACGTAGATGACGGGTTAAAGTCCTTGCCCACAACAGACGCAGCTATCGACCTGCTCAAAAGAACTCAAAAAATGCTGGCTCGCTCTAACCTTAGGCTGCATAAGCTGGCTTCGAACAGCAAGGAGGTCATGAAGGCCTTTCCCAGTGAAGATCATGCCACAGACCTGAAAGATTTGGACCTTACTGCTGACACTCTACCAATGCAGCGTAGCCTTGGGCTGTACTGGGACTTGGATTCAGACTGTTTTACTTACCGCGTCCAGGACGAGAGAAAGGCATTCACTCAACGAGGAGTTCTCTCAACGGTGAACAGCCTGTACGATCCTCTAGGATTCGTCTCCCCCGTGACAATTCAAGGGAAACTGCTGCTTCGAGAACTGGCCTCACAATCTTCAGATTGGGACACCCCATTACCAGCAGAAAAGGAAAAGGTGTGGGAAAGTTGGAGAGATTCTCTGCAGGAGTTAAGACATCTGAGGATCCCCCGACCATACTCAAACATGTCACCATCTACTGTCAAGTTAACAGAACTCTGTGTCTTCTCAGATGCCTCAGAGAAATCAGTAGCTGCCGTTGCCTACTTGAAGACTGTGGATGCAGATGGGGGATGCTGCACTAGATTGGTTGCAAGTAAAGCCAAACTGGCCCCACGTCCAGAGCATACTATACCTCGGTTGGAGCTTTGTGCAGCAGTCATGGCAGTAACTCTGTCTGAGGTCATCACCTCCGAAATAGACATTGTATTTGACGCAGTCACCTACTACACAGACAGTAAGGTGGTGCTCGGATATATCTACAATGAGAAGAGAAGGTTTTATGTATACGTGAGCAACCGAGTCCAGAGGATCAGACGAAGCACTACGCCACAGCAGTGGCGATATGTCTGCTCAGAAGACAACCCCGCAGACATCGCCTCACGGTCTATCACAGCAGACCACCTTGAGAACACAATATGGTTCTCTGGACCGGCATTCTTGTCTCGACTTGAAGGGGCGTCACCGGTGGTACAGAGGTTTGACCTTTTGGAACCAGATCAAGACAGTGAAATCAGGCCTCAAGTCACAACACTGTCGGTCACTGTCCTCAAACATCTCGGCTCTGGGCGGTTCAATCGCTTCTCATGCTGGGGTTCCCTCATAAGGGCTCTTGGTACCCTTATTCACATTGTTCAGAGCTTCAAAAAAGGAACGGAGTGTGTCGCTCAGAAATGTGAGGGTTGGCACCAGTGCAGCACACCCCCAACCAGGGATATTCTTGAACAGAGTAAGCTAGTCATTATCAAAGCAGTTCAACAAGAGGTCTATAGGAAAGAACTGGAGTGTCTTGCATCAAACGCCAACATTCCCAAGAGCAGCCCACTCGTTGCCCTGGATCCTTTCATTGACTCAGACGGGCTGTTAAGGATCGGGGGTCGCCTCATTGAGGCAAAAATAGGATTCCACGAGAAACGGCCACTGGTCCTGCCTGGACGGCATCACGTAACCACTCTCATAGTGCGTCACCTTCATGAGCAGGTACGTCACCAAGGACGTCTTTTCACTGAAGGGGCTGTCCGAGCTGCAGGTTACTGGATCGTTGGTGGCAGGAGATGCATTAATAGACTCGTTTTCGAGTGTGTCACTTGTCGAAGGCTGAGAGGGAGGTGTGAAGTCCAAAAGATGGCAGACTTGCCACCTGACAGGCTCAGCATGGAACCACCCTTTAGCAACGTCGGCATTGATGTGTTCGGGCCCTGGTCTGTATCAGCCCGTCGCACGAGAGGAGGCCACGCCGAAAGTAAGAGGTGGGCTGTCCTCTTTACCTGTCTGTGTGTCAGAGCTATACACATTGAGGTAATTGAGTCATTGGATGCCTCCAGTTTCATAAACTCATTCAGAAGGTTTATGGCGATTCAAGGACCTTTGAAAAGCATACGCTCCGACCAGGGTACTAATTTCACCAGAGCTTGCAAGGATATGGGGATTCCCTCGAATCTTGATGGGAAACACATGGAGAGGTTTCTGTCAGAACACGGATGTACGTGGACCTTCAACACACCACATTCCTCTCATATGGGAGGAGCGTGGGAAAGGATGATCGGCATCACACGTCGTATCCTGGACTCGATGCTTCTTCAGATGGGCTCCTCCAAACTCACGCATGAGGTACTCACAACATTCATGGCTGAGGTCTCGGCCATAGTGAACAGTCGACCATTGGTGCCCGTGTCAAATGATCCTACAGATCCTTTCATTCTTACACCGGCTTCATTGCTTACTCAGAAAGTAGGTCCATGCCCAGTACCAGAAGGAGATTTTGGACATAAAGACCTATTGAAGCAACAGTGGCGCAGGGTCCAAAGCTTGTCTAACACATTTTGGGACAGGTGGCGGAAACAGTATCTGTCAACACTACAGTGTCGAACAAAGTGGACTTCTGACCGGCCAAACCTTAAGCAAGGAAGTGTGGTGCTTCTTAAGAACAGTCAGTGTAGCAGGAACGACTGGCCCTTAGGTATCATCGTCGATGTGTATCCCAGTAAAGACGGAAGGGTGCGCAAAGTGCAAGTGAAGGTCATTAAGAAAGAGGGACCAAAGCTTTACGTCCGACCCGTGAATGAGATGATCTTGCTCATTCCTCCAGATGACTGAAATGTGTTTGACCTTGTCATATTAATAGGTGAAACCTGCTGAGTTTCAGACGGGGAGTGTTCTGTCACCATGTAACCGTATTCTGTTTAAATAGATTTTCCCTGAGAAAGTTACTCTTTAGTGCCCCCTTTTGGCATGACCTGGTGTAACATGCTCAAATCCGTCTCTGTTCTATGATGTCATCAGAAAGCGCATGTTATTGTTTGGGGAAAGGACTTCTCCCGTTCTCCCGTCCGCTGCTGTAGTGGCATTTGTCTCCCTTAAGACGGTCTTTAAGGGCATTGTCGGTATGTAATTCTGTTCCATCTTTACTAATGAACAATCTACTTGAAGAAATGTGATTGCAGTGTTTGCTTAATAGAAACGTTTGTAAAGAGGGAATTAGCTAACGCTTTCGGCTAAACAAGTCATTGTACTGTTATTGTGTATTTCTCCTCATCTATGATTTCTAAGAGCATTTCATGTCATGTTGTTTCTCAGTTTTATCCTACTTCAACTGGCCTAAGTAAAGGGAGTGAAGTCAAACCCTCTTGTCTGCGTGGTCATTTTGAAGAGGAGTTTAGTCTGAATGTCGACTCTAGCAAGGCGTTAGAGGCAGAGGACATTACAAAGTCAGTCAAAACTTTAGTCCACATCGTCACTCCATCACAGTCCAGTCACACGCATTCATTCACACACATCCATACCAGATATTGCTGATAGTGGAGTCTCACGTGCAACCAACCTATTCCAGTCTCCATCAACAGCAAGATGATGTCATAATTTTTAAAAGGAAAACAATTCTTTATCATTTTGGACTGGATTGACTCGCTGCAATCCTTTTAGACTCAGGACTTACCATCTAATGTGGTCAGTGTCCCATATAAGTGAATTTCTCCAAAGCCCATTATAATCATGGAAAAGCACTTTGCACACCGGTGGGTCACACCTGTCAGATTTCTTATCTCAGTGCACTGTAACAAAAGCAAAAACAAAAGTAAACCATAAAATAATAATAAAATAACAAATACTAGGGCCAGTTCCAGACAAGTCCAAGCATAAAACCGTCTCTCTCTCTCTCATAGAGGAAGAAAACAACCCAAACCTCACTGATAAAATCAACCTACTGTTAAGAAAAATCAACAGATAACTCACAGGAGTTCCTCATGAAACAATATTGTTTGGGAATTAGAACCTCAGGTGCCGTAGCATGCAGAGTTGCATTCACTGCTCCTGGCTTTAATTAGTTATTAATTAGTTTCTGATACTTTCTTGGTCTGAACTCAGACTTAAGTGTCACTCCGTGACTCTCCAATTGCGAGCTCTGTTACAATCGTCCACAAATCTGCCCAGGTCTTTCCACCTGCTGTCACTAGACCTATCAAGGGGAAATGCACCTTCTTTTGTTCCTCCAGGAATTAAATCTCAATCATAGAAAATGCAGTGCCCCGAATTAAACACTACACAGTTAGTTTATCTTTTTCACTCTGTACCACTGCTCCTCATATCTCTCACCAGGCTGTGTGAGGCACAGTGAACAATTCAGTCCAGGCCTTAAGCAGCCATAAACATCCTGAGGCATGCAGTCACGTGCAAGAAACTCCACTCTCTCACTACACACAGACAGACACAGCAGAGAATTATAGACCTTGTTTGTTAAATGTACTCTCTGGATGTATATGTGCTCTCTGGATGGCATAAAATATATTATATTATATTAATATTATATTTATTCCCAACAGTTTACATTTTTGCAAAAACTCAAATCCTCGATTTACAATTCAATTCAATTCAATTCAATTTTATTCATATAGCGCCAAATCACAACATAAGTCGCCTCAAGGCGCTTCATAGATACAGAGAAAAACCCAACAATCATATGACCCCCTATGAGCAAGCACTTTGGCAACAGTGGGAAGGAAAAACTCCCTTTTAACAGGAAGAAACCTCCGGCAGAACCAGGCTCAGGGAGGGGCGGGGCCATCTGCTGCGACCGGTTGGGGTGAGAGAAGGAAGACAGGATAAAGACATGCTGTGGAAGAGAGACAGAGGTTAATAACAGATATGATTCAATGCAGAGAGGTCTGTTAATACATAGTGAGTGAGAAAGGTGACTGGAAAGGAAAAACTCAATGCATCATGGGAATCCCCCGGCAGCCTATGTCTATTGCAGCATAACTAAGGGAGGATTCAGGGTCACCTGGTCCAGCCCTAACTATATGCTTTAGCAAAAAGGAAAGTTTGAAGCCTAATCTTGAAAGTAGAGATAGTGTCTGTCTCCCGAATCCAAACTGGAAGCTGGTTCCACAGAAGAGGGGCCTGAAAACTGAAGGCTCTGCCTCCCATTCTACTTTTAAATACTCTAGGAACAACAAGTAGGCCTGCAGAGCAAGAGCGAAGTGCTCTAATAGGGTGATATGGTACTACAAGGTCATTACGATAAGATGGGGCCTGATTATTTAAGACCTTGTATGTGAGGAGCAGGATTTTGAATTCTGGATTTAACAGGAAGCCAATGAAGGGAAGCCAAAACAGGAGAAATCTGCTCTCTCTTTCTAGTCCCTGTCAGGACTCTTGCTGCAGCATTTTGGATTAGCTGAAGGCTTTTCAGTGAGTTTTTTGGACATCCTGATAATAATGAATTACAGTAGTCCAGCCTGGAAGTAATAAATGCATGAACTAGTTTTTCAGCGTCACTCTGAGACAGGATATTTCTAATTTTAGAGATGTTGCGCAAATGGAAGAACGCAGTCTTACATATTTGTTTAATATGTGCATTGAAGGACATGTCCTGGTCAAAAATGACTCCAAGGTTCCTCACAGCGTTACTGGAGGCCAATGTAATGCCATCCAGAGTAGGAATCTGGTTAGATACCATATTTCTAGGCTTTTCAGGGCCGAGTACAATAACCTCAGTTTTATCTGAATTAAGAAGCAGAAAGTTAGCGGCCATCCAGGTCTTTATGTCTTTAAGACATTCCTGCAGTTTAACTAATTGGTGTGTGTTATCTGGCTTCATGGACAGATAGAGCTGGGTGTCATCTGCAAAGCAGTGAAAATGTATGCTATGTCTTCTAATGATGCTGCCTAAGGGAAGCATGTATAATGTAAACAGAATTGGTCCTAGCACTGAACCCTGTGGAACTCCATAATTAACCTCAGTGTGTGAAGAGGACTCTCCATTTACATGAACAAACTGGAGTCTATTAGATAGATATGATACAAACCACTGCAGCACAGTACCTGTAATACCTACAGCATGTTCTAATCGCTCTAATAGGATATTATGGTCGACAGTATTGAACGCTGCACTGAGGTCTAGCAGGACAAGCACAGAGATGAGTCCACTGTCAGAGGCCATAAGAAGATCATTTGTAACCTTCACTAAAGCTGTTTCTGTGCTGTGCTGAGCTCTGAAACCTGACTGAAACTCTTCAAATAAACCATTCCTCTGCAGATGATCTGTTAGCTGTTTGACAACTACTCTTTCAAGGATGTTTGATATGAAAGGAAGGTTGGAGATTGGCCTATAATTAGCTAAGACTGCTGGGTCTAGAGATGCTTTTTGAGTAAAGGTTTAACTACAGCCAGCTTGAAGGCCTGTGGTACATAGCCGATCATTAGAGATAGGTTGATCATATTTAAGATCGAAGAATTAATTAATGGCAGGACTTCTTTGAGCAGTTTTGTAGGAATGGGGTCTAAAAGACACGTTGATGGCTTGGAGGAAGTAATTATTGAAGTTAACTCAGAAAGATCAATTGGAGAAAAAGAGTCTAACATAACATGAATGGTACTAAGAGTAGCTGTAGATAATATTACATCTGTGGGATGATTATTGGTAATTTTTTCTCTAATGATTAAAATTTTATTTGTGAAGAAGTTCATGAAGTCATTACTAGTTAACGTTAAAGGGATTGTTGGCTCAAAAGAGCTCTGACTGTTTGTCAGCCTGGCTACAGTGCTGAAGAGAAACCTGGGGTTGTTCTTATTTTCTTCAATCAGTGATGAATAGTAAGATGTTCTGGCTTTGCGGAGGGCTTTCTTATAAAGCAGCAAACTATTTCTCCAGGCTAAATGATGATCCTCTAAATTTGTGACACGCCATTTCCTCTCCAGCTTACGAGTCATCTGCTTTAGGCTACGTGTTTGAGAATTATACCACGGAGTCAGGTACTTCTGATTAGAGACCTTAGTTTTCACAGGAGCTACAGTATCCAGAGTCGTACGTAGTGAGGAGGTGAAATTATTAACAAGATAATCGACTTCTGTTGGGGTAGCGTTCAGATAGCTGCTCTGCTCTATGTTGGTACAGGGCATTGAAGATGATAACAGTGGGTGGATTATATTCTTAAACTTAGTTACAGCGCTTTCAGAAAGACATCTACTTTGATAAAGTCTACTCTCCACCGCTGTGTAATCAATTATTGTAAATGTAAATGTTATCAGGAAATGATCAGACAGGAGAGGGTTTTCAGGAAACACTGTTAAATGTTCAGTTTCTATGCCATATGTTAAAACAAGATCTAGAGTGTGATTAAAGTGGTGGGTGGGTTCTTTTACATTTTGAGAGAAACCAATTGAGTCTAATAACAGATTAAATGCCATGTTGAGGCTGTCATTTTTAGCGTCTACATGGATGTTAAAATCACCCACAATAATTATTTTATCTGAGCTGAGAACTAAATCAGATAAAAAGTCTGAGAAATCAGACAGAAACTCTGTGTAAGGCCCAGGTGGACGATAGATGATAACAAGTAAAACTGGTTTCTGAGTTTTACAGCTGGGGTGGACGAGGCTAAGCATCAGGCTTTCAAATGAATTAAAAGTCTGTCTTGGTCTTTCATTAATTAATAGGCTGGTGTGAAAAATTGCTGCCACACCTCCCCCTCGGCCTGTGCTTCAAGATTTCTGGTAGTTAGAATGACTCGGGGGTGTTGATTCATTTAAACTAACATAATCATCCTGCTGCAACCAGGTTTCTGTAAGGCAGAGTAAATCAATTTGTTGATCAATTATTAAGTCATGTACTAACAGAGACTTGGAGGAGAGAGACCTAATATTTAATAATCCACATTTCACTGTGTTACTCTTTGGTTCAGATGTGGATACTGTATTGTTCTTTCTTTGTAATTGTTTATGTTTAAGTTGTTTGTTGCTGGTTTTTAGTTTGTTATTTGTCTTTTTGGAAGCTGACACAGTCTCTATGGAGATGGGTTTTTGGGGGGGTAGCAGGAGGAGAGAAGCTGCAGAGAGGCGTGTAAGACTGCAACTCTGCTTCCTGGTCCCAACTCTGGATAGTCATATTTTGGGGGGTTTAATAAATTTGTCCATATTTCTAGAAATGAGAGCTGCTCCATCCAAAGTGGGATGGATGCCGTCTCTCCTAACAAGACCAGGTTTCCTCCAGAAGGTTTGCCAATTATCTATGAAGCCCACATCGTTTCTGGGACACCACTCAGACAGCCAGCAATTTAAGGAGAACATGCGGCTAAACATGTCACTCCTGGTCTGATTGGGGAGGGGACCAGAGAAAACTACAGAGTCCGACATTGTTTTGGCAAAGTTGCACACCGATTCAATATTGATTTTAGTGACCTCCGATTGGCGTAACCGGGTGTCATTACTGCCGACGTGAATTATGATCTTACTGAATTTACGTTTACCCTTAGCCAGCAGTTTTAAATTTCCTTCAATGTCGCCTGCTCTGGCCCCTGGAAGACAATTGACTATGGTTGCCGGTGTCTCTAGCTTCACATGTCTGAGAACAGAATCACCAATTACCAGAGTTTGACCCCCGGCGGGTGTGTTGCCGAGTGGGGAAAAACGGTTAGACACATGAACGGGTTGGTGGTGTACCTGGGGCTTCTGTTTAGGACTATGCTTCCTCCTCCAGCCGCCCTCTTTCCCCAGCTGCTTGGGGTCTGCCGGGGAACAGCTAGCGAGGCCTACGCTATCTTCGGCTGCACCAGCTACAGGGGCCTGGCTAGCTACGGGTGAACGAAGGGTGCGAAGCCGAGTCTCCAATTCAGTAATCCTGGCCTCCAGCGCTGTAAATATGCTACATTTGTTACAGATATCATTACTGCTAAAGGAGGCCGAGGAGTAACTAAACATCTGACACAATGAGCAAGAAAGTGCAGGAGGGACAGGTGAAGTAGCCATGGTGCTAACGAGTCGGCTACGAGATAAGCTAAGCTAGCGAAACAGTACAGAGACAGTGAGTGAATACTTTGGCTATAAATTAGGTAGTGAGTACACAGAAAGTGTGCTTCGGATGAAGCACGTGAAGATTATACTATGAAAGAAGAATGTATTTAAAAGTTGTTAATTAAATTGCTAAGCAAATAAGCTACTCAGAAACACCACTGTGTTTGAGCAGGAACAGGAAGTGATACTCTACCGCAGAGCGAGCGAACACCAAGTGACATTACTTTGCTTTGTGTAGGTTGAAGATGTGTAAAGTGTGAAGGTTGATCTATAGGCTCTGTAATCAGCAAACTGTGTCGTTGGCCACTTGCACAGCAAGATACAGATTCAGACCGGATCATATCCAGATCCAAAACTGTACTGAAGTATCCAAAATCTCTGAAAGTTGAGACATTTGTAATATATTCACCTTTTCCTGTGGTTGTCAGGAAGCCATTATCTACCATTGAATGCTAATATTAAATATAATTATAAATGCGTATGTGGCGCCCTGAGTATTTTGCGCATTAAGAACAAGTCTCAGATGTGTTCCTTATGTGTTCGTGCCCACCCCCCATCATCATTTTTTGCTATTTGTTGTGACAATAGTTTGCATCATAACACAGAGCGAAAAGCTCATTTGCTCCCACCTGATGTGATGTTAGGGCGATATTTAGTTTCGCCAGTAGGTGGCAGTGGCGGCTCAGCCAAACGGGTAACTGGCAAAATAATCCTTCACAAAAGTAACGCAGGCCAGTTATTACAATGGAAGCCGCCAGTAACACTGAATTGTTTTGCTGTGTTTCAGGTGAGAGCAATATACGAGAACTACATACATTTATGTAAAGTTGATGCTTATTTAACATGTTTGGAGTGTAATTCTTGTTTATATGGTGTTTAATGTGAGCGAATAAGGGAGTTGTTTCACGTTATCTGTGGGTAAGGCTAGTAACATTTGTGCGTTAGCTAAGTCATGTTAGCCTCCTGCATTAATCTCTGTAACCGTGTTGTCCCATCAGTAAGGTGAAAGGAAACTATTAGCTGGTTTCAGTTAAAGTTATAGGAGATAGACCAGCCAGTACATGTTATGTTGTCTATTGTTACTGGTCATTTTCTCTGTGTGTTAAGGGCTGATTAATACGTGGCCATTACACGTAATGCCACAAAAGTAACGCAGGCCAGTTATTACAATGGAAGCCGCCAGTAACACTGAATTGTTTTGCTGTGTTTCAGCGCAATAAATCTTCATGTGCACCTGAATGAACCCTGTCGTCCTTCAGTGTGTAACACGTACAATGGGAACATTATATACGTAAACATTTTTAACCAATAATGGCAGAAATTATGGAATTTTTCATTATTTCTCATTATTTTTTATTTCTTTATTATTATGATTACTGGAATTGTAGAAAAAATGAAATGAGCAGTAGGAAACAGTTTTTTTATTTAATAAAAAACAGAGTTGAGGGAAAGTGTTGCTATCTGGGTAACTAATGTCAGAGGTCCATCTGTAACTGCATCTAAACTGTTTCTCCAGATTTTTTCACTTTCTGTCACTGACGTTTTGTCCCTTTCAGGTTACAGCTAAATAATTAATACTTATTTAAATCAAATAATGAATTTAAAATAAAATTAGGATTCAAGCTTCATTTAACGATAATGATAAATTCTAATTTATCATCTAATGATAAACTCAACTAATTCATGATAGCAGACACTGTAATAAAATATATATTTGATGACAAACCTGTGATCCAACTTTTTTTGGTGGATGTTGCTTGGAAAACATGGCTCTGTCCCGACTGTTTTCAGAGATGTGCTGCTGCCCTCAAATTCAAACAGTAAACATTTGATATGATTTCTATTTCTATGGTGAATAAAGTATGAGTTTATTAGTTTATCAAATCATTGCACTCTGTTTTTATTTACACTCAGTTTAAAGTCAGAGTTTTCAATGACACAAAGTTGATTTCCTTTTTAAAGATGGCTACATCATCAAGTTATGCTGAAAAGACATAACCAAGACCAAGTTATTTCTTACTTGCAGCACCAGTGTTGCTTTTTATTGTTTTATTTATCATATTCTATCTCTATCACCTGTTCCTCTCATGTCTGTGGCTGCAGTATGACACACCCATTTTATGTGGAAAAGGAGTCAAATGATGTGCTAAATGACACATTTATGTGAGCATGCACAGAGTCTGAAGCGGAGAGCATGGGTTAACAAAGAAAGTTGCCAAGCATCATTGTAATACCTGTTCTCTGTGAATGGGCTTTTAGGGTTGACAGTATCGCCGAGGCAAAGAAAGCCTGGCTGTTTTGAGCTTGCTTCCTATTAAGTTCTTCATATTTACTCTGCTCTATTTGCAATGTTGCGTCAGTGAAGCACGCAGTCAGAGTGGCCTTGTCATCCTAACAGACCAGCACATAGTTATGTACCATGAACGTGACATGAATAAAAGTGCAGTTTGCTATTGATGAAAAAATAATGTCTTTGTGTTAATTCGTTTTCATTTTTCAAAAGATACTGTTGCCATGTTGTACATGTTTCATGATGTTCACTGAGTTATTTTAAGGTAGTGATGTCAGTGCAGTCAGGCAGCACTGCAGCTACAGCAAGGAGCTGTGCGATGACTTAGAGACTTATAGTTGTTTCACATCTTATTGAATCAAAAAATAATAAACAAACTAGAACTCACAGAATCGTTTTTAATTAGTTTTGGTCAGGCTAAAAGAATTAGCATTAAATTAAAGACTAATTAATGTTCACAGCTTGACTCTGGATTTACTTAGTATTGAAACCAGCTCTACAGAGGTCACACACCTCAAATTCTTTAAGCAGTTAAACATACAAAATTTTCATTATTGATGAATATTAATCGTGTCGAATCAATCAATCATTTTTAATCTTTTATAAAAAATTTTGATCTGCAGAAGGTCCTTTTTCACAGATATGAGTTAATTGAGCTGTTAGAAGAATGATGGGTAAGACAGTCTATTCCATGTAAATGATGTTATTTATTTGAAAGACTCAAATTAGTCTTATAATCTCAATATTTCTAACTCTGACTTTGTGGACAATAATTCTCTCAGTCAGTTTCCTTGCTTCTGTCAGGACAAGCAGGGCCAAAGTAAAGTGATCTCCCTCCTTTCATCTCAGACAATGCTGTCATGAAGCTCATCACCTGTCAATTAATATCCTTGTGGTCACAGTTAGCTAGTCCGCTATTGTCACTCTGTGCTTATTTCGGTCCCATACGAAGCTGCAGATACTCTGTTTTGTGGGCGTATCAAGCTCCTGTTAACAATGACTGGAGCTGGGCAAGCAACTGCAAAAGATGAGTCTGAATGCTGTGTTTCGCATACATGTATAAAGTTTGGCACACGCCTATAACTTCCCAAGATGCACAGATCTTTGAATGATGCCAAAAATCAGTGAGGAAGGCAGATGTTTTGAATTGAAAATGACATTTTGGTGCAGATTTGACCATTTACCAGATGTTATACTTTTGCAAACTCCTCCTACGGATTTTCTCAATTGTGATAATGTTCCGCCCCAGAACACATTTCGGTTGGAATATTTACACACAGTGTGACCTAGCAGGAAAACGGAATTACATATTTTACACTTTGAGGTATAGTTTCAAGGTGGCTGATCCGAGCAACCTTAAATTTCTGAATCCTGAAGGAGTTGTTCTTACTTTATCTTCAAAACTGTGAGTTTTCACCAAACGGTGTGAACCTGGCAACATAGTGAATTTAGATTTTTCACCATGAAGCAGGAAATTTCTACATAGTGGCTTGCAAAAGTATTCGGCCCCTTGAACTTTTCCACATTTTGTCACATTACAGCCACAAACATGAATCAATTTTATTGGAATTCCACGTGAAAGACCAACACAAAGTGGTGCACACGTGAGAAGTGGAACGAAAATCATTCATGATTCCAAACATGTTTTACAAATAAATAACTGAAAAGTGGGGTGTGTGTAATTATTCAGCCCCCTGAGTCAACACTTTGTAGAACCACCTTTTGCTGCAGTTACAGCTGCCAGTCTTTTAGGGTCTGTCTCTACCAGCTTTGCACATCTACAGACTGAAATCTTTGCCCATTCTTCTTTGAAACAGCTCCAGCTCAGTCAGATTAGATGGACAGCGTTTGTGAACAGCAGTTTTCAGATCTTGCCACAGATTCTCGATTGGATTTAGATCTGGACTTTGACTGGGCCATTCTAACACATGGATATGTTTTGTTTTAAACCATTCCATTGTTGCTCTGGCTTTATGTTTAGGGTCATTATCCTGCTGGAAGGTGAACCTCCGCCCCAGTCTCAAGTCTTTTTTAGACTTTTGCAATCTTTCTTCCAAGATTGCCCTGTATTTGGCTCCATGGTTTTCTGTTAACAATGGCTTTCTTCTTGCCACTCTTCCATAAAGGCCAACTTTGTGCAGTGCACGACTAATAGTTGTCCTATGGACAGATTCCCCCACCTGAGCTGTAGATCTCTGCAGCTCGTCCAGAGTCACCATGGGCCTCTTGGCTGCATTTCTGATCAGTGCTCTCCTTGTTCGGCCTGTGAGTTTAGGTGGACGGCCTTGTCTTGGTAGGTTTACAGTTGTGCCATACTCCTTCCATTTCTGAATGATGGCTTGAACAGTGCTCCGTGGATGTTCAAGGCTTGGGAAATCTTTTTGTAGCCTAAGCCTGCTTTAAATTTCTCAATAACTTTATCCCTGACCTGTCTGGTGTGTTCTTTGGACTTCATGGTGTTGTTGCTCCCAGTATTCGCTTAGACAACCTCTGAGGCCGTCACAGAGCAGCTGTATTTGTACTGACGTTAGATTACACACAGGTGCACTCTATTTAGTCATTAGCACTCATCAGGCAACGTCTATGAGTGACTGACTGCACTCAGACCAATGGGGGCTGAATAATTACGCACACCCCACTTTGCAGTTATTTATTTGTAAAAAATGATTGGAGTCATGTATGATTTTGTTCCACTTCTCACGTGTGCACCACTTTGTGTTGGTCTTTCACGTGGAATTCCAATAAAACTGATTCATGTTTGTGGCTGTAATGTGACAAAATGTGGGAAAGTTCAAGGGGGCCGAATACTTTTGCAAGCCACTGTAAGTCAAAGACACCTTGTCCAATCTCTCCCAAACTTCACAGTCCTGATGAGAGTGCTTGACAAATTGATATGCCAATTGTCAGCATTAGTTAATACCAAGTAGTGGGAACCAGAAATGTCATTTTTTAAATGGTTGACAACATCCACCTCAAAATCAATCTGAAAGAACATCAGACCTTGATGAGTTTAGTGGGAATTAAAAAAAAAAAAAGAGGTCTCTGTTCTGCCTGAGCCCGAGCCTGGTTTGTTCCAGCCAAAGGTCTCTATGCCGTCTGGTCCTGCTTCGTCCGCACCAGGATTCCTCCGCCACCAGCCTTCAGCCAAGCTGCAAACGGTGGTCACGCAGCCAGCCCCCTGACTTCCACCATCTCCATTGCTGTCCACGCGGGCAGCCCCCTGAGCTCCACCGTCGCTGCTGCTGGCTTCAGAACCTCAGAGTCTCTCCCTGTGGCCGAGTAGTCCCCTGGAACAGTTTTTTGAACCTTTGCTCCTTGTTATATTGTTTTGAACTTACTCTGATAAGCTCATCAGGAACAGGAAACTTGTTGCAGATCTCAGAGTTAGTAAACCCAGAGTTTATTTTCAAAGTGATTGGCCCTGATTTCAATTACTTTGTTTAGTTGTAGTTGCTGTTTTTAGATGTGTCCTTGATCCATCACAGCTGATTCAGATGGATAAATGACCTCCTCAACATGTCCTGAAGTTCTCCAGAGACCTGGTAATGAACTAATCATGTGATTCAGGTGTGTTGACCCAGGGTGAGATCTAAAACCTGCAGGGACACCGGCCCTTGTGGACTGGGATTGGGGACTCCTGATCTAAGACATCGAGATGGGGTGGTGATCTGAACCAGATCAGAGAGATATGGAGGAGAGAGATGATGAATAGCCTTAAATGTGTACAAGAATATTTTGAAATTGATGCGATATTTGACTGGGAGCCAATGAAGCTGCTGCAGGTGATGTGGTGGACAGAAGGGGTCCTGGTGATAATGCGGGCAGCAGAGTTCTGGATGCGTTGGAGCTTGTGGATGGATTTTTGAGTAAGACCAAAAAGAAGTGAATTACAATAATCAATCCAGGAAGTAACAAGGCTATGGACAAGAATGGCAGCGGCATGTGGGGTGAGAAAAGGACGGAGACGATTAATGTTGTGCAATTGAAAATATGCAGACCGAGTAACATTATTAATGTGTGAATTGAAAGATAGAGTACTGTCAAGGATAGCACCCAAGCTTTTCACAGAGGAAGAAACGAAGATAGTAAGTTATTGATAGTAACAGAGAAACTGTTGGTTCTGGATAATGTTGATTTAGTACCTACCAAGAGAAGCTCGGATTTATTACTATTGAGTTTGAGAAAATTAGAAGAGAACCATGAATTTAGTTCGGCTAAACAGAGGGTGAGGGAGGAGGGGGGAAGAGCAGAATCAGATTTTAGCTTGCACAGGTTGCAGGTTAAGGCAACTTGTGACCTACATCTACCATTTATATTATCAGAATCAGAATACTTTATTAATCCCGAAAGAAATTAGGAAATTATCTACCGTTTATATAGCGCTTTTCTAGTCACATGGCCACATAGTGCATTAGAATACAATAATAATACATTTTATTTAAAAGCGCCTTGCAAAACACTCAAGGTCGCTGTACGGGTCAGCCCCCGACTATGAGCATGTCAGAGCTTCTCCTCCAGCTCCGCGAGAACCACCTGCTCCCGTTCAGCGACGTCCCGAACAGTGATCTCTGGGGACATTTCCTCAGAGCCACAAAACACTGCAGACACGGACTCAGAGACAGCTTCGGCCAGCGGTTCCAGCCCAGGCAACTGCTCTGACGATACTCCGGACTCTGGCTGTGCCGACGTGCGTCGGCGACGAGGGCGCCACTTTTTCCTAGCAGCGGCTGTTAATGCGACATTGATAGCTGTGACGGCTGGCTCCTCATCCTCCGACCACATCCTCACCAGAAATGAGGCTGGAGAAGCGAAGTCCGAACGGAATGGTGAGGGTGAGCAGCTTGTGCATGATGGAATTGATGGAGGCAGCTCAGTGAGCCAACCCTAATCGCCTCGGAGCCCCAAGACTGTGGAAACGGCGATGGGGAAGTTGCGTGACAGCGGGACGGTGGTGACACAGCGGCTGCTGCTGAGGACGGGGTTTGGAGGATGGTGCGGAGGTAATCAGAAATCGGGGGGGTAACGCCTCCCATAACCAGGGAAACACAGTGATGCTCACCCGCAATGGGTGGAGTAACTCCTCCGTATCCTCCTCCCCGGAACGCTGCATCCACTTACAGCATAGCGCTTCCACTGTCTGAATAATCTCTCTTCTCTGTGTTGCTGGGTCCATACTGGTTGTGTCGTACTGTCACGATCTGAGGAGACAGACCGTGCGGTGGTGCGTGTGGTGAACCCAGGTGCGAACACAAGAGAGTAGACCGAAGTAACTTAAACTGAAAGCGAGCCTTTATTATGGCTGAAGACAGGTCTCAAACAAAGCAGAAATACCGTGACTAAACTGAACTAAACTAAACTGGGGAACGGATACTGATAAACTATGAAGACTCAGAAAGCTATGGCTAAGAATACGAAAGACTGGGCATGAAAACATGGAGGGTGGGAAACACAGATGACGCGACACAGACTGCATGAAACACAGAGACTAAATACACATGAGGGATGATCAGGATCACATCAGGGGAAGTGGCCACACATGGAGCACAGCTGACACACATGAACCTAACGACAGGACAGGAGAGGTGAAACTAAATACACTGACATTGAATACAGACTTTCAAAGTAAAACAGGAAACATGGAGATTAGACATGACATGAACTAAACATAACCACGCAGACATGACGCATGAACCAGGGAGACTTAGTACAGGGGGAGATGACATAAACAACTAAGAAACAAAGGGCTAAACAGCACCCTAGAAATTAACTAGACAAACTAAGCTAAAGCATAAATGAATACAAAAGATACATAAAACTCAACACTGGGTCACACGACCCAGGACCATGACACCACCGTTTGAGAAAGACTGTTGTAGAAGATCCTTTTTCTTCAAGGTCCTTTAATATGCTGATAGGGTGATACTGAATAAAACATTCAGCACCTTCCTATTCAAAGGATACTTTTTATGTAACGTCACTCTCACTTAGTATGTGCAAAACAGAAGCAATTTAACTTTTTTTGCCATCTTTGACAAAACATAGATTGTGCACTTCTTTTTCAGGATCTAAAGAGAGTGCTATCCTTCCCCCCATACCCCGGGGATTACCTACATCCAGTGGTGTATGCCTGCACCGCAGTTATGCTGCTCTGTCTGCTTGTCTCCATCATGACTTACATTGTCCACCACAGGTGAGACCTTATTACAAGATAATTTCACACTTTTCATTGCACAAAATATTCACATGCCTATATGTATGTTGTGACTTTATATCATAAAGGTGTCTGTATATCTCATAATGTTTCTTTATCCTCATCTTGTGTCTGTTAAAAACACCCACCTTCATCCAGAATGAATGTGCAGAAGCAGACAGGTTTCAAGTACAAAGTAGAACTGTCCACTTCAATTTAAACCTCCCAAAACTTTTGTGTTGCTCTGCAAAAACAGCATATTAATTAAGATCAAGGAGCTGAAGCTGAAGGACAATCCATCTGCTCTGATACAAGGCTGGATTTTTCCGTTAGAAATTGATAGGGACTTTTAGAGATATTGAGTTATTTTATGAATGAACTGCACAGCCCATCCTGTTACAAAGGAGAAATTTATTACAAACACGTTTGGTTTATAAAACTAGTATTTGGTGCATTTGGTTCTGTCCTCATGACAGAAATGACTTTATTTTATATAAACATGTGCCATTACCTAATTCTAAAAGCTTGTGTTACACAATTAACATTTTTCTACCATAGAAAGCAATTATATGTGTCAAAAAAATTTATTCATTACAATAATTACTGATTTTTCTTTTTTCTTTCTTTTTTTTTTTTTTAGCACTAAAGCGCTAAATTACTTAAAATGTCATGTCCCAGGTCAGCTACCAATATCAAAAAATCAAAAAACTTTTTATGTTGTTTCTTACTATTGCATGTGTTTACTTATAATATTATGCACATGTTATTTTTTCCTCCCCAAATTTTGTCCCAGGTCAAAAAATAAATACATAAAAAAAAACCTCTAACTGACACCATTCAGTTCATCTTTAACACAATAAATCCCAACAGTACAGTCTCTTAATACCTAAAGAGGGTTTTGTGCTGGTACAGAATGTTGAAGGACCAGATTTACTAATAAAACTGAGAACTTGAGATATCAAATGGTCTTTGATGCAGTCTGCAAGCAGCCAAAGCAATGAAAAGGTGCTGTTTAGTACAATGTTTTGTGATTGATTTCTCCTAATGACAGTCAGCAAAGAAGAAAATACATTTTTCCCTATTGACCAGATGTTATGTGGTGCTCACTGACCGGTCTTCAGACCTGTGAGATTGAAGCCTTAGTTAACATATTCTTTTATATGTGGATTTAATACTTTAATACTTCTAAATTATAGTCCAAAGGTGACAGTGTGACTCCTGTGTTCATTCCCACAACCTTCTACCTAATTTAAGCTAAGACACTATCTTTCTGATGTTTAAATTTTCTCCTTGTTTACAGTGTGATCAGAATCAGCAGGAATGGCTGGCACACACTCCTCAACTTCCTCTTTCACACAGGACTGACATTTGGTATTTTTGCTGGTGGAATCAATCAAATCAACTTACCTTTTGTGTGTCAGATTGTAAGTGTTGTGTTCTTGGTTTCTTACTGTGGTGATGTTTCAAAGTTCTGTTAAGGGCACTTAACTCTTAAAAGAATGTTAGCTTTTATTATTTTTTGGAATCTGAAGATATTGGTTATTTTATATTAGACTGGCTTCCAAATTGTGTGACTGAGTATAACATGAAAAGCCCTCTAGTCGGTTAAAGTCAGGTTAAATGTAAACACTTCACTTTATTAGGTACACATTGCTAGCACTGGCTTGGATCCCCATTTTACCCTGGGAACTTCCTTAATTCTTCATGATTTCACAAAGTACTGTAATTATTCCTCAGAAATATTGGTCTCCATAGACATGTCAGCAATACACAGTTGCTGCAGACTTCTTGGCTACACAACCGTAATGTAAATCTCCTGTGTTCAGAGATGCTCTTCTGTATAACGTGGATGTAATGAAAATAATTGTACTGGTTTTTGCGTTACTGTACTTGGAGCTGATAGGAAGGCACACCTGTTCTATAAACCTCAGGGATGGTTTTATGGAAAAATAGACACATTGGCTGTAGCTTGCCAAGTGTTACGATCATCTCTCCAAAACTTTTATGGTTGAAAGATACAATAAAAGAGCGGCTTTATAGTTCCACCTCTGGTACTGAATATTTTTTACATTCAATATGAATGTAACTTTTTTTGAATAAGTAGCATAATTTAAAAGATTGTAGCTGATATAACAATGCCTCCCATTTAACGGCACACACACATAAACAAAGTTATTTTTAGATCATATGTTTTCATGAACCTTCAAAGGTTCTGCTTCTGCACCGTTTTGCTGTTTTATCACCAAAGTGAATCATGAATTAATTATAATCACAATATGACTGAAGCTCAGTGCACGCTTTTGGAGCTTTTAATTTATTCAGTCCTTAGACATTGGAACTGTTCAGTGTGCAGCATATTGAACACCTAATAGAGTGCATTTTTGTTCTGTGATGATTCCCAACTACACTCTTAAACTTACTCCAGTTCACTCAATTTTTATGATGTCTATTTCAACCTGTGTTAGGTTGGCATTGTGCTCCACTATGCTTCTCTGTCTACCATGCTGTGGCTGACCTTCACTGCTAGAAACATCTGTAAAGATGTTTCCAAAGACCCACTTCAGGCACAGGAGAGGAATAGGGCTTCCCAGACTCGTACCAAACCAGCCATCCTCAGGTAAGCTGTAAACAGGTGCCTGCGGGTACAAGCAGGGCTGAGCAGTGTTCATCAGTCATCAGTATGTGAATGAATCATGACTGTCCTTGGGTCATTTTCTCACTTTTATATTTTTCTGACTTTTATCATAGCTAATTACTAATTTTTACAGTGTTGAGTCAATTGCTTCTTATCTGCTCTTGCATATTTGAGAATACTGTTGACAGCAAGAGCACTCAGAGAGTGCAACTCCCCCCAAAGGGCAAAGGCTTTACTAAAACTTCTATGTCTTATGATGTTTTTATTACAACATGCTGCCTGTTATGGCATCGCTGTGACATCACAGGGTGTCGTATTGAAAAAAGCTCTCTTTCACTTGATACATTATTCAAAAAATTTCTTGAAATTTTTCTTGAAATTTTGACCTGATTAAAATAAAAAAAATAAATAAAAATTAAATAAGCTCTAGTTGTTAGTGGTATCTAGCTTCACACAGTATTTGAGGATACCAGCAGCACAGAATATTTGAAAATGATATTTTCTACCCCTCAATTTTATCTGCACCTCAGACATTGAGGGTTTTGTCCAGCAGTTAGGTGCTCGTGTCACATATGTGACATGCTCGCCTGCACTATGGAGAGGGGATCGATATGTGTGCATCTGTGACTTTGTTAGTGGGTGGGTATGAATGAGTGAATGGCCTGTGTGTGTGTGTGTGTGTGTGTGTGTGTGTGTGTGTGTGTGTGTGTGTGTGTGTGTGTGTGTGTGTGTACCAGGCCCAGACACACACACACACACACACACACACACACACACACACACACACACACACACACACACACACAATTATAAACATATATAATTTCTCTCTCTCTCTCTTGCTCTGTCTTTATAGAATACATATACATATTCAATTCACTTCAGTTTTATTCATACAGCACTAAATCACAACAATAGTGGCCTCAAAGTGCAAATATTGTTGATCCTACAATAATACATGCAGAGAAAAACCCAACAATCATCAACAATCAATATGACCCCCTATGAGCAAGCACTTTGGCGACAGTGGGAAGGAAAAACTCCTTTTTAACAGGAAGAAACCTCCAGCAGAACCAGGCTCAGGGAGGGGCGGGGCCATCTGCTGCGACCGGTTGGGGTGAGAGAAGGAAGACAGGATGAAAGACATGCTGTGGAAGAGAGACAGAGGTTACAGTTTTTTACAGCCGCTAGGACACATGTCTCAATACTTAGGTCACTTTTGCAAAACTCTTCACACAATCCTCCTAACTGACCGTCAGCTTGGCAAAGCAGTTCATTTTACATTCAAAATGCACTACAACTACCAAAACACTTCATTCAGGTCTCAAATAAACTCATTCTTCCAGAACACTAGCAAAGGTTGACAGCCGACAAACACACTTTGTCACCCACAAAACAATGACCTAAAAAACACTAACAACATGTAGCATTACACAGTGTTTTCTTGTGTAAAACAAGGACACATCTCGGTTTATAATTTCAATATATGTTACTGGAATGAATCAGACATCATGCAGAATTCGTTAATATTTGTTTATGTATTTTTATTTTTTTGCACTAAGTAATCCCAAAATACAAGAATTTGTATACACACCATCCACTGATACACATACAATAGTAATGCTAATCTACTCGGTCTTCTCCATTTGGCCACAGGTTCTCATCCACATCAGATCTTATGTCATCTAGGGCAACACACCTAGGAAAGAATCTTCTGGCTGCCAGAATTGAAGGAGTTGAAAAATTGAAGGAGTAACACCTGTGCAGATGTTCATCTACAATGAGAATCAGCTGTGGCTGGTTAAACTGCATTTTTAGATTTAAAATATGTTTCAATAAAATATTGCTGTTGCATTTTGCTGTCTTTTTAAGTTTTGCATTGTGTTATTGTTTTGGCCATAAGTTTAACAGTTTTGAAAACAGTATGTAAGCACATGCAAAATGTCCTGTACGTACAAAGATTTTTGGCAGTTGTTGTGTCTGAGTGAGAAGATAATTCATGAAATTTGAGAGATGTAGTCATTGAATGCATTTTGTGCCAAAACAATGATAACTGGTTCTCAGTTTAGCCCACATAGACTTCTGTTGTGCTCACTGTGTGAGGAGTTTTGCAAACGTGACCTAAGTATTGAGACATGTGTCCTAGCATCTGTAAAAAACTGTAATAACAAGTGCGATTTAATGCAGAGAGGTCTGTTAACACATAGTGAGTGAGAAATGTTCAGTTTCTATGCCATATGTTAAAACAAGCTCTAATTCTTCATGGTGAAATTTTTTTCAGATTTTATCTTGTAAGTGATGGAATCCCTATCATAATAGTTGGAGTTACAGCAGCATTTGGTATGGATAACTATGGCAGCAGAGATGATGCACTGTAGTAAGTATACTCAGATTATTATTTGTTGTTAAATATAGAACATTAAAAAAAAAAACTTTCTTTTTTCATTTTTTTAGTTGCTGGATGGCATGGGAACCAAGTCTGGGTGGTTTCTATGCTCCCATGAGTCTTCTGGTCTTAGTCATGTGTGTGTACTTCTTGTGGACTTACGTCCAGCTGAAGCGCCACCCAGAAAGGAAGTATGAGCTGCGGGTTTTAAGTGAAGAGCAGCAACAGCTGTCATCAAATGAGTCGCACCATCACTGCCACACGGACACTGGGTCTGCTGGGGACTGCCAGCCCTTTGCTGCTGGCGTGTCAGTTCTGGCCAATGAGCACTCTTTTAAATCTCAACTCCGGGCCACAGTCTTCACCCTCTTCCTGTTCCTGGCTACCTGGACTTTGGGAGCATTGGCTGTTTCACTGGGACATTTCCTGGACATGATATTCAGTTGTCTCTATGGTGCTTTTTGTGTCACTCTGGGACTCTTCCTTCTCATCCAGCACTGTGCTAAGCGTGATGACGTGTGGCACCGTTGGTGGGCTTGTTGCCCATCCAGATCAAAGACAGAGGATGGGCCTGGAGAAGGACAGAGCCAGAGGCAGGAAGTCCATCAGCCACACTGCCATTTGAATTCCCCACTCTCAGTGAAGCAGCAGATGCTTTCTCCTTACCCTATTCAGAGTTCTCACCACAGAACAACACCACCTCCCCAAAGCCCAACATTAAATCACACAGGTCCATGCTGTGTGGCTGTAATGACTCCTGTTAGCCCTTCCCCCATCTCACCTCATGCTGACCAAATGCCTTCACCACGTCCACAGTCACTTCCTGATGAGCTCCCTCATCCAGCTCTTCCCCTGCAGAGTTGCATTGCTGATAGGACAAAGACACGCTCTTTCAACCGTCCACGCCAATGCTTCCAGGATTACCGGTCTCATATCACTTCCACCAGTATGGATGGGAGTGTGCACAGTACTCACCTGGACAGTCCTCATAATGTGCACCACATTGAAGCCTCACCACTGGTTTCTAATAGTCCACACCCAGATCTCCAGCTTCCGTACATCAGCCCTCATTTAGATAGCCAACTTGTAGTGTCCTGTCACAGCTTGGAACGCCAGACCTCCTGCCACAGTGTGCAAGACTCGGTTGCTTCCTGTCACAGTCATGCCCACAACATGCATGACAGTATCTCTTCCTGCCACAGCCTTCTTATGCCTTCTCATGGGGTCGACACCAGCCAGTGGCACATGTACTGCTCAGTCGATGACTCTTCCAGCACAAACTGTTGTGAGAGAGCTGATCCCGTCACCTTGCAGTATGAACAAGACCCTGACAATTTGAGCTGGATGTCAAAGACGGCAGACAAAGAAAAGATCTGTCTAGAGCTGGAACAGAAAGGTTTCCCAAGGAACACCCTACCTCGGCAGCATGGCACTGTGAACCGACGGGGACCCATTGGTAGAAACAGGAGTCTGCAGGAAGATAGCCTGTTTGGTTCAGATGCCACAGGAAACATACGGACAGGCCCCTGGAAGAATGAAACCACCGTATAGTCTTGAAATCCTTGGAGCAGTCAAACCTACCAGCAAATGACTTTTTGTTTGGGTCCCTTTGCCTTCCAGGCCCTAAGACCACAGGTTGAGTTTTTACATCCCAGTAACATTTCAGATCTCTTTATGTCAAAGTTAACATTTTATTGTTTCAAAAATCAGATCTGAATAAACACACACACACACACACACACACACACACACACACACACACACACACACACACACACACACACACACACACACACACACACACACACACAAAATGATCAGTTAATGTTAAATATTTTTTCTGCTCCATGAAATTTAAATTGCAATCAGTATTATATATTGATCCTAAGGAGCAGCCTGAAAACATATCAGTGTTACTGAAAGAAGTTCACATTCCTCCTATAGTCCAAGGATATGCAGACAGGCAAGAAAAACTCAGAAAGGCCAGTGACAGTCATGCATCGACTAGACGTGATCAAAAAAGAACTGAAGGGTTATTTTTTGAATGAAACAGACCCAAACTTTGATACAAGACAGCGGTGATAGTAAGATTTATTGGATAAGTTCATTTACCACAGATATTAATTAAGAGAACTGATACAAGCAAAAATTTAAAAAGTGAAAATCCTTAGAATTCTTACCACTCAACAGATACTGTGAAATGTTTCAGAGCATAAAAACTTACTTTTCTTAAAAAACAAACTCTGGAAGGTGTACATCTCTCAGTAACTTTACTGTTTGAGAATTCAACAATCTTGTTATCTTGTTATCGTGTATGCCCTGCCCTTCCCAGGCGCCTCTAATCCTCCTATTGCTCTTGAACAGTTCAACTTTATTTATACAGTGCCAATTCACAACAACAGCTGGCTTAAGTCACTTTATATTGTTGTGTCTTACAATACAGATGTTTTTAATATTTTCCTTGTGATTGCTTTGGTTGCTACCAGATTGCTGTGGTCGCCTGTAGTTTGCATGCATCAGAGGTGAATTGTCTCCATTTCCAACGTGTGTTGCACTTTTCACAGTTTTACTACCACTTATATCAAGTACTTAGCAAGTGTTGTCAGACAGGTCTGGCTGTTTGGCGACTGTGGCAATCTGTTACTGAATAAAACATTTGCAAGGAGGCTTTTTTGTGCAGCACTGTATACCTCTTTGTGACCAATTTTAGCTTGTGAGAGCAAATTAGTTCCCGCATTTGCCAAGTGGTCGGGCAATACACGACTGCGAATAACCTCTACTGGGAAATTTTGTCTAACAACCAAGGGATGAAAGGCAGCTTCCAATCATTCACTAGTGGTGTGTGACAGGGGCCTAAAGATGTGCAGGTTTGCATGGACACAGATATTAGTGCATATTGTGTTAGAAGGAGCTTGTTTTTCAGAGTGCAAAGTGTTGTGAGAAAATATTTATTTGAATTAAGGTTGACTTGCAGAATTCTATTAATTTCATTCTAAAAAAGCACATAGTATTTCACTACTGATGTGGTGAAATAAACTCAATAATAATAATAATAATACTAATAATGATAATAATGAATAATGATAATGTGTCTGTGAGTGTTCATTCCTTTGGAATAGAGTATAACTTCCCTGAAATGAAATGTCTTTTCTCAGCAGTGCGCTTGCACAAAACCCTTTTTTCACTTTTCAATTAGGATATTTTGGATTCATATATCCAATACCAGACAGAAGTTGTTGTTTTTTTAAGTACAGCTGTTACTGAGACTTTGTTGAGACTGTCTAATGTTCTTCTAATTAGTGTTCTTCTAATACAGGTCAGCTCTTACGCACAGATTTCAGGTTTGCAGGATGGAATATGGTTTGCAGTTTTATAAATCCTGGGATTCACCCAAGTCTTAACCTATAGGACCACACGCAGTCCTCAGCAATTTCCATCAGAAAAGTTATTCCTTATATTATAAACATCCTTCAGCAGCTGTGGCTCACGAGGTAGGGTAGGTCATCTACCAATCAGAAGGTCAGTACCTTAATCGTCAGCTCCTCCTGTCTGCATGTTGAAGTAGGCAAAATAAGGAACTTCAAGATGTCCCCTATACATCTGTGCGAGTGTGTGCGTGAATGTTAGACAGATTCTGGGTTACAATCCCTGGATCTCCATGCATTCTGCATGGGGTTTCTCCCACAGTCGAAAAAACATGCTGTTTCCCTTGGCTTGCCTAATACAGTCCCAGTGTGGGGAGTTCATAAGGAAAGCCAAAGCCCTCAGTGTTTGTGGGGGCAAATGTTATTATAAAACCAAACTAAAGAAACTCTTTAAGATTCTTACCATTCTAAATTCTTTACAGGCAAATCACTCTGGAATTTGGAGAGGCTATCATCCACATCTTCAAACAAAGTGCAATATACAGTTTTATGCAAAAAGGCAGTAGATGGTCAGTGATTGCACCTTTAAATACTTGGATCACTGGACAATTTTTTAAAGTTATATATTTGTTAATGTTATATTTCTTATTGCATTTACAAGATATTTACACGTGGAAACCCATGGAATCAGAGTGAGCATGTGTGTTTTCATGTGTGCAACAGTGCATGAGTAGGTACATAGAAATTTAGTGTGTTTTTGCTACATCTGTTTATAGGACCACCCTTGCAGAATGAGTTTAGTGAATATCTTGGTGAAGATTCATTTATAAAGTCTATGGGTTTTTTATTGAGACATTTTATTTATACTGCCAAACAGAGTCAAACAGACTCTGGCCTGACAAGTATTGCACTAATGTGTGACCCTCACATTGTGAGATAATGATTCCAAAAAGTACAATGTGCTACAAAGCACAAACTTTGTGCCAGAATTATGTGCCAATTTTCACTGTGATGATAAACTACACACAACACCTTCTCAAAGAGTGATTACATAGTTTGTAGCACCATATCAACTCAGGTTTTAAAAGATCATCAGCAATCCTTTAAAGCAGAACACAGACTTCTTTCTATATGATTCCCCAGTGAGGTGTTTCATAAAGTAGTGTTGGCAGTTGAGCAAAGCCTTCTTCAGTAATTCAGGTTCCGTTTGAGTTTCACAGAACAGATAAAATAACCCTCCAGAACAGTCCAGTTCTGGCAAAATAAGTTTTAACCCCTAATTCACCACTGGTGCTGTGTAAATACCTTATTAAGAGGTATGATTCTACAATATGACCGAGAACATTCCAAAAATCAGGAAGTCCACTTGGTGACACTTGGTGAAACTAGATTCAGAGTGGGGCACTAGTCATCTGCATGACCGATTTGGAGTGAGGGGGAAAGGAAAAGAATGAACAATTTGGACACTGCAATGGGAAAAGAAAAGAGAGAGAGAGAGCATACAGACCATGAATTAAATAAATGAAAAAACACAAACTATGGGTGGCAGTACCTGAGACAACCAGGTGGGGTTACATGAGTGTTCTCCAGAAGTACAGCTGATTTCTTTCTGAGTAAGAGTTGAAAAGATAGTTTTAACCCAATGTCCATATTAAATATGAGCTAGAGTCCAGATGATTTACAGCCTTGGTTAGAATTTGTAATGACTGTCATTTTTGTCTATCAAGGGACAGAAATGACAATATATGTAATAGCCTGTGTTTCCTTGACTCATTACTGAGTGGTGAGAGGTGTGTCTTTTAGAATTTAGACTGCATATAAAAGGTGGACTTGAAGCCTCAAGGTTAGTTTTGGTGCAGCAGCCATCTTTGTTTTTTGGAGCGAAAATAACTATTTGTAAGAGAGGGCAGAGTGCCAAGTTGACAGTGACAACATTTTGTGTCCTTTGTGTATACTTGGTTTCATTTTTTAGTTTGCACTTGCACTTTTACTGTTTCAGTGTGTTTTAGTTTATTTTAGTATTCCATTATATTTTTTTGTCGTCTTCTTTCTCTCTGTTAGTTACTTGCTTTTCTATTTTGATAGCATTTTCTCTCTGTTGCTTTGTAGTTTTACGTGCTTTGTCTCGTTGTTCCTTTTCCTACTGCATTCCCCACCTGTTTCTTCTCCCCTCATTATCTTCATATTGTGTCACTCTCCCCTTGTCCTCTGTTGCATTGTGTATATAGCTGTGTCTTCCTAGTGTTCCTGGATGTTTGGATATCCTGGCTTAGTGCCTTACAGATCCCAAGATTTCTGGACTTTTTCATTCCTGGGCTTAGAAGCTTAATGTTTTTCCTGTCTTCTGCATTTGGGTTTGTAAATTTTCAAGACACACAATGGGTCATGATTAAAAAAAAGCCATAAGGCCTGCTTTTTTAAAACCAAATTTTTATCTATGAAACACCTCTCTGGCTTGTGTTATTTAGGATGTGGCACATTGTGTAGAAATTAGAGTGCATAGATCTTTTCAGTTTTATCCAGTGAAGATCATTTCACTCATATTCTGGTTTTGGGGTGAAACTGGTGTTGATTTGAAGAATTTGAGTCATACCACTCATAATGTCACATGTTGAAGGTTAAACACATTTTCACTTTTATGGCACCATATCCCACTCTGATCGAGTGACACTAACTTTTAGCCTGATGTCGATCACTGTGCATGTGTTGTGTTGTCCTGTCCCAGTGTTTCAACAGCTTTAAGTGTCTTCCCGGGTGGGGTAGGAGGATAGTCAATGTTAAAATGCCACTGACACCAGCTGTCAAATGTGAGATCCTTTTAATGTCACATGAAATAAAAAATAAACAAATGGATAAAAGGGGATGCCAATCTGAGCACTGAGTGTTGCCTGAAATAAAGATTTACTGTGACATGCCTTACGAGTAATTGTTCTTATTTTGTGCAGGGTTCTCCCACTGAGGATCCTGTGCTCATCTTCTCATTATTTTGTATTAACTTTTAAAGGTTAAAAAAAAAGACATGACACATGAGGGATGCTTCAGACAAAGCTGACTTGATAAAACAACTGATGCTAGATCCATGTTGCACAACCAAGCTATCCAGCTCATTGCCCCATATTGGCTTTTACTGCAGAAAACAAATGCAATACAATGTGCTTTGTGTAGTTAAATTATTATGGCACAAAAACACTACCGTCTCAAACTATACATAATTTACAATGGTGAGTCAGATTATCTAATGAAGTAGTCTGACAAGTCAGCTTGTTTGCATCTCCACTAAGTTATGAGTTTGCTAAAATATGGTTGCATGTTGTAACCATGAATTTTATCACTGTATCTTGATTTTGGTCACTACATCTCAAACACATTTCTGGATGTAGAAAAGCATAAGACAGGTGTGGACCCATCAATGTGTGTCTGAATACAGCAATGTTTTACAATAATGTCTGAATATAATAATGATTTTCTTTTTAAAAGCACTTATTTAGGTCTGTGAATAAGCTGTAAGTTTTATATTTAGCACAAGAGTTAGGAGAAAAGGAGATAGCAATAGTGTTCTTCAATATTTAGGGGGCACTGCTTGTCAAATCAAATGCACAGCAATAATTATTTATTAATTATTATAAAATATTTATATTGTGAAGAAATATCTTATTTATGATGTTGCGTTGTAAATGACAATCAGTTGAGATTTTTTAAAAAGCCCTCACCTAACTCCTGTGTTTGTCTCAGCATCTCTGATACATAATGTATCATCATCGTCTTCATCCATCACATCCCCCACACAGAGCGCTCCTCTACAGCCGTAGCTGGACTGGACTGACCCACTCCAGCAGCAGAGAAGTCAAAAAAAATTATGCGCATGTCTCTGATGTGAACATGACCTATTTTGATGTCCTACTGAGATCTGCAGACATGGCTTTCTTCCTGCTACCCTGTTCTACTACCTACACCTGCCTGGACAGCCTGGTATGTGTACAGCAGCTCTTTCTGGGTGTGATGCGGCTTATAAGCATACATTTTTAGCTAATTCTAACAAATCTGCTGGACAAATGTCCAGTCTTTCTGTTGCCAGCTTGGAAAATAAAGCAGTCCTAGTATCATCAGAGCTGGGGTTAATTGTCTCTAGGGTGAAAGCCACAGCTTTAACAGACTCTGGGATAGCTGATACGGGGTTAACAGGCTCAGAGAGAGTTAATCCAGGCTCAGAAGAAGCAGAAGAAACGCAGCCCTTTGTTTTGTCAGAAGTCTTAAAAATACCAACCTGGGAGAGGCCAGTTACGACAAAGCTAGATAAGCTACGCGTATTAGCTCTCATCGACACACCCTGAACAACCCCAGAAGAAAAAGTCTCAAAGTTCAAACCAGTAATATTGTCCTTTTTACTCACCACAGTCGGCCGCTCTGATATCCCGAGGTCCGACTGTGGTGAGGGGCGTTGACGGCGTGAGCGCCATTTCCCTTTCGAAGGCTGGGCAGAACAGCCTCCGTCGGGCCAGGCAGCGAAGCATTAGTTGCTGGGTGGGTGGTACCAGCTGGGGGGTGAATGCGAAGCTCGTTCAGAATGACATTCTGTGCGGGTGAAGAGAGCTGAAAAGCCAGGGGAGACCGGAAACCAATCGCTGTAGCCAGTTAGCCACAGCTTGGCGAAATTCTTTCTCCTCATGCTCCAGCCACAAATTAATCAATTTGTCCACAGAGTACACAATATCCTCACGGATCTCCTTGGGCGGGTCGAATGCTGCTTGGTCCATGGATGGCTGGTTCATACTGTCAAGGCCAGCGGGGCAAGCCGTTTGTAAATGATTAAAGGACCCAAAATGCAAGCACTGTTTCTGATGAGAGTGAGCTTTATTGACTGGGGCTCGGTCACTCAGGCACGGCTGGCTGCCGGCGGAGCTCACGGGCGCGTCACTGCAACTCCCCCTGGCTTCTGCTCCGCGGCTGCTGAGTGAGCCCTCATCTGGGACTCTCCTCAGCTCTTACTGGGACAGTGGCGCGTCCATGCTCACAGGTGTACACACGGGTGATCACACCCACAAACTACACCCTTTTTGGCTCCTACCTCAAAGCACACTGTGTTCTGTTGATCTTATGTGCTGCACAATAATGTTTAATATTTAGTATTTACTGTCATATTCCCATATATCATTGTGATGCTGTTTATTCTATTACTCTTGTTCTCTTCTGCTTGTTTTCTTTTTTCTTTCTCAGCAGGTGATCCAGGTGATTGATATATGCATTTTTTTTTTTGCTGCCCATTCTGTTGGTTTTTGTTTTTTGCCCTTCTCCCCCGTCCCTCTTCTCAGCTGTTTCTCTTTCCCTCTTTCTTTCTCCCCTTCTTTCCCCCAGTCAAGTCTGTCCCGTATTCAGTAAGTGAAAATAAAATAAACAATAAAAGGTGAATCAAATGGACCATTACGGCAAGGCTGGGATGGTCAATTTGGTAAAGTAAATCCGTTGGGCATCTTTCTTTGCCTTTAGACAACAATTCTGATGGTAAAAGAGCCAAACGGGACAGGCAAAAAAAAAAAAAAAAAAGACAACAAAAAAAGGGTGAGGGTGGCGAGAACAGAACTGACAAACCTAAACTGGGAAAACTAACAAAACTAACCCGAAACCGGAACAGAGATGACACAGACCAGAGAACAAAACACCATATAACACAGACAAACCAGCAACTAACAGAGGCAGACACAAGGCTTAAATACACAGAAGGATAACGAGGGAATGAGACACAGAAGGAGGGCACAGCTGGGAGTAATTAGACATGACGGGACAGGGGAAACGAAAACTGAACACACTGACATCAGACACGGACCTTCAAAGTAAAACAGGAAAACACACACAAGCAAAGACACAGACTCAGAGACGCGGGCTTAACACAGAGACCTGACTACACTAGAAGGGATATACAGGCAGGGATGACACAAAACAGAGGGAGCAAAGAATAAACACTGGGAAACCAAAACACAAACAGTCATAATTCATAATAAAATCAAAAGTAAAATTACAAAACCAAAAACACATGGTCACCGACCCAGGACCGTGACAAAACCTATTATCCTGATTGGATCACATCCTGTTACTCCTGTTTGCCCAGTGATCCATTGACCACCTGGAGGGCCTGTAGAAGTCTGTACTGAGTTGTGGGTGTGGGTGCTGCAGGGACCCGTCAAAAGTCTACCACATCCAGCTGATGGAGAGGCATGCTTACACTCGTCTTTCATTACACAGACACCAGAGCTCTACAAAAAAGCTAAACAGCTCCTGTACAAAATGAGACAACTACGAGCTACTGGAGGATTTGAGATACAGCAGTGGGCCAGTAATGTGCCGGAGGTGGTGTCCCACCTGCCTAGTACCACCGGGTCTGACAGTTGTGAGCTCTGGCTGACTTTTAACCAAGCTGATCCACAAGAGTTGATGTTTGGGTTACGTTGGCATTGCCCTACTAATACCTTGGGGTAGAAGCATTGCCCAGTCTTCTGCATGGCACCAACTCTCCGCAATGTGTACAAGGTGCTTGCTAGCCAATATGACTCTCTAGGGTTTATCATTTCCTATACCACGAGAGGGAAGATTCTTGTACAGTCTATGTGGCAAAAGGAGATAGGGTTGGGATGAACCTGTCACCGGTGTCCTTCTTCTCACCTCGTTAGAATGGGAGAAGGGACTACCTTACCTGCAGAACATTACCTTACCAAGATGCTATATCCCCCCTGCTACAGACTCTCAAAGTTTCACCTTTGAGCTGCATCTGTTCTGTGACGCCTCAGAGAAAGCATATGTATCTGTAGCTTATCTGAGGACCACAGATTGCCACAGAAATGTCAGCACTTCCTTTCTGATGGTGAGATCCCGAGTCGCTCCTTGGAACAGATTGCCCATGCCCCATCTGGAGCTCAGTGGTGCTCTCACTGGAGCGCAGCTTGCTAAGACTCCCCAAACCAAGCTTACTCTACCACTGCAGAACACCATCTTGTGGACGGACTCTACTATGGTGCTGACTTGGTTACAGTTTCAGTCTTGCCATTACAAGGTCTTTGCTGGGACTCAAATTGCTGAAATCCAGGAGCTCACCAGTTTTCACCAATGAAGGTAGGTCACGTCAGTGGAAAACCTGGCTTATGACATCTCAAGGGAGAAGGAAACCAAAGTACAGAGGTAAGCTCTCAAAAGATGGCGCCGGTGTGTATGGCTGGCCGTCTTCCTCCTCCCTGCTTTAGACTCCTTTTTCTCGACTTTTGCATAGTACTACTCATTCTTTTAACATTATGTTCATCTGGGGTTTTTTTCTGCTCTTGCTCTTGACGAAGGCGGACGCACTTTTCTCCTCTCCTCCTCTCCCTTAGCTTCCCTGTTTAGCCTCTTATGTCCTTGTCTAGTCTCGTGTTTTTTTGTATTACTTTTCCCTGGAACACTCTCTCACAGTCTGTTCTCTAAAACCTAAAAGAGGAATTATGGATTTGATCAACTGGTCCCTAAATGCAATTGACACCCCTTTCTCAAGCTTGGGTGAGCCTGAGTGCTGAAGATATCTACCTATTCGGAACCATGATAACAGGGTCCTTGCTGATCGGAGCTGGCTTGGCCCTGACTTATCGAAGAATTAAGAAAGCGGAACCGGCTGTTCAAACCCCCACAAGGCTGCCTGCTGGGATTGAAACGATGGGAAGAGGCGTGAGTTTCTCAAAATGGGCTCATTGAGTGCAGCACGGATAAGATCTTGGAGAGGCTCCGGCTGCCATGAATACTCAGAATAAGATCTCTGAGTGCAGACTGGATTACATCTTGGAGGGGCTTGCTCGGAATAACATCTCTGAGCGCAAATTGGATGACATCTTGGGGAGGCACACTGTCGTGAGTTCTCAGAATTGGCTCTTTGAGCACAAGAATGACAACATCACAGAGCGTAAGTTTGATAACATCATGGCGAAGCTCGCGGTGTTGGACTGTTAGAACTGTTTTGAAATTCATATGAGTTGTTCACACTAAAGTAAAAAGCACCATCACTTCATGCGGATACCCTTTCGGCGCCAGTTGCGGTTGCAAGGCTGGAGCCGAACAAAAAAACACCCTGATAACGACTGTGTTTAGTCTGTTCCTTCCCATTTCATGCAAGGCCACCTGGGTTGGCTAAAAGACTGTTTACTTAGCCTAGCAGGGCGAAGGACACTGTCTCAGCTGAATTCTGGACACGCACACACATACATATACACTAATATGCACACACTCATCCCCCCTCCCTTTCCAAACGCCTTCGATGCTTGTTCCCTCCTGGGAACACGGCGGGTCTGAGCCCGCGCTGGAATGGTAGCACTGGGCAGGATGGCTGCTGTGTTTGCTTCGGATTACTCCTCACCCCCCACCCGACCCTGTGGCTTGTGTCATGTAATTAATATCCTTAGTATCCTTATTTTCTTATTATATTGTTTTATGTACTTTAATAATGAAGGCTTGTAGAGCAAGGCCACTTTTGACTCACAAACTAAGTGCTCAGCCAGACTGAAAAACAGGAAGTTTTAGTGCACAGCCATATTAATAGATAAGACACAGAAAAAAGGAACTTTGCCATATAAGCAATGTTTGAAACTGTGTGACGTGTAAAGTACCAAAATAAACCTATATGAGGCACAGTTTATGATTCTAATGTCAGAGATCCTGCAACTGGCGTTTGGGCTGTGCAGGGGTCTCTCTCTTCCGGAAGATAATTGAATAAAAAGAAATATAAAATGTTTTGACCACTATGACTCGGGTTTTCTCTGTTCTATCATGGGGACAAAAGAATCGGGGTTTAATACTTGTCACGTGTTCCATAATGTTGTGTTGTGTGCCTTGATTGATTGATTGATTGATTGATTGAAACGCACTAATTACCTATGACCGGCAAATGCTTTTGGACCTTCGTTTTTCTCAATCTCATGACTCGGACCCACGATGGACCTTGGGAGGCGCCAGATTGATGCGCTCGGTCTCCTCCACCAGCATATCCTGCCTGCCTTTACCCACCCTACACAAGAAACGCTAAAAGAAGCGGGGTAAACGGAGCGGCATTTGTGTCCGCCTTAAGGCTTATTTTCGAGCTCAGGCTATGGCTGATCCATATGCTACCACGGACCTTCTACCTACCTCTTCCTGCTCCCGGCACCGGCTTTCTGTTCGATCACTCAGCCGTTGGTGGATTTCGTCGGGCAGCAAGACTACCCTGCCCTCCCATTGGCATGCCTACCCGTTCGGACCTGGATATCGTCTTCCAGAGGTGGTGTGTGCCGCAACAATCTAAGTCATCTGCGCCGCGCTATGAGCAGAGACGCAACTATGACGCGGATGGCTCTGCTGAATATAAAGTCACTCGTGAACAAGACTTTTATTTTAAATGACTTCTTCCTCTCTTCGGGGCTTGATATCTTGTTCCTGACAGAGACATGGATTCCCCCTGATGATTCCTTCTCCTTCTTGGAGCTTCTTCCCCCTGACTGTTCCTTCTTTAGCTCACCAAGGCTTACGGGTAGAGGTGGTGGCTTAGCCTCAGTTTTTAAAAATATACATAAAGCTCGGCAGCTACCTTCTCCTACCTATGGTAGCTTTGAAGTTCAATTGGTGGAACTGGTCAATTCTTCTAAAACCTTGTGTGCCCTGGTTTATCGACCGCTGAAGTATAATACATTTTTTATTCATGATTTTACTGATCTGTTAGGATCTATTTTTGTTGACTATGACTGTGTTCTTATTACTGGTGATTTTAACATTCATATTTGCTGTAAGGATGACCTTTTAGCCACAAACTTTCTTACCTTAACTGACTCTTTTAACCTTGTTCAGTGGGTTAATGAGCCAACCCACTTCAAAGGCCATACCCTCGATTTGGTTTTCTCATATGGCTTGGATTTGTATTAAGCATATTGATAACGTTGGGATCTCTGATCACTTCCCAGTTATCTTTGATATTGATTTGTGTAAGATTGAACTGTATCCTGAGAATCCCCGACGCCCTATGCGTATTATTAATCATGAATCTGTGACAAATTTTTCTTTGGCTTTCCTCAACTCTGCCTCTACTTAACCAGCTTTGACTGCTCCAAACATGCTACGATTGACGACATCGCTAATTCTTTGCTGTCCATGTGTTCTTCCATCCTTGATACTGTAGCTCCGATCAAAATGAAATCTCCTAGAACTAATTCTCAACATTGGTTTAATGATTCTACGCGTGCCCTGCGGCGTGTATGCCACCGAGCCGAGAGGAAATGGAAGAAAGATAATCTCCAGGTATCTTTTGATACTTTGCGTTCTAGCCGCCTGGAGTTTCAAAATGCTGCTAAACGTGCTAAAGCGGCCTTTTTCTCTGATATTATTGTGACCAATGGCCATAACCCTCGATTGCTATTTAAAATCTTTAATTCAATTAATTCAATTAATCCCTGCCTTGATATGCCGATGGTCCCATCCTCAGCAATTTCTAAAATACTTTACTGATAAAATTCTATCTCTCAAATCCTCGCTCCCCCTAGTGGTGAGCCCTGCTCTCACTTGAGAATGTGCTTCAACTTTTCATCAGTTTGAGCCAGTGTCACTCTGTACAGTTTCCTGTCAGCCTGTGACCTAGTCTCAAAGCTGCCCTTGTTCTATACATAAAACAATCTAATGAGCAGATACGCATTAAAACATATTTTTCTATTTCATAACATAGTGCAGGTGGAGCCCTGATGACTTTGGCTAAGAAAATTGTCAGGAGGTGGAAGGATTACTTCGAGGACATTCTTAATCCCAGTGGCACGTCTTGGGTAATGATGAATTAATGATGAGTTTTTATGGACAGAATTTCTAGGTGCAGCCAAGTGGTGGAAGGCTTTCACTTAGGTGTCTCAGAATCTCATCTCTGCTTTTCGCAGATGATGTGGTCCTGTTGGCTTCATCAGGTGGTGGCCTCCAGCTCGCATTGGAACGGTTTGCAGCCAAGTGTGAAGCGGCGGGAATGAGGATCAGCACTGCCAAATCTGAGGCCACGGTTGTCAGCCGGAAAAGGGTGGAGTGTCCACTCTGGGTCGGGGAGGAGTTCTTGACCCAAGTGGAGGAGTTTAAATATCTCGGGGTCTTGTTCATGAGTGACGGGAGAAGGGAGCCGGAGATTGACAGACGGATTGGTGCTGTGGCTGCAATGATGTGGATGCTATACTGGTCCGTCGTGGTGAAGATAGAGCTGAGCGTAAAAGTGCAGCTGTCAATTTAATGGTGAACCTACGTCCTTACCCTAACCTATGGTTAAGAGCTGTGGGTAGTGACCGAAAGAACGAGGTCGTGGATACAAGCAGTAAAAATGGCTTCCTGCGAAGGGTGGCGGGCCTCTCCCTTAGAGATAGGGTGTGAAGTTCAGCCATCTGGGAGGGGCTCAGAGTAGAGCAGCTGCTGCTCCATATCGAAAGGAGCCAGTTGAGGTGGTTCGGGCATCTAACAAGGATGCCTCCTGGGCGCCTCCTGGCTGAGGTGTTCTGGGCCTGTCCCACTGGGAGGAGGCCCCGGGGCAGACCCAGGACACGCTGGAGAGATTATATCTCTTGGCTGGCCTGGGAACGCCTTGGTGTTCCCCTGGACAAGCTGGAGGAGGTGGCTGTGGAGAGGGAGGCCAGGGCTTCTCTCCGTAACCCAGCCCCAGATAAGCAGAAGAAAATGGATGGATGGATGGATATCAGAAAAAGAGAATTGCACATGGACTGACTGATTCTTATATAGCCCGTTTCTTCTCTCCTGGAGTACTGAAAGCGCTTTATACAACACGTAGCATTCACCCATTCACACAAGCACTGTTTTCTATACTTTTCAGTGCTTTCTAACTAACATTAGACATTCATACACATATATACTCCAATCGATGCTTCGGAGAGCAAGTCCGGGGTTAGGGGATTAATTATTTCACATGTGTGTGTTTGGTCAGCTATGAAGTCCTTTTTGTGGAGTCTGACAGCAGTAGGAAGGAAAGACCTGCGGAATCTCTCTGTCCCACATCGTGGGTACCGCAGCCTGCCACTGAAGGAGCTGTTAAGTGCTGTCGGGGTATCCTGTATGGGATGGGAAATGTTGTCAAACAGGGATGACAGTTTAGCCACCATTCTCCTGTCACTGACCACCTCCACTGGGTCCAGAGAGCATCCTAGAACAGAGCTGCCCCTCTGGGTCATTCTGTTCAGTCTCTTCCTGTCCCCAGCAGAGAAGCTGCCACCCCAGCAGACCACACCGTAAAAGGTGGCTGAGGCCACCACAGAGTCATAGAGGGTCTTCAGGAGTGGGCCCTTCACTCAAAAAGACCTGCGTCTAGAGGGTTTCTGAATTGTGAGTCCAGTCCACTTCAGATAAACACCAAGGTACCTGTAGCTATCCACAGCCTCAACGTCCATACCTTGAATGTTCAGTGGAGGATGTTTGTGTCTGCGGAGGTCTACCACCAGCTCCTTGGTTTTTCTAGTTTTTATCTGGAGGTAATTTAGCTGGCACTAGTCCACAAAGTCTTGGGTCAGTTCTCTGTACTCCCTGTCCTCCCCATCAGTGATGAGGTTGACTATTGAAGAGTCATCAGAGAACTTCTGAAGGAAGCACTAGATGGAGTTGTGGGAGAAGTCTGCAGTGTAGATGGTGAAGAGGAACGGAGCCAGAACCGTTCCTTGTGGGGCCCCTGTACTGCAGACGACCCTGTCCGACACACAGCCATGAGTTCTAATGTACTGTGGTCAGTCGGTGAGGTAGTCCAGTATCCATGTTGTGAGGTGATGGTCCACTCCTGAGTTTCCAGCTTGTCCTTCAGGCCTGGAGAAATCAAAGAACATGATTCTCACAGTGCTCCCAGCGGTCTCCAGGTGAGAGAGGGAACGATGTATTAGGTGAATGACGGCATCATACACTAAATGCCAGGTTGGTAGGTAAAGTGAAGTGGGTCCAGTGCTGAGCTCACCAGGGGCCATAGCTGAGCCAGGACCAGCCACTCCAGGGTCTTCATCAGGTGGGATGTCAGAGCCACCGGCCTGTAGCTGTTGAGGTCCTTGGGGCGTGAAGTCTTTGGCACTGGTGCAACACAGGAGATTTTCCAGAGCTGTGGAACTTTCCCCAGCCTCAGGCTCAGGTTGAAGATGTGCTCCGTTACCCCATGGATGATAGACTAAAGGCAGTGAGTGTTAGAAGTAACACATGTGGACTGTGGTAGCAGGTCACTCAGACTTGGTAGTAGTAAAACAGATTCATTTACAGTTCAAATAATGCAACCACAATACAAGGACGAGGGAGCATGTTGACAGAGACAATCAAGTGTTCTTTGGGGACGGAGAGACTTAGAAGAAGTTAATATAAAGGCAACAGTCAAAGAGGAGATGAGAGTTACACGAGGAATTAAATCGCAGACCTTCCTTGTCACATTTACTGAGGACTCAGACTGGGTGCGTGTAGCTGGTGGCTACTGAATATGGGGTTGGCGCAGGTTAGTGAAGGTGTAATCGGGCAGGGTAACTGAAATCCAAGGGAGGTAAATCAAAGAACCACAGTAAGGCAAACTGGCATGCGTGCTTCTCAGGCTGTGGATGGCCGGGTTAAGTGCAAAGCAAGCTGGCAGGGAAACACGTGAGAATGACTCCCATAAACACTTTAATTACCGCAGATTTTATACATGAAACATGACTGACTTGTTACCACCTGTGCCTGAGACCATATTCCGACACCAGACATCTGCCATGCTGCTCCTTAAATAGCCTAGCTCATGACGCCTGATGCACCACAGTTGTGTGAGTGCAACTTCGATCGTACGATTACAGTTTATGACAAAATGGATGACAAAAGGACCTAGGGAGCATGGGGCCAGTTTTTTGGACATGCACTTGAGAGGAATATTCATTGTTGATAACCAAACCTGTTGACCGATGGTGTAGTGTGGAGACAGGGTTCTTCTCCGATCTCCGAGATGACGGGTTCTTTTCATAGTCCAGAGCAGTGCCAGAGTAGCCTGAAGACAGATTTACTTTAGCTCCCAAGGCAATGCAGAATGCCTTCCAAATGTCAGAAACTAACTGGGGACCTCTGTCAGACACAATGTCCAGGGGGATCCTGTGCTGTCTAAAAACGTGATTAACAAGCAGAGTGGTGGTTTCTAGGGCCGATGGAAGCTTAGAGAGAGGCACGAAGAACCTGTCGACTATAGTTAATATGACTGAATGATTTAAGGAGAGTCTAAAGCTATGTGTGACCATGAACAACTTAGAACCAGAAAGTAATGTAAAAAACCAGGAGGCACTTGATTAAGGCTCTTGTAGCGTGCAAAGGTCTCACGTTGAGGTTAGTGTTGCATAAGCCGGGCTGGTAGGATATAAAGAGTGGAAAATATATTATTAGATAATAGGGCTTTTATCAGCAGTGTTGGGGAGTAACGGAATACATGTACCGCCGTTACGTATTTAAAATACAAAATATGAGTAACTGTATTCCGTTACAGTTACCGTTTAAAAAGGTGGTATTTAGAATACAGTTACTTTGTTGAAATAAATGGAATACACTGCGGTACTTTCCTGTTTCATTTTGTTGCGGGTCAGCACTGTTTGGGTTTTGTTTGACAGCTACGTTCTTTTGTTCCAGGCGGCAGCGTTACGGTTGCCATGGTTACAGGGCGACGCTCTCTCTCTCTCTGCGACTGTGTGTTTCCTGGGTGAGAGAGCGCCTTTTCGTTGTTGTTGTTGTTGTGCTAAGCTAACAGGCAGAATGCTACAAGCATAGCTCTAAAGAATGTAGCATCATGGGCAGTGTAGTCCGTGTTGCAGGGAGAATGCACTGCCATACACGTTATGTGTCTGTGAGCGAGGAGGGAGGAAAAGGGGAGTGGAAAGGTACGAGTTGTCATCGAGCAAAAACGGGAGCTGGAAGCATGTAAATATAATAATAACCACTGCAGCCAAGAAGAGTGCCTGACGAGCCCAGTTGTAAGTAAGCTATTAAGACTCGACTGTACGCTGTGTTCATGTTTTCCTCCGAAAACAATAAGTTCCGTTGGAGCAGCCTTTCAACGCCTCTCTCTGTCTCTGCTAGCAAAGTTGACCCACACAACAAAGTAAAGCTATTTTTCGGCTACAAGCCGACAGGGACCCCGCCGTATTAGTCAGAGGTCCCTTTACTACAGTTCGGAGTCGCGGACCTTCAGTAATAGTAATAAATCACACAGCAATAGTACATTCACATTGTTGTAAAAAGCATGATAATATATTAAGTAATCCAAAGTATTCAGAATATGTTACTGTCATTGAGTAACGTAACGGAATACGTTACAGAATACATTTTGGGGCATGTATTCTGTATTCTGTAATGGAATACATTTCAAAAGTAACCTTCCCAACACTGTTTATCAGTTAATCTAGAAGCTATTGGATGTGCAGGGCCTTAGAAAAAGTATTCTGCTTGTAACTTGTAGATGTGCCTGCTTAGCTGTAGTTAAGTACAAGATGTGCTCCAGATGGGCCCCAGACGGGTACGAAAAGAATAGAGCAACAGGAAACATTTGCAGTCTAAGACGACTGAAATAGTTCTTTAAGCGGGCGATCGTGGCTCAAGAGTTGGGAGTTCGTCTTGTAATCGGAAGGTTGCCGGTTCGAGCCCCGGCTTGGACAGTCTCGGTCGTTGTGTCCTTGGGCAAGACGCTTCACCCGTTGCCTACTGGTGGTGGTCAGAGGGCCCGGTGGCGCCAGTGTCCGGCAGCCTCGCCTCTGTCAGTGCACCCCAGGGTGGCTGTGGCTACAATGTAGCTGCCATCACCAGTGTGTGAATGGGTGGATGACTGGATGTGTAAAGCGCTTTGGTGTCCTTAGGGACTAGTAAAGCGCTATATAAATACAGGCCATTTACCATTTAAGACATACAGACAGGAAGTGTCTAAAGGTCACTAACTGTAATAGGCATATGATATGATAGGTTATTTGCTTACGCACAAAGAGGCTGAACCTAATATACAAAAGCAGTGTGGTGTGTTTTTTAGTTGAGATCTATGCAGACGGTGACGTTGTGTACTTCTCCCACACGTGTTTAATAAATCATTTTTGACTTTACTTGGCTGGTGTATTGGTGGTTTTGTTCTCAACCCCACATCAAAGAATCAGAACAGAAGTTAAACCGGTGGAAAAACAACTGCAACCCAGTCTCCCTGGAGTTCAGTCCCTTGGCTGTAAGGGTAAGGGTTATTGTGATCAGTCCAGACTATAAATGGCTGTTCAGATCTCCCCAACCAATGCCTCCACTCTTATAGGTCTTATTAAATTGCTAGGAGTTCCCGGATACCTGTGTCTCCAAAATAAACTGCTTGAAGGTGTCGGGATGGATAAGAATAGGAGAGGTGCTGAAAAGCTCTTTTAATTTTGAAAATGCTTGATGGGCCTCAGGTGATCACTGGAAGGTTTCCCCCTCTAGGGGCAAGGGTACCTAGACCTGGGGTATAGAGTACGCCTGGGGAATGTGATTGTGTGTACAGTGTCTATTTATGTCTGTCTCCACATTGGGTGAGTGTTGAGTATTTGCAAATGAGAGCATGAGGGTGTGAATGGATGTTCGTATCTGTGTGTGCTTGTTTGTCTATGTCTATATGTCAGGTCGGGTATCAGACGCCACCTCTCTGGGGACATCTCAGGACCTCCAAGGTATGGAGGCCTATCTCCCCCCACCACTCCCCCTGCTGGTCGCAGACGCCCTCAGACATCAGTGCATTGGTGGTTCTTGGTGTCCGGGGATGGGTGTTCAGATACGCACCGGCTCACTCCTGGTGGCTGCTTGTCGGGGTCTGGAGAACTGGGCCTCGCTGGGGCCCCTTCGGGGGGTGGGGTACCCTCGTCCTCTGGCCCTGGGGCTTGGTCCACTCTGGCAACACTTGGTGGGGACAACACTCGGTGTATAAATGCTCAATCAACAATCATTTTAATCCATACAATTCTCATTATTCCATACAACACTGTTGCGCACAAACCATCTGGATGGGGAGATATGCATGAAGAGGGTCACAGCAAATCTCAAAAGCATTACTCAGACTCTTATAGCCTCTGGTGGCCCCCACCTAGTCATAAAAGCCTAAACATCCACATACTTTCTAACTCTCAGTGAGCCTAAGTTATGACCTTGGCTTCCTGTGCAGTATGTTCTGTTCTTTCTTATCATAAATGATATATGATTAAAATTTCGATTATTAAATTTAAGTACCTGGGACACTTTATGTGACTCTTAAAGGATAGTATTGGGTCTAGAATGACCCCAAGATATTTAAATTCTGGAGCTAATTCAAGCTCTACTCCATCCAGAAATATGTTTGATTGCTTCAAATTTAAGGGACATTTTGTGAAGTACATGCAAACAGTTTTTGAGGTGTTCAACATTAGGCATGAGTTCTCCAGCCAGCTATGCATTAATGCCAAAGCAGCAGTAAGGTCCTTTGCCACCTGCTGGACACTTTTGGCTTGCGTATATATAACTGCATCAAGCCCCACAAGCCGACACTGACCGTGCACTCAGGGAACTGTACAGCGCGATCAGCAGCGAGGAAACCGCACACCCAGAGGCAGCGTTTATCACAGCCGGAGACTTTAATAAGGGAAACCTGAAGAAAGTCTCACCAAAACTCCATCAACACACGTGGAAACCGGCTACTCGACCACTGCTACACCTCTTTCCGGGATGCGTACAAAGCCCTCCCCCGCGCCCCATTCGGCCAATCAGATCACTGCTCCATCCTGCTCCTGCCCTACAGGCAGAAGCTGAAACAGGAAGCTCCAACCCGGAGGGCGGTGCACTGTTGGACGGACCAATCGGAGTCTGCGCTGCGGGACTGTTTTGATCACGCGGACTGGGAAATGTTTCACGTGGCCGCCAGAGACATTGATGAGTACACAGACAGTCTGTGGATTTATCAGGAAATGCGTGGAAGATGTCGTCCCATCCAGAACAGTTAAATCCTTCCCAAATCAAAAACCCTGGATTAACGGAGATGTTCGCGCGGCACTGGCGGCACGGAACACCGCCTTTGCCTCCGCGAACACATCGGACTACAAACACGCACATTACCAACTCCGGAAGACGATCAAAGCAGCCAAACGTGAGTACAGGGACAGGGTGGAGCAACAGTTTGACAACCCTCGGAGTATGTGGCAGGGACTAAACACGATCACAGACTTTAGAGGGAAAACCAGCACACCGCAGACCACGGCCTCTCTGTGTGAGGATCTAAACGTATTCTACGCTAGATTCGACACAGCGAACACCATGAGACCGGACAGTGTGCGCACCGCGGATGACGTCAGTGCGCACACTGTGTCTGAGGAGGATGTGTGGAAGTGCTTCAGGAAGGTGAACGCACGCAAAGCTACTGGTCCGGACGGGATTCCCGGCCGCGTCCTCAGGTCATGCGCGGCTCAGCTGGCTGGAGTGTTCACGCACATCTTCAACCTTTCCCTCTCTCTGTCTGTAGTCCCAGCCTGCTTCAAAATGGCCACCATCGTCCCTGTACCCAAATCCTCCACCATCTCCTCATTGAACGACTGGCGACCTGTAGCCCTGACCCCCATCGTAAGCAAATGCTTCGAGAAGCTGGTCAGGGACTTCATCTGCTCTGCACTACCCGACTCACTGGACCCTCTAAAGTTCGCATACCGTCACAACAGGTCCACTGATGATGCCATAGCCCTGACACTACACACTGCCCTGTCACACCTGGAGAAGAGAGACACGTATGTGAGGATGCTGTTTGTAGATTACAGCTCAGCATTCAATACCATCGTTCCCTCGAAGCTGGACAGGAAACTGCAGGATCTAGGACTGAGCAGCTCCCTCTGCAGCTGGATCCTTAGCTTCCTGTCTGATAGACGCCAGGTGGTCAGACTGGGCAGCATCACCTCATCCCCCATCACACTGAACACTGGTGCTCCACAGGGGTGTGTACTGAGCCCTCTCCTGTACTCACTCTACACCTACGACTGCACAGCCACTAACAGCTCCAACATCATTGTGAAGTTTGCGGACGACACTACAGTGGTGGGTCTTATCACCAACGGTGATGAGACGGCTTACAGGGAGGAGGTCAGCGCCCTGACCCACTGGTGTCAAGACAACCATCTCACCCTCAACGTCGCAAAGACAAAGGAGTTGATAGTGGACTTCCGGAGGTGCAGAGAAGTACACACCCCCATCACCATCAACGGCGCTGCTGTGGAGAGAGTGAGCAGCTTCCGGTTCCTTGGAGTACATCTGGCTGAGGATCTTACGTGGTCAGTACACACAAACAAAACAGTGAAGAAGGCGCAGCAGCGCCTCTTCTTTCTCAGGAGACTGAAAAGATTCGGCATGAGCCCCCGCATCCTCAGGACCTTCTATCACTGTGCCATTGAGAGCATCCTCACTGGATGCATCACCACCTGGTATGGCAACAGCACCGCCTACAACTGCAAAGCTCTCCAGCGAGTAGTGCGGTGCTCTGAACGGATAATTGGAGGTGAGCTTCCCTCCCTCCAAGACATCTACAGGAAGCGCTGCCTGAGGAAAGCGGGGAGGATCATCAAGGACTCCAGTCACCCCAGCCATAAACTGTTCAGACTGCTTCCATCAGGAAGGAGGTTCTGCAGCATCCGGTCCCGTACCAGCAGACTGAGAGGCAGCTTTTTCCATCAGGCCATCAGACTGCTGAACACGTCATAGACACCTCAGCTTCACTACTGGAACTTCAACATTATGCACTCCACACTGTATATAAATGCCACTTGTTTTGCACATATTCAACTCTGTATATTTTATATATTTTATTATTATTATTATTATTTTTTTACTATTTAATTTGTAAAAATGTGTACACACACACACACACACACACACACACACACACACACACACACACGTAGGAAAATATTTAGTATACACATCCAGAAATGCATACACTATTATATATTGTACATATATTTATTAGTTTCAGGTTGGCCATTCTTGTATTTTGCTCGTTTGTGTTGTTGTGTTTGCACATCTCTGTTGCTTGTGGGGCTCGCACACAAGAATTTCACTCGCATGTGCTGTGCCAGTGTGCCTGCACATGTGATGTGACAATAAAAGTGATTTGATTTGATCATCCGCATACATTTGAGCAAATATATTTGGACAAACTTCAGGTAAGTTATTGATGAAAAGAGAAAACAAAGGCCCAAGAACGGATCCTTGAGGGACCCCTGTATCGCAGTCTGAATATGGAGATTTAACCCCGTCCAACACTACACACTGTTTCCGCTGTGAGAGATATGAGGCAAACCACTGAAGAGCCTGACTGGAGATATTAAACTGAGTCAATCTGGAGAACAATATCTGATGGTTTACAGAGTTGAAAGCCTTCTTCAGATCTAAAAATACAGCTCCAACACAGGGACTCTTGTCCAGCAAGCTCTTCAAGTTCTCCACTAACAGACACAGGGAACTATCTGTGGAGTGATGGGCCCGAAAGCTGAACTGCAATGGATGTAATGAGGGTTGGGTGTTTTCTAGGTGAGCAGTGAGACCACTTTTCAGCTATTTTAGATATAACCGGAGTATGCTTATGGGGCGATAATTAGACATATTCAAAACATGAGTTGTTGGACGTACAAGCAGATCCATATGTTCCTTTAGGAAATTTGTATTAATACCAAATGCATCAAGTGCTTTGGAATTTTTTAAACCTGTAATTAGTTTAACAACTTCAGTGTCTGAAATATGAGTGATGGTGAACAAATTTTGACCAGCATCATTCACATTATCAGAGCATATGACTGGGTCTCCTTAGCAGATGAGATAAAGAAAGTGTTTAAGTTACTGGCAATAGATAGAGGCTCTCTAACAATGGAGTTATTTACATAAAGTTCAATTGTATTTTTGTTTTTGTTTGAATGATGGCCAAGTAATTTATTTAGATGTTGCCAGCTAACTTTACAATTACCTTTGCCTCTTTAAATTGTATTTATAAAAAAATTAGCTTTGGCCTGTCTCAAAGTTGTTGTTACCTTATTCCGCATTGAAGTAAATCTCTGTCTATCCAGAGTTAGACCTGTTTTCAGAACTGTTTTAGTAATTGATCTCTTGTTTTCATTAGATTCTTGCACTCTTTGTTTAACCAGGGCAAATTAAATGTTTTCTTTATTTTTTTGTCGACCTCTAGTGGAGGATGTTGATATAACATCCTTGACAATGTCAGTAAAATGACTGCTACAGAATTGTGGATCATCACTACTCAATAAAGGCTCCCAGTTAACTGATGCTAATGCTTCTGCTACATTTTGTCGCTGACTTCTTGGTATAAATTCATAAAAGGATCTCCTATTAGATGAACTATAAAAATGATGATTCTTAACCCGTGATTTTATAAGTTTTCTAGAAAATAATATGAAATTGTGATCTGAAATACCAGTGATGAGATTATAAGATTTAATAATTCGCTCTGGCTTATTACTGAAGACCAAGTCTATTTTAGTTTTAGAGTGTCTCGTTATTCTTGTGGGTTGTTCAATGTGTTGAGTATAGTTTAAAGTCTCCATTATATCCGTGAGTGTTTTTCTGTCCTTTTCACAGTCCCAGTTGACATTAAAATCTCCCATTATATTTAAGTAATATCTGTAGTTGTTCATAAAAATTATTTTTTGCTGAAGGAGGGTGATATAAACAAATCAGCGTAAATGACATTTCTGCAGAAAGAGTGATTTTAACAGAAATGTGTTCTATGTCAACATCTTTTGGTGAACCAAGTAAAGAAGAATCCAGATGTTTTTTTATATACACAAGTATTCCTCCTCCTCTTGTTCCAATTCTATCCCTTCTGAATACTGTGTACTCTGGAAAGACAACCGCAGACTCTGGAGAAGAACTTGTGAGCCAAGATTCAGAAATACCCAAAATGGAAATATTGGAATTGCTTAGAATATGTTCCAGTTGCTCATGCTTTGGTATCAAACTGCGGATGTTAAAATGTCCACATAGAAGCCCCTTTGGTTTATTTTTAATGTCCCAAATTACTTTAGCCTGATTAAAAGTCTTGCAGACCTTTGTTCCTCTGTAACTTTTAATAGCAGGATTTCTTGCCTATTTACTGACAATGCCATGAGCATTTAATAATGGAAAACCCTTTACCGGAGACTGTGGTTGAGGCACAGCAACTGAAGTGGAGACCCAGGCAGCCAAAGTGGAAGCCCAGGCAGTTAAGGTGGAGGCCCAAGCAGCTGAAACGAAGGCCAAAGCAGCTGAGGTGGAAACCCAAATGGCAGAAGCGGAGGCCCGGAAAACAGGGGCGCATACTCTATATCACCAGCCAAAAGTAGCATAAAAGCAAGTTTCAGAATCTCCAGGGACAATTGTGATGTATTTAATTGTTCATGTTTACCTGGGGGTGGTCAAGCATGACCAAAATCCAAGAATCTTGTGAACAAAAGATGTTGACTCCATTTGGCTGGGAAAACGATATTATTGTCCAATTTTCTTGGATATGTCGAACTCCATAGAAGATAAAAATGTATAAAAACAAAAAGACAAGTTGATGTCAAGATCCAGGGGTTTTTAGATGTTTTTTCGGTGATTTTTTTGGCAAAAGCTTAGGGCCTACCAAGCTGCGTGTCTGCACCCTAGCTGCCATCTTTGGAAAGATGTAAGCTCATGAATTAAAATACATATTACTTTGCATCTTTTTCTGCCTCACAACACCAATGAATCCTGAACATGATTTGGTTTCTATCACTTTCACATCTGGTCTGTCACATGTGTTACGTTCTTAGTCTAGGCGAGTAATTAAACGCAACAAGACGTTGGCCCACTCACACACCACCCAAGCAAGAACACCAACAACGATACCTTTTAAAGTGCTAAGCAGCCATTTATTTTCTTCAGCAGTGAGCAGTGCCAAAAACAACAAACAAAACTCCCTAGTGGTCCCTACGCTTTCCTACACAAAATGAAAACCAAACAAAAAACAATTCACTTACCTAACTTTCTAAATGAAAAACAGGAGAAAGCTTAGTCAACAAAAATGGCTTCTCACGCCTACTAAGCTGCTGCAGTGAAGGATATATACAAGGTGAACAAAACGTACGATCGCTACTTGACAAATCTATTTACAGCTATTTACAAAATTGACATAATAACGCCAGACACACACACACACACACGAGGTTATACTGGCTAACCACTTTGTCAAAGAAAACTCTACACTGCAACAAATCAACACACAGGTTCTTGGTTGAGTGGTGGAGGTTAGGAGAGAGGGGGGCCAGGTGGCTGTCATCCGGTAGTTAAGTACTGGAGGTGATCAACCAATTATCCAATCCGAGGATAGGCAGAGACTCCACCCAGATACCTAGCAGGCACGCCCAGGTGTCCACCTCCTAAGAGAGAAAAGGGGAAAAAACCCACAGCCATTCTCTGGTGGGAGGAGTAACACAAAACAAACACAACACTGGATCATAACACATGATTGTCTCCTCAAAACACTTCCGGTGTGTTTGATCGGATCATGGCCAAGCTTGAAACCTGGACCCCCTGTAGCCAGTTACCAAAATTACATGAAGTACCCTCAGAAGGTCTGCTAGATGATGTTAATGCAGCACTACGGATGATACCTACAGCTACAATTCCTGACACTAACAAGCTGATCTATATCTACAATACGGCAGCAGTGATCAGTGAGATGTTTGGCTACAAGTTGAACAGCCACAAGGGGCAGTACCCTCCATGGAGAAGGAGGCTAGAGGGCAAGATCAAAGTAGCACGGAGGGAGGTTAGCCAACTATCGGAGTTGCAGAAAGGCGCGATGAGGAAGGTGCCTAAGAAGTACAGGAAGCTGTCCATACCTGAGGCCTTGGAAACTGCCAAGCAACGACTCACAGCCTTGGCCAGCCGCTTGAGGAGGTACAGATTGCCAAGATGGCGCCGAGTATGGCAGCCTCGTCGTGAGCTCCCCCAAGCAACAGCTTTTTTCTGTGTTTAATTTTACTTTTCCTTCATTTTTTCGCGAGTAGCACATGTCTCCTTGTGTACGACCGACAAACCTTACTGGACATAAAAGACGGTTTTTCTTATAACTTTCCGGAGTTCAAGTTTTGCAACACGGACCCTCCGTTCGCAGACCCCCCATTCATCTCACCTGAGACGCCTTTGTTCTCTGGCCCTGGAAGCCGCAAACGCCGACGCAGAGGGAGAAGATCTGGCGTTCTGGTTCGACTGAGACGGCACACTAACAGACCACCGTTACCCAGTTTATTACTGGCTAATGTGCAGTCTCTGGAGAACAAGCTGTGCGATCTTCGGGCACGGATCTCATTCCAGCGAGAGATGCGGGACTGCTGCGTGATCTGCCTCACAGAAACCTGGCTATCGGACAAGGTACCGGACTCCGCAATACAACTACCGGGGTTCTCCGTGCATTAATCGGAGCACTAGGTGCGGTGACTCCCAAGCTAGGCGAGTGGCTCCAGCAGATCCCGGGAATAACATCGGAGATCTCTGTCCAGAGGAGCGCCGTCCTGGGAACAGCTAAGATACTGCGCAGGACCCTCAAGCTCCCAGGCCTCTGGTAGAGGACCGAGCTTGAAGGATAAACTGCCCGCAGGGGACGAGCGTTGATTTTTAAAAAAATATGTACATTTGTATATATATATTTATATATAAAGAAAAATGTGGTATTACTTTGAATTAAGACTCACTTTATTTAGAACAGAGCTAAAGTGTTTTTTTAAGGTCCTTTGCTGCCCTCCAGTGACTTATAGAAAATACTGGGAGACTGATGTTGTCAAGCATTTTTGCTGAAGTCAAATTCAATATAACCATAAAAAACCCCAAAACAACAAAAGCTAATATGTTTTTTATACTCTATTATAGATACAATATAGGTTCATGAGATTTACTAATCATTGCATTCTGTTATCATTTATGTTTTACACAGTATCCAAGCTTTGTTGGAACTGGGGTTGTAATTTAAAGACCAGGACCAAATGCTCAGAAAAACCATAATATGAATACTGAAAATCTGTGTGATCTATGCTATTAAAATTATTAGTAATATAATAAGCAAGTCAACCTATAAAGCCACAACTGACACTTCAGTGGATATATGCCACGATTGCTTTCTGTTTATATGGGCATTTTTTTCATTGAGTTAACACTTGTTCTGCTACCTGATGTGTTTTGAGTATGTCAAACCAGAAGGACTAAATCATGGCCGGCTGGACAGATTGTGTCTTTTGGTTGGCTTAGAAATGCCTCATGCTGCAAAAATAAATATGCACTTAAAGGTGCAAGTCATGTCAGAAGTATGGGGACAATTTCACAGCACACAACTGGGGGAACCATTGATCCAGCATGATTTAAATTCATATAAAAGCAATAAAATACCATCTGCAGTGTCTGTTCAGAATGTAATAATTTCTGTTAATTGAGGAAAAGTTTGTTAATCAAACACAGTAAATCACAGGGAACATTGCCATCATCTTAACAGCTGAAAGACTGCAGTAGCTGGTTACAGTTAGATGCTGTTTTAGACTTCTTGTCTTGATGCATGCACAATCATCCAGGTATGGAAATCCCAAAAAGTTAATTCTGTTCATCTGTACGTAGCGTTTTAGTGGGAGAAAGCTTTCCTGACTCATCCAAGTGACTTCTTCAGTCTCAGCTGACCACAGGTTTCCCCAACCTTTAGACAGTACATTTACATAATGACTGAAGTCAAGTTATCTTTATTTATATAGCACATTTAAAAGACATCAAGTGTCGGCCAAAGTGCTCAACAGAGGGATAATATAATAAAAAGAATTAAAATAAGTAAAAGGAAAACATTATAGAAAACACTGTAAGACATCCATATGTTTGTAAAAAATATGTGTACATGCAAATATGAACATACATATACAAAAATGTACACATTCACACACAATGACACATACGTGAACATAAAATACATGTATAACAATGGGCTGTGAGCTTTCCGCTCTTCAGGAACTCTCTCTGCAGGAGGGGGAGATACAGGAGAGGTGGAGGAAGATCTCAGCCTGGGCGTCCATTCAGAATCAGAGAATCAGAATCAGAAACTTTATTGTCATTGTCACGAGAACAACGAAATGAAGAATGGTCCCCGATCATTGCATCATCCCTAGCAATATCAAAATATAAATAAAATAATAATAATAATAAATAAAATTTATAATAAATAAAACAATAAAATTCAATAAATAAAATAGATAGAATACTTAAAATACTAATAAGATGTAACAGTAAAACATTTACATACGTTCCCACACACATGCTTCAGACCGTGCATAGATTAACACCAGAGTGGTGTGATGGACATTTTTTTGTAGTATTCAGATGTGTTATTGCAGTTGGATAACAGCTGTGTTTGAGTCTATTAGTCCTTGCTCTGATTGCCCTGTACCGTCTGCCTGAGGGCAACAGTTCGAACAGGGAGTGGCCAGGATGTGAGGTGTCTTTTATGATGTTTTGGGCCTTTTTAAAACAGTGGGCGTTGTGTAGAACTTCCAGTGTGGGGAGAGGGCAGCCAGTGATCTTTTGGGCGGTGTTAATGATCCCTTGGAGTGCTTTCCTCTGAGCCCCTGTGCAGCTAGTGTACCAAATACATATGCAGTAAGTTAGAACACTCTCAATGGTGGCTCTGTAGAAGGACACCAGCAGTCTCTGTGTGATGTTATTCCTCCTGAGAATTCTCAGGAAGTACAGTCTCTGTTGGGCCTTTTTCAGCAGCTCGGAGGTGTTCACACTCCAGGAAAGGTTCTCCTCTATATTGACTCCCAGGAAGCGGAAGCTTGCCACCCTTTCTACACAGTCCCCATTTATGAATAGTGGTTGGATCTCTGCCTTTTTCCTTCTGAAATCTATTATGAGTTCTTTGGTTTTTGAAGTGTTGAGGAGGAGGTTATTGGCCTTACACCATGACGTCAGCTGCTCCACCTCGTCTCTGTACGTAGACTCGTCTCCCTTGGAAATGAGCCCCACCACTGTGGTGTCATCTGCAAATTTCACAAAGATGTTGCTGTGGTGGTGAGGAGTGCAGTTGTGTGTGTAGAGAGAGTAGAGCAGTGGACTGAGCACACAGCCCTGGGGTGAGCCAGTGCTGAGACTCAGGGCTGAGGATGTGTGATGGCCAACTCTGACTCTCTGTCTACGGCCCGAGAGGAAGCTATTGATCCACATGCAGGTGCTGTATGGAAGCCCCAGGTCTTGTAGCTTGGCCACCAGTTTGTGTGGAAGGATGGTGTTAAAAGCTGAGCAGTAATCCACGAAGAGCATCCGCACATAGCTACCATGCTCTTCCAGGTGAGTTAATGCAGCATGGAGTGCTGTGGCTACAGCGTCTTCCGTGGACCGGTTTGCTCTGTAGGCAAACTGGTGTGGATCCAGGCTGCGGGGCAGGGCTGCTGTGATGTGTCTGCGGACCAGCTTCTCAAAGCATTTCATTACCACTGGGGTGAGTGCCACCGGTCTGTAGTCATTCAGGCCAGTGATGTGGGGCTTCTTACACAGCAAATTCAAAAGTGTTAAATGTTTGGTGTTAATAGTCTTCTTGCAAAAGTAGAGTTAATTTTACTCTAAGAGACGAGGTGGAGCAGCTGACGTCATGGTGTAAGGCCAATAACCTCCTCCTCAACACTTCAAAAACCAAAGAACTCATAATAGACTTCAGAAGGAAAAAGGCAGAGATCCAACCACTATTCATAAATGGGGACTGTGTAGAAAGGGTGGCAAGCTTCCGCTTCCTGGGAGTCAATATAGAGGAGAACCTTTCCTGGAGTGTGAACACCTCCGAGCTGCTGAAAAAGGCCCAACAGAGACTGTACTTCCTGAGAATTCTCAGGAGGAATAACATCACACAGAGACTGCTGGTGTCCTTCTACAGAGCCACCATTGAGAGTGTTCTAACTTACTGCATATGCATCTGGTACACTAGCTGCACAGGGGCTCAGAGGAAAGCACTCCAAGGGATCATTAACACCGCCCAAAAGATCACTGGCTGCCCTCTCCCCACACTGGAAGTTCTACACAACGCCCACTGTTTTAAAAAGGCCCAAAACATCATAAAAGACACCTCACATCCTGGCCACTCCCTGTTCGAACTGTTGCCCTCAGGCAGACGGTACAGGGCAATCAGAGCAAGGACTAATAGACTCAAACACAGCTGTTATCCAACTGCAATAACACATCTGAATACTACAAAAAAATGTCCATCACGCCACTCTTGTGTTAATCTATGCACGGTCTGAAGCATGTGTGTGGGAATGTATGTGAATGTTTTACTGTTACATCTTATTAGTATTTTAAGTATTCTATCTATTTTATTTATTGAATTTTATTGTTTTATTTATATTTTGATATTGCTAGGGATGATGCAATGATCGGGGACCATTCTTAATTTCGTTGTTCTCATGACAATGACAATAAAGTTTCTGATTCTGATGATTCTAAGCAGAGTCACATTCTTTTAATGTAACTCTGAGGTGTAAAATGATAGTAGTTAAAATCGAGTGTTAAAAATGAGTGTTTCTCTGTCAAATCTGGAGGTGTTACAATGGAAACATTAACTCTTGACCTCTTAACTCTGAACTCCTAGAGGGGCTATGACACCAACAGAGTAAATTCACAGACTCCGCCCCCAGCACGGCTCCAATCGAAGCTGAAGTGAAGCCGTTTCAGAACATTTTGCTCTACATATTCGAGTTGTTTGCCATGCTTGGTAAGTCATTTTTTCAAATATTGTTTCAATTATTATTATGAGCTTTTACTTCTGTGGCTCTTTGGAGTTGAGACAAAGCTGTGTGGAAGGCAGTAGCCATGTTGCTCGGTGATAGCATAATATTCTGTTTTAGCTAGCTGAAAGGTATTGTTTGCAGGCAAATACCACAGCCTTGAAAAAAAGCTTGCATGTGAATTTTCAGTCAAACTTTTGGTCAAATACACCTAAAACAATGTCTAGAATGTGAAATGTTGGTATAATGGTGCTACTTGAAGCCTGAAAACGATCGCCCATAAAAAAAAAACGAGCAAACAGCAGTAGCAGACGTCCTGACTGGATTCTACGTTAGCATAGATCCCTCCAGAGTTTTGTGCACACGGTTTAGGTAAAAATGAAAAAGGTTGAGGTTTTACATTTAGTTCAGTATTACCTGTTGCCTGTGTCCTTGTCTTTTGGGAAAATACTTTACACAAGTAATGGCTCAAAGAGGATTCCTTTTTTTTTTTTTTTACTGTGCTGCAATTGTTTACTGGATTATTTGTGCCGTTAATTAGTGTCAACTAATTTGTATTCAATCTCCGCACAGGATATGCTTGTGAAGATGGAATATGAGGGAGAGCAGAAGTGCGTTGAAGTTCCACAAAGGGATGAATGAAGGACATGCATATTGTATTGAAGAAATAAGTGATGAGAATGCTGTTATTTGCATTTACCATGTCAGACCTTTTGATAAACAAAATTCTAATGAAAGTGAGAACATGTATACTGTTACATCTTTCAGAAAATGTTTTGAAATTGTGGTGCACAGTTCAGAATAAATGTTTTTCAAAAACCATTGCATCTTTTTAGTAAATGTTTATTTCCAAAAGAAATTTCTAGAAGTTCAGAACAGTAAAATTCCTGCTTTTTAGAATGAATTAGAAGATAACTCTTACGTAGTTAAACTAAAATACTCTTTGAGAGTTAATATATAAACTCTTAACACCCAGTGTTAAATTATCAACTCCAGACAGATTTGGTGTTTAACACTAAATCAGAGTTAACGTACCAACTCTCCAAAAAGAGTTAAATTAACACTCTCTGGTGTGGACCCATATAGACACTTTAATAGTGTTGAAATCAAATCCGACAGTGTTAATTTGGACATGCTGGATTTGCTGTGTAGGCAAGGGGACTATGGTGGAGGACTTCAGGCAGAGTGGGACAGTCGCCTGTGCGAGGGATTTGTTGAAGATCCTGGTGAAGATCCCAGCCAGCTGTTCTGCACAATCCCTCAATATTCGACCTGGCACACCATCAGGACCTGCCGCCTTCCTCGGGTTAACAGCCTGCAGCATGCGCCTCACCTCGTGCTCTTCCAGGGTGAGGGTGGTGCTGCTATGGGTGGCGTGTTGCTGCTGTGGCTCCAATACCTCCGGTACCCTGGTCTCAAAGCGGGCGAAGAAGATATTCAGCTCCTCTGCCAGCTCCAGGTCACCGTCCGCAGCTCCGAGATTGATCTCATAATTATATAGTGTCTTATGTAGTCTGGAAGATGAGTGGATGGTGGGGTGGGTGCAGTTTTCTCTGTGGTGGGGTTGGGTGGACTGTCCCGGGCTCTGTGGGGCCGGGCGGCGCTGCTGCACTGGGCCCCGGTCTGGATGGGCCTGGGCCCCCTTTCCCTGGCGGGTCGCGGAGTATGGGGGTGCCTACTGGGGTCAGCGGGGGAGCTGGCCCCAGGGAAGGGTCACTTGCCCCTCCCTTCCTTCCCTCCCTATCTCCAGCTGCCTCCCTCTTCCCGCTCCACCACAACCACCCACACATGCAGGGCCTTGGAGTAGGGGTGTGTCACCAGGGTGCAGAGGAGGCTACCCCCCCTCTGTCCCCTTCTGGCTGCCCCTGCCTCAATTTTATCCCACAACTTAGACATTCACATTACTCACACTCTCATTACACATACATATAGGATCTTGGGGGTGGGCACGATGCACGGAGTCCAAAGTACCATCAGGGTGTACACGTCACCCCTGGCGTCGTTGCCCACCTCTCAATTTTAAATACATGTAGACATTGAGGGCTAGCAGGAGGGACCATGCGCTTACCTGCTGCTCTCTGGCAGGTAGCTCCATGCCCTCCTGGGTTTAAATGCACCTTAGAACACACATGCATCAACACTACATATGAGCGGGTGGAGGGAGGTTTGGAGTCTTCTCTCACCCCCGTTCTCTGCAGCCTGTTGGAGTGGGGGTGCTAGGAGGAGGAGTTGGCTGTCAGATTGGGGTCTGGAGTGTGGGGCCTCCCTGCTGCTGCGGAGTCGGGGCGGTCTGCCTCCCCCCACCGCAGGGAAAAGGGTAACACCACCTGGGTCTGGGTGCAGTTCCCCCCTCCAGGGGCAAGGGTACCTAGACCCGGTTCGTAGAGTACGCTTGGGGAGTGTGATCGTGTGTACAGCGTCTCTTCATGTCTGTCTCCACGTTGGTTGAGTGTGGAGTAAGTGCATATGAGAGCATGAGGGTGGGAATGGATGTTTGTGTCTGTGTGTGCCTGTATGTCTGTGTCTATATGTCAAGTTGGGTATCAGACGCCACCTCTCTGGGGACATCTCAGGCCCTCCAAGGTTTGGAGGCCTATCTCCCACCACCACCACTCCCCCTGCCAGTGGCGGACTCCCTCAGACATCGGTGCGTTGGTGGTTCTTTGTGTCCGGGGATGGGCGTCCAGGTACACACCGGCTCACTCCTTGGTGGCTGCTTGTTGGGGCCTGGAGCCTGGGGCTCGCTCGGGCCACTTCGGAGGTGGGGTGACCCCGGCCTCTCGGCCTGGGGCTCGGTCACTCAGGCACAGCTGGCTGCCGGCGGAGCTCACGGGCGCGTCACTGCAACTCCCCCTGGCTTCTGCTCCGCGGCTGCTGAGTGAGCCCTCATCTGGGACTCTCCTCAGCTCTTTCTGGGACAGTGGCGCGGCTGCCCCTCTGTTGGTCTTCCTTGGTCTCTTGTGTTCTGGGGGCCTCTGGATGTCTGGAGTTTTGATCTCCTCCATACCTGCTTCATGCCCTGGAGGACGGGGCTGTGGCCCCCCCACACCCTCTATCAGATCATTACATGAAGGAACCTTTTATTTATTTATTTATTTATTTATTTTACCTTTTAAAAACAAGCGCGTCCATGCTCACAGGTGTACACACGGGTGATGACACCCACAAACTACACCCTTTTTGGCTCCTACCTCAAAGCACACTGTGTTCTGTTGATCTTATGTGCTGCAACAGTGATCACAAAACGGTGTATAACTGAACACAATAGTGCAATTTTTAACCAGGTCTTCCCATTAACACCTGACCTGCCCAGAGGGTCAGTCAATGAGCTCGTCAATAGCTTCAATGCTAACATGTTAAATGTAATGGACACTATTGCTCCCATTAAGGTGAAGGTTATCTCTGGAAGGAAAAAGTCTCCATGGAGAAACTCCACACTGGTGAAAAATGAAAAAAGAGAGTGTAGGAAAGCTGAGCGCAGATGGAGAAAAACAAACCTCCAGGTTCATTATGACATTTATAAAGAGAAACTTCACAATTATAATTTACAACTGAGGAATGCAAGGAGGTCCTACTTCTCTGACATCATCACTAAAAACAGCCATAATGCTCGGGTCTTATTTTCTACAGTTGACAGGCTAACAAACCCTCCTGTGTCAGTGGCAGCTGAACTTCATTCGACCATGGCCTGCAATGACTTTGCCAAATTCTTCACTGAAAAAATCCAAAAAATTAGACAAGCAATTGGTACATCAACAGCAGATCCAGGATATGTACTGTGTCCACCAAAAAACTGTTTAAACACCATGAAACAGTTTCAACCTATTAACAGCAAAGACCTGGAGGACATCTTAGGTCAACTGAACTCCTCCTCCTGCTGTTTAGATGTCCTGCCAACAAGTTTTTTCAAAAAGGTCTCAAAGACTTTAGAGTCAGACCTGTTACAGATCGTCAACTTTTCTTTATTATCAGGTGTGTTTCCAGAATCACTAAAAACTGCTGTAATCAAACCTATACTGAAAAAGGACAATCTTGACAAGACACAAATGAACAACTACAGGCCGATCTCAAATCTCCCATTTTTAAGTAAGATCATTGAAAAAGCAGTTTCCCAACAGCTCAGTTACTTCTTAAAACAGAATAATTGCTACGATGCCTTCCAGTCAGGTTTTAGACAGAACCACAGCACTGAAACCGCTCTGACCAAAGTGTTTAATGACATATGTCTGAATACAGACAGTGGAAAAATGTCAGTCCTAGTTTTACTGGATCTCAGTGCAGCATTTGATACAGTTGACCACAACATATTACTCAAACGACTGGAGAACTGGACAGGTCTTTCAGGAACTGTACTAAACTGGTTCAAAACATACGTAGAAAACAGGAAATACTTTGTATCAATAGGTAACTTCACATCTGAGCAGACAAGTATCACATGTGGAGTTCCCCAAGGTTCCATCTTGGGACCCCTTCTGTTTAACATCTACATGCTCCCACTGGCACAGATTATAAACAACAACAAAATAAACTATCACAGCTATGCAGATGACACACAAATATATATCACAATGTCACCAGGAGACCGAGGCCCTGTACAGGCTCTTGGTAAATGCATTGAGGAAATCAATGACTGGTTGTGCCACAATTTTCTCCAGCTAAACAAAAACAAAACTGAGGTAATAGTCTTTGGCGCCAAAGAAAAACGATTACAGGTCACCAGAGAACTTCAATCTATACATCTAAAAACCACAAACCAGGCGAGAAATTTGGGTGTAGTGATGGATGCAGACCTAAACTTAGAAAAACACATTAAGACAATAACAAAGTCAGCTTACTATCACCTCAAGAATATATCAAGGATAAAAGATCTGATGTCTCAACAGGACCTGGAAAAACTAGTCCATGCATTCATCTTTAGTAGGCTTGATTACTGTAACAGCATCTTTACAGGTCTACCTAAAAAATCAGTCAGACAACTACAGCTCATTCAGAACTCTGCTGCTCGAGTCCTCACTAAGACCAAAAAAGTGGACCACATCAGTCCAGCTCTGAGGTCCTTACACTGGCTGCCTGTCCGTCAGAGGATAGACTTTAAAGTTCTGATGCTGGCCTATAAAGCTCTGAATGGTTTAGGACCAAAATACATCAATGACCTCCTGACCCAGTATGAACCATCCAGATCCCTCAGGTCATCTGGATCCGGTCTTTTATCAGTTCCCAGAGTCAGAACCAGACACGGAGAAGCTGCATTCAGCTTTTATGCTCCTTATATCTGGAACAAACTCCCAGAAAACCTCAGATCAGCTGAAACACTCAGTTTATTTAAATCCAGGTTGAAGACTCACCTGTTCTCAGCTGCATTTGAATAAAGCACCAAATCCACACTTTAAGCTTAAATTTCAAAACTTACATTTAACTACTGATTTTATCTACTGCTCTGATTTTATCTGTTTTGATTTTATATACTGTTGTTTGTTTGTTTGTTAATTAGTTAGTTAGTTTATTTGCTTGTTTTATTCAATTTTAAATCATGCTTTTTATTTGTTCTTGTTTCTAATGTCTCTGTAAAGCACTTTGAATCACCTTGTTGTTGAATTGTGCTATACAAATAAACTTGCCTTGCCTTGCCTTGCACAATAATGTTTAATATTTAGTATTTACTGTCATATTCCCATATATCATTGTGATGTTTATTCTATTACTCTTGTTCTCTTCTGCTTGTTCTCTTTTTTCTTTCTCAACAGGTGATCGATATATGCATTTTTTTTCTCTGCTTATTCTGTTGGTTTATGTTTTTTGCCCTTCTCCCCCGTCCCTCTTCTCAGCTGTTTCTCTTTCCCTCTTTCTTTCTCCCCTTCTTTCCCCCAGTCAAGTCTGTCCCGTATTCAGCAAGTGAAAATAAAATAAACAATAAAAGGTGAATCAAATGGACCATTACGGCAAGGCTGGGATGGTCAATTTGGTAAAGTAAATCCGTTGGGCATCTTTCTTTGCCTTTAGACAACAATTCTGATGGCAAAAGAGCCAAACGGGACAGGTGCAAGAAAAAAAAAAAAGGGCTGTGAGGTCAGTTTCTTGATCAACAACCACTGATTAAAGACCACCTTTACAACCAATTGTCTGTATGATCAACTCAGTCACCTATAACATCTCAAAATGTCGGGCTTCGATCCTCAGTCTGTTAGTAGGCAGGTCTAAACACCACATCCAGAACACCTTGGATTTTGTTGAGAAGGTGAGAAATGTTATTATGGAGACAGATGAAACAATGGTCTTGTATGAGATTACATCTCTCTTCACTTGTGTTCCAGTCACTGAAGTAGTGGAGGAAGTTCGTAAGGGTCTTGAGTCATGCTCAATCATCCAGTAACTAAATTCCAAAACGTTGATTCTGTTCATCTGGATGTAGTGTTTTCAGTGGGAGAAACGTTTTGTCCAGATGAACAGAACCAACTTTTTGGGATAGTTTGTAAGAGATTACAGAATTACCCAGACCTCAGCAACAGGACCACTCTCAGTACTGACCAAGTGTTTTTTCTCTTGTGAACTGTTGTCAGAACTGTTCCCATACAAGGGTCAGTACTACAGGCAGAAATATGGGTGTACAATAGTTTCCCCAGTTTCACCCATTGTGGCCAACTTGTACATGGAAGAAGTGGAAATGTTTGTTCTGTTATCCTGAAACACCACCAAGTCATTATTTCAGGTCTGTGGATGACATACCTGGATGGAAATCAAATCTCAGGACGTACCATAATTCAATAATCACAATAACGCGGCAGACCAATACATCAACTTCACCAAGGAGGATATGTAAAATGACAGGTTAGTCTGCGACTGTCAGATCTCCATCAGTAATGTGAGACATTTAAAAATGATGTGTACTGTAAACTAACACATACGGAGGAGTATTTAAGGTTTGACTGTCATCACAAACTGGGTGTCATCAGGACACTACAACACAGAGCAAACACCATCCCCACAGACACTGTGGCCAGGGAAGCAGAATAAGATCATATCAAAAAGACCCAGAGTAAATGTGGTTATCCAAGCTGGATATTTGTCAAAGCTGGGAAGGCACCAAAAGAATGCTCTTGGCGATCCAGGAAAGAAGGAAAACTTCTGTACAGCCTTTAGTGATCCCTTATGTGTCAGGAGTATTGGAACAACTGAGACACATTTTCTCTCAACGCCACATCTCTGTGGTTTTCAAACCCCAAAACAGGCTGCACCAAAAATGAGTCCCAAGGATCAGGTGGGGCACCCTGTGGCTCCTTGTCAAAAACGGCAAAAATATTCTCTGCTCAGGGAATTGAAGGGGAATGATAAAACAGGAAATGCTAACACTGTGGTACACTCAAACCCAGGCCTGGTCACCTGTTTGCCTGTCGGTGACCTAAAGTAACATAGTCAATTCTGATAGTTGAGAAGGAGACTGACCATCACTCAGCTCGCTGCAAAACATTCCCATCAGTAGCCAGCAAGCTGCAATATATGGATATCAAGAAATGTTGAAATTAAATGGTCCAGAAATGAGCCACCCCACATCCTAGATGCTATCTAGAATGCGGATACGCCCCTCCTCCTTTCTTCACTTCCCCTTAGTGCTGCCCAATTCTTGGCCTCTAGTCTCCTTTTTCATGGAGGGTACTGCTCCTTGTGGCTGCTCATCTTGTAGCCAAGCATCTCAGGGATCACTGCTGCCATGGTGTAAATCAGCTCCGGGGTTTTGGTGACGATCGCAGCAGTATCAACTCAATTTATTTTGAGTTGTTGCCCATCTTAAGGGCGATCATACCAAAGCCAGTTACTGCGGTCACAAACATGACCTTTGTTCAAAATCTCGTCAGAACAGTGCATGAGACCAGGGGATTTGCTAGGAAGCCCTGAAAACCCTTATAGATAGACAAACAAAATGCATGGTATTTGATAGGTGCGGGCAGTATGACAGATGTTCTGATAGTTAAACATAATTCACATGCTAGAGAGAGTTCATTAAAAGTGAAGCATAATACTGAGTTCTGGTTATACCTTGGGGGTATTAATTTAGAGTCATTTAGATTAATGTAGTTAATCCACCACAGGTAGCATAAATAGAGCTAATTAGCCTGGAGGTTGTTATCATGTAATCTTTATTTTGTACTTATTTGATATTAATTCAAGGTATCTGTGTACTTTTGCATGGGCATATTTTAGGTCATCGCATATGTAGTTGAGGAATTTAGGATTAATAGTTGCAGAGTAAGGTGAAAGGACTAAGACAAAATAGTGAAAAACACAAACAAGGGGGAACTGTTGGGGTTATTGTTCTTTACCTTTTATTCTAGATAAACAAACACACACATACACACCTAAACACAAATATAACCTCATATAGGCACGAGCACACAGACAGAGATATGCACCCCCACCTATACACACTGCCACACATCACCTCATATCAGCATAGAACACACAGGATTGACACAGGCGTCAACATACTGTTAGACATATAAAGAACTTTCATCTTTGGGCATGTTTGAGGTTCAATGTAGAGTTCTGGTTTCTGTAATCATAAAGTTGTTATAAGAGGTGAGCATACATCATATTACATGTGGACTTGCAATGTCTCTGTAATGGCACCAGCAGGTCAGGTCAGGAAGCACCCACCAAAGAGTAGTGATGCCCTATCTTAGAGATAACTTTATGTGTTATCAGATGTATGGAGGTATAAATGTGCAGAGGCTTTTTTAATTAATAAATAAATTTTTTAATCAGTGGTGCCATAAGGGTTAGGATGCGTGTTTTAGGGTTAGCACCTTGTATCTTTTTTTATGTACCATGTGGACACTCCAGAATGTTATATTCAGATTGGACAATCTGCAAAGTGCCTGAAAATAGGTGGATGGATCTTTGTTGGGAAAAAAAAAATCAAAGTATTTGATATATGAAGCTAAAATTCCAAAGCAATCATGCATGTTCAAGAATCAAGCTAGTTTAGAAAACATTCTAAAAACATGATGATTGGAAATGGTGATCCAGATGTTGAAAATGAAAAATATGCATTTTTTTACAAAAAAAAATTTCTGAGTTATCAGTACTATCTCGAATCCTCTGATATTTGTTCCATTTGCCAAAAAAAATTTAAGTGGGTTGAAAATCATTTCTTGAAAAGTTGATATTTGAAGCTTTAGAAAACTTTTTTTTTTGCAAATCTGAGACCGTCAAACAGAAGGCCCATGCTGATTTGATATTGACCCTGCTGTCATTTTCTATTTTTATCTATTTTAGTCTGATGTTACTTACAGTAAAAGTAGGTTTTAGGCATACATTTGTACAACCTTTTCTTTCACGAAATGCTTTTCATGTGATATCAGCCCAGGGTGTTAACTTAAAGAAGCTTATCATGAATGAGGAAAAACCCCCAAATAAAATAAGGATAAGTAAGAAGGATCAGAGCTTTATTCCATTACTATTTGAAGCTTATTTTATTCCAATTTGCCACTTTAAAGTAATACGTAAACCATCCATATAAAACACTATTTTTAAATTCCTTGAAATTTTATGTGGAAAGATTACTGAACTAGATCTAAAACAACCGGGGGTATAATTGATAAAATGTTTTAAAAAAAAAACCCTCCTGAAAAAACACAAACAGGGCGAACAACAACATGAATAAAACAGGTTTTGGTCTGCATCTTGGACCCATTACCTCCATCACTAATGAACTAACAGACTATATTAAAGAGGCCAGTCATTTTGGAATTTTTGGAAGTGAATGTCAAACTTGACTGTCAAACCACGCAACACTTGACTGACATTTTTAGCTTTTTTGGTAGCAACATAGTGCACCAAAAGCTTCATTGGCTACGTTCACACTGCAGGTCTTAATGCTCAATTCCGATTTTTTGATCAAATCCGATTTTGTTGTCTGCTTGTTCACACTACAAATAAAATGTGACAGCAAACGCGCTCTAGTGTGAACCCTCAAAGCGGCCACATGCGCAAAAGAAGACGTCACACACAATGCGCTCTGTTTAGACCCAGACCAATAAGTATTATTTGACTGATGGACCTTAATATAAAGACTTGTTTCGGACTTTACGTTTCCCAATTTTGCTTTACGTTATAAAGTTATTTTGTTATTTACATATGGCCTAATAATTACACTTATTGCTGTTTTAGAGAGGAGCGGTGGTTCTAGCTGCAGATTTCTGTCAGAATCTGCAGATTATACAGTACAAATAAAATGTTCACATTTCTCCAACGTTGTCTTCCCAACAATTTCACTAACATCTACACAGGATGGCCAGGAAGCGTTCACAATGTCTTCTCGGGTGCTTCTCCAGCGCTGATAATTGGCGTCTTGTCTTGTGTCAGTGACGTAAAAGACGGATTTAATGCGACGTGACCATCAAACAGCAGTCGCTTTCTAAAACATCAGATATGTATCGGATTCAGTACCATATACGAAAGTGACCCAGGTTGGATTTGAAAATATCGGATTTGCACTGTTCACACTGTCATACCATGATCGGATATGGGTCGCATAGGCTCAAAAAAGTCAGATTTGATGCGCTTTCGCCCGCAGTGTGAACGTAGCCTTTGAAAGACCGAAGAAATAAATGCATAGGCTGAAAGAAAAATCATCCTAATGATTTGTCATTAAATTTAGACTCAAACAATGACTCACAACAATTTATTCTCTTGGGTGTTTTAGACAGGTAACTATGAAAAGGTGCAGCTCATGTTATGGTACAGGGAAATCCTGATAAAACTGTAAACATTATAGTATAGAATGATACACTTTTCAATTATAACTATATTTTTTGGGCGGGGGGGGGAATCATTCAGACCAAGATCTTTTCCCCCTTCCTTCACAAACATAAAATAATGTAGGTCGTTTATAAGGTTTATTGTTAACTATACAAATAACAGCTTCATGTCCTTGAGTACAGAATAATAAAAAATACAAAAGTCCCTTAAACTAGAACTATGATTTACAAAAATGACACATGACAAGCCAAATGAATTCTAAAATTACCTGAGGAATTCAATCCAACTCGACATACAACCTTTGCTTATGTTTTTTTTGTTCAGCCAGTGCTCTTAACACAACCCTAATTACAGTGTACCATTTTCACAGTTCAATTAGACATCTGCATGTATGACAAATCATGCATGCAGTGCATCATTTACCAGAATATGCACCTATTAAAAGAAACTATGACTCAAGAATATATATTTAAATTTACAGAGAACATACAGAGAACAAACTAATAGTGGAAGGCTGTTAATGCACAAATATACAATATACAACCAGCAGCAGAACAACAGTTCCACTCAGGAGAACATGTCCACCCATCTTAATGTGGTAGAAAAATTTCAGAATAGTTTATTCCAGTCTCTAGTTGCCTCCATGAGATGCCTCTGACCGTGGCCAATCCAATCCTCTTGACTGCTGAAGAGCCGACCACAAAACCAGCAGTCAAACATTACTTGCTCTTCTCTACAACCTGATAACGTTTTTACAACCTCATACTTCTTTTTGCTTTTTTTTTTGAGTTTCAATTTAAGGAGGAATCGCTCCCGGACAGAACTTTGAACCGGTCGAGATTTTGGATTGTCGAAATGAGATGCGTCTTTGGTTGAGGAATTCTTCCCTTGGGTGCCAAGCTCTAAGAGTGCTTGGACTGTTTTTTGAGACAGAGAGACCTTCGTGACAGCACCTTTGTACCTATTTACTACCTTCATGATGTTGGCCACTTCAGGAATGTCAGCATCTGGATGATTGAGCACCACTACAGGCTGGTTTCTACTAGGGCATTTGATCTGCTGTAGAGAATTCAATGGGGCAAGTCTAAGTGTCCGTTCTACCTCTTTGGCTACAGGTTTCCATAACAGAGTCTCTTTCTCAGTTGGTGGTTTACTCAGGAATCTTCTTGCCTTGTGCACTGCTCCTGGAAGTTCGTCAAATAATGCTTTCCTGCGCCTTTTCCTTTGGCTTGGAGGCCGAATTGGCCTTGGGGCGAGGACAGGTTTCTCTGAGTCACACAGTTGTTGTGCCTTTATAGTTGTCTGAGAAGGTGCACTGCAGGAATCAATGACATCTTTTTGTTTGGTATTGTGAATGGTGATCAACTTTTTTATTCCAGTGGAAGCAGCTGCATTAGTTTTGTTTGTCGACACCAGGAAACACTGAGTCTGGGGTCTGGTGGCCAAAAACAAAGGTTGATTATTTGAGGTGGGAGTGCCATTTGTAAGAAGGCTACTAGTGGGTGTGACAATTTTAAATATAACTTTGTTTCCAGAGCCCTCATTCGTCTGGCTGCAATGAGTTCCATTGTTTGGCTCTTGGTTGTTCAAAAGTAGGCTTGATTTGGGTTGAGAAATGTACCGCAGCAAGAAGGCTTGCCGACCAGTCTGCAGTGCGCTGGGTTTGTCTGCACTACTCACTGGCATCGCTAGCACTGGCCGTGAGTTAAGTGGGAGCTGGGCACTTGCCAGTCTGAGGGCAGGAGTATTAGCGGCCTGGACAAAAGGAACAGACCTTTGTACTAAGTAGCACGTTGACTGAGACTTTGCAGTTTTGTCTGAAGTTGTATTTTGTGATGTGCTTGAAAAGAGTACAGGGCATTTTAAACCTGCACTGTTAATAAGGTAGTGATTTAAACCAGTACCAAAACCTGGTTGAACACCAGAAAGAAGAGCGGTCCCTTTTTCAGCAGTTCCAGGTTTTATTGCTTGTACACCTATCCTTTTGCTGTCTGGATTTAGACCTGTGGTTTTACTTGAACTTTCAACGTAAGACACATTGATTTGAGGCTTTGCAGAATTTGCTATGAGTTTAAAGCCTGGGGTAGCCTTGACCTGCACTGGCATTGCAAATTGGTTCTCACTAGCCTTAGTCAGGAGTACTGGCTGATTAGCCTCTGGTAGCTGAAGAATTCGCACAGTTCTTTTTGTTGGTTTTAAAGAATCATTGTTTGCACTTGAAGAACCCGTTCTTTCCTTGTTAAGCTGTTGAGTAATGATTGCATCAGAATGTTCTTCCACAAAATTGCCAAGGGATGTTAAACTACTCGTAGGCTGTCTTTTAGATATCGGAATGGTCTCTTCCTCAATTTTGACAATATTGAAGTCTTGGAGCACTACATCGGGATTTTCTTCTGTCAGAGGACCATCAACATTAGATATACACTCATCAACTTCAGTGTCACTATTTGCACTTTCTGTGCATTGTTCTGGTAATCCTGCTGATGTCAAGTTGAAGTGTGATGATTTAGAGGTATGTCTTTTATTTGCAGAGTTATCATCCGAATTATTCTCCAAGTTTGGGGTGATGTTTGATGAAATGTTGAAAGCATCCTTCGAATAATTGTGAAAAGTAAATACTTCTTGGTTTGGTGAGTCCTGAATACATTTCTCCGAGCCAATGGCATTTTCTCTGCAGCTAACTGAATTTGGTGGAGACAGCTGTGATGGGCAACACGATGTATGTTTTGCATTTTCCTGTCTGTTTTTATGTACAATCTCAGTTCTAAACCTATCATTTTTATCTGATGAAATGTGGAATGACTGATGTCCATTTTCCATAGTGTTAAAAGCAGAATTCCCTTTGTGCTCATCAGTTAGGCTGCAAATGCTGTCAGGTGTGGATAGCTCATTTACTGCTTTAGGCTCCTCGTCGATTTTTCTAAAGATGGGTTTGGGAAGCAGTGTATCTTGAGCAAACTTTGAAGGTGAAGATAAACCACTGACCTTAACAGAACACACTGTTGCAGGGTGGCTGGAAACACCATGGCAGTTACAAGGACTGGGAGTTTGGGTAACTGACTTACTTTTCAAGTTCATTTCTTCCATAGAGCTTGTTTCATTTGGATGATGTGCCTGATCCAACTCATTTCTTGTGGGACATGAGACATCTGCACAATTTAATGATGTATCTAATATAGCATTTGTTTGTTCTCCAACACTTTCAATATGTGGAGTTGAACTTAGGGCCCCAACTGATGTTTCCTCCTCCTCAATTTTTACTTTAACTGCCAAAATATCCTCTTGATCTATCTGTATGCAAGATCCACTTCTTGGTGAAACAGCTAAGCACTGTGATGTTAAGCTCCTGCTATCAGAGCAAAGCTCATTCTCAGAGTTTTTACTTTTATCAAACACAGAATTTAGTGTGGAGAACCCCCCTTCAGCAACGGAATGATTCTGATCTTGCTTTGTTGTTGGGATTACTTTGAGAACTAAATGTTTTTTTCCATCGACCATCTTGAATCCCATAACTTTAGTTGTACAGTTAGGGGGGAGGGAGATTTTGTTCTTAACCATTAGAACAGTCAGTCCGTTAGCATTGTTGTGACTTCCACTATCAGAGGCTGGACAATTGTCACATTCCTCCAACGTGATTGGTGTTGACTGTTCTGTATTATGGGAAACTTTGCTCAAAGTTTTGTCCTTTTTTGCTACAGTCCCATCAACAAAGTGCTGGGTGTCCTCTAAGGATTTGTCTGGCTTAATTGCTTTGCCACTTTGATATTGTTTCGATATCCTTTGAGTCTCCTGTGACTCACTATTCTTTTTAAGCATCAATTTCAAGTTCACAGATGAATTTGCTGGTGAGCCATTGTCTTCTATCGCCTTCCATGCATTTTTTCTTTCTGTCACCTCTTTGTGAACAGCTGCCATGTGTTTTTTAAGGTACTCACTTCTTGCTGCACCATATCCACAGACTTGACATGTGAAAGGAAATGTACCTGTGTGAGCTTTCATGTGCTTCTGGTGATCCTCTTCATTCAAGCTAATATGTTTGCATTTCAAACACTTCCAATGACTTTCATTATGATGATGGATATGCTGGACAAATGTCCCTGCATCCACAGTTGTAAACTCACACCAGTCACAGCTGAACTGTCCATTTACACTGTGGCACATGATGTAGTGTCTAGTAAGCAAAAGAAGAGAGTACTGCACATCATCATTACAAAGTTCACATGTAACCAAAGTATTTCTGTGCTCAATCCGATGGCGCTGAAGAGCAGGAAACTCATTTGTGACAAAATCACATAAATCACAAGGGTATGTAGGAAGGGTTCCTCTGTGAACTGCTCTAAAATGTTTGAGAAGGTCATTGGGGCTAAAAGTACAGTTATCTTTACAAACTGAGCATCCAAAACTCAAAATTTTGCCAGAGAATACAGCCCCTTGTTGAATTTTACAATGGGCTTTGTTAAGAGGGTTTTTATCTTTCCTAGTGGAAGTCCCATTATCCTTAATGGCAGATTCTTCTGAATTGCTGAAGAGCGACCCATCTGTTACATCTCTGAAATGTTTATACAGAAAGTCTTTTACTTTTTCCTTTTCATCCTCTATTACAGATCTGTTGCAGTTTTTTGGAGAGTCATATGGTAATCCATCTTCTTCCATTGTTGCAAGTATGAAGGTTTCTGTAAGACATCAAATATATTCTTGATTAATACAAGTGGAGAGATGCACCAACACACACACATACACACACGCTAATCTGGGACTGGGTAATGGCAGCTTTGCTAACTGCTGCAACCACATTTAAAAGAAACTTTGAACTTTATATTTATACCTGCTGTTATGGCAGAGGAAGCCAGAAGTCGTCAAAAACCATAAGCCAAGACTTGATTTTTTCCACAAACAGTTTTCAAAGTGTTCCAAAGTCTCCCCCTGTATATCTGTATGTCTTTGAGGTCCTGAGGTGGAATATCATTTAAATCCCAGTATGAAATCAACATCATCATACACATGTCTTCAATCCACATGCAGTAGATCTGGTGTGACATGCCAAGTTACAAAAATTGAGAGGTGCACGACTGGCTGACACACCACAAAGTGTTGTGTGTTCTATGCCCGCTGAGATATATGTAATCTCTCCACTGTGTCCTAGGCCAACCCCAGGGCCTCTAGAACACCTCACCCAGAGGAGTACCGGTTCTACTCTGAGGTCCTCACCCTTTCTCTAAGAGCGCGAGGAGCTCAGCCAACCGAAAGAGCCCAGCGAACCTTCAGAGAAAGCCAATTTCTGCTGCTTGTAACCAGTAAATTCACAGCTTCACTTTCACACTAAGCTCTCTTTTCACCACGACAGACTGGTGCCATGACCACATCACTGCAGCTGCAGCCCCAATTCGTAATCTCCTGTTACCCTCTTCCCTCACTTGTGAACAAGATCCCAAGATACTTCTCCTCCACTTGGGGGCAGGAACTTGTCCCTGACCAGGAGTGGGCACTCCACCCTAATCCAGCTGAGGACCATGGCCTCAGACTTGGAGGTCTTTCACATTTACCTGTAAACCACTCTAGTGTGATCTGGAGGCCAGTACCAAACTATATCATCCACAAAAAGTAAAGATGAGGTTCGGAGGTTACCAAGGCGGAAGCCTGCCACCACTTGGCTATGCTTAGATATTCTATCCAAACAATTTATAAACAAACTAATGACAAAGGGCAGCCCTGGAGGAGTTCAGCACCCACTGGAAATGAGTCAGACTTTTTGCAGTCAATGTGGACCGAGCTCTAGCTGTGGTTGTACAGAGATTGAATGGCTTGTAACAATCAGCCAGACACCTCATACTCCCATAAAACTCCCCACAGGATACCCTGAGGGATGCAGTTGAATCCAAATCTAAAAAACAAAACAAAAAAAAACAAACACATGTAGACTGGCTGGACAGACTCCCAAGAAAAGCCCAGCCACTCGCCTAAATGACTAGACCAGTTGCACTCACTCCAATCATTACAAAGTGCTTCGAGAGAGTGGTGCTGGCCTACATCCAGAGCAACATCCCAGACACTCTCCCCTGCAGTATGCCCACTGGCCCAATAGGTCCACGTCAGACACCATTGCTGCTGCCCTTCACTATTCCCTCACCCACCTGGAAAACAAAGGCTCATACCATCAAGGTACTTTCTGTTGATTACAGATCTGCCTTCAATACTGTCATTCCACACAAACTCACTCACAATCTGGCAACACTCGGCCTACACCCCACCCCTATGTGACTGGCTACAGGACTTTTTGACTGGCAGGCCCCAGTCCATCAGGATTGGCAACAGGACTTCAGCCAGCATTATTACTAACACTGGAGTTCCACAGGGTTGCGTCCTCAGTCCCATCCTCTACACCCTGTACACCCACGACTGTGTCGCCTCCAATAGGGATAACACCATACTGAAGTTGGCGGATGACACTGCAGTGATTGGTCGCATCACTGGAGGAGACGAAGTGCCTTATAGGAGAAAGGTGGCCGATATGGTGTCATGGTGTGAGGACAACAACCTCACCCTCAAAACTGATAAGAGTGAAGTGGAGAGGGTGAGCAGCTTTAGATACCTAGGCATCTACATCACTGAGGACCTCACCTGGACACTGAACACCACACAGCTGGTCAAGAAGGCTCAGCAGTGGCTGTATTTCCTGAGGAGGGTGAGGAAATTTGGTATGTCAGCCAAGATCCTCAGCAGGTTCTAAGGCTGCACTGTGGAGAGCACACTGACCAGCTGCATCACTGCATGGTACAGCAGCACTGCTGCCATGGACTGCAAATGCCTGCAGAGAGTGATATCAACTGCGGGGAGAAGATCATCAGGACCCCGCTGCCGTCTCTGCAGAGCATCTACCATCGCAGAGTCCAGAGGAGACCTACCTCCATCCTCAAAGACCCCACACACCCTCAGCACGGACTGTTCACACTTCTGCCCTCGGGACGAAGGTTTAGAAGTGTGAAATCTACAACATCCCGACTCAACAACTCCTTCTTCCCCACTGCTATCAGAGTCTTGAACAGCTGACCTATTTTAACAGTAATAATTATTTTTGCACATCAGGTCATCTCACATAACCAGCATATTAAGCTCTTTTGCACATAAATCTATTTGACACTTATTTTTTGTCTCCACTTATTTATTCCTGGTATTTGTATTTAATCTATGTGTACATATTAACCGGCATCTGCATATGGACAGCAGAGAAAGAATTTCACTGTACAGAGAAATGCTTTTTCTTTGCACACATGACAATAAACCCTTTCAATCTTGATCACTCGAATATCCTCAAGAGGATAAAGAGTGTTGTCATTAGTGTTGGGCAATATGAGGAAAATCCAATATTGCAATATTTTGGGATATATCGCGATACACAATTAATATTGTGATGTGTCTTGAGCCCCAGCACCCTCGGATCATGAATATTTGAATCTCTTAATTTTTAGTCTTCTCCCCACACAGTTATATCCTCGAATTTTATACTCTTAGTGTGGTTATATTTATTTCAGGATGGCATCAAATAGCAGTTTTTTTAAAGTACTGGTATACAAAGAGCAAATAAATCCAATACTGTGACATCACTGTGACCGGGGCGACCGTGGCTCAGGGAATTGGGAAGCTCATCTGTAACCGGAAGGTTGCCGGTTCGATCCCCCTGCTGTCCTGGTCGTTGTGTCCTTGGACAAGACACTTTACCCTACCGCCTACTGGTGTTGGCCAGAGGGGCCGATGGCGCGATACGGCAGCCTCGCTTCTGTCAGTCTGCCCCAGGGCAGCTGTGGCTACACCTGTAGCTGCCTCCACCAGTGTGTGAATGTGAGAGTGAATGAATAGTGGAATTGTAAAGCACTTTGGGTGCCTAGAAAAGTGCTAAATAAATGAAATCCATTATTATTATTATTATTATTATTATTATTATCATCATCATCACTATCACACAATGTGTCTCAAAGCTTATTAATGACATTAAACCTATATTTCTTTGGACATTTGCTGCGTTTTCACTTATTTTTCCACTTACCTATGAATAATCATCGGCATGATATACTGCCCTGAAATTCATGTTAAGAAATATTTTAGAGTTTACGTGGTGTAAGTAAAATACAGCTATATAACTAGCAAATTCCTTACATTTTTGATGCATCAATTCCAATTACAGATACCATTTGTTTTGTTTTTTGAGCAGAAAATGCATTCAAAAGCATTTCAAGAGCCTGGACATCATCAACATTTATGAAGCACTGTGGGATTGTCCAGGATGACTCAGATCTTAGACAGACAAACCATCTAAATTCACATTATGCTATTTGCATCTCCATTATATAGTCTGTGGATCGCAATAACGATTACTCCAAAAATATTCTTTTGCAAATGAGAAAATTATTTCAACAAAAACTGATAGTCAATTCATTAAGCACTGGGAGACAAACACAAACCAACAAATAAAACATGTCATGCCTGAAGTTAACAGCATTACTCAGGTAAGAATTAATGACATTATATAACCAGTTATTGTTACCTGTGCTCCTTTGGGAAAACCTTAACCAGTGTTCTGAAGAAAAGGAGTTTGTAGTGTGATCCCAATGTCTGGAAGACAGAGGCATACAATCACAAAAACAATTTCAACAACAATCCTTACTATTAACTGTAATAGTGTTATTAATAACCATGCATGCTCTGTATATCACAAGTATACATCAGTTGTTAAAGGTTTTTTTGGGACTTCTTCACATTAAAAAAATATTTTATAAGAAAAAACAATTGTCCTACTGACCATGAACTGCTGTTTGTATTCTTCTACATGGCATACAGTACAGGCAAACATGACACCCCACAGGTAGTCAAAGTGAAACACAAATCTAATCTCTCTCTTTAGACCTACGTCTATGCTTGTGCATGCATTATTCTGCATTACCCCACCGCCAACTCTAATTCATCTTCACATCCTCCCTCTTGTCATTGTTCATACAGCCCCAGGGTGGTGGACATCAGGTGAAGACCCCCAAAAAACAACAAAAAACCCCAAAAACAAACAGCTGCTACAATCAGAAATCTACTGAACTGCTTTGTCCAGGAGTGTTGTCTATTGATTGAATCCTGGCTCCCGTCAAAAATCTCAGATAACTCAGTGGAGCTACTGGGCCGGACATTACAACCCCAGGACTGCAATAATGTCTCCAGTAAGGGAAGGGGCGGTGGACTCTGTGCTTATATGCTTCAGGGCTGGTACCATAACAGCAGAATTATAGACAGTCACTGCTCACCGGACTTAAAACACCCTGATAACGACTGTGTTTAGTCTGTTCCTTCCCATTCCATGCAAGGCCACCTGGGTTGGCTGGAAGACTGTTTACTTAGCCTAGCAGGGCGAAGGACACTGTCTCAGCTGAATTCTGGACACGCACACACATACATATACACTAATATGCACACATTCATCCCCCCTCCCTTTCCAAACGCCTTCGATGCTTGTTCCCTCCTGGGAACACGGCGGGTCTGAGCCCACGCTGGAATGGTAGCACTGGGCAGGATGGCTGCTGTGTTTGCTTCGGATTACTCCTCACCCCCCACCCGACCCTGTGGCTTGTCACGTGCTCCATAACGTTGTGCTGTGGACATTTATGTGCTTTTTTGTGCAGAGGAGTTTGTTTCCTGTTCTCATGCTGTCCTCCCAGGAACCCAGCATGAGTGGAGGTCTCTTTTTTCCTCTTGTACTTTCCCATTGTAGTGGGGGGGGGGGTTCCTATTTCACTGCAGGGCAACCTGCACGTGCCGATTAAAGCCTTGATTGATTGATTGATGGATAGATTGATAGACATGAGGAAACAAACTTCTCCAAGCACCTGGGTCATTAAGACATGGCCAGATGATGCTCTTCTCCAGCAATAGAACTGTTTTGATCTGACAGACTGGTACATCTTCGAACAGCACGACCTGGAGACCTTCACTCAGTTCTCTATACAGCACTGCCAGAGCCAGGCTGAGGAGGGGCATAAAACAGGCCAAATAGGCCTACATGAGGAGTATTCCTAACTGACAACCCCCACCATGTGTGGAGAGGCATCCAAGCCCTCACCAACTGCAAAAGTCAGAGACTCCAACTGCCAACAGCATCCTCATGATCATAGAAGTGTTCAACACCCCCCTGGATTATGATGTCAGGAGGACACAGAGTGCTGAACCCTAGGAGAGCTTTCAGCCAGCCCAACACTGTGGGAAAAACCTGTGCGGACCAAATGACAAGGATCCTCATCAGGTTGTTTAACCTTCCTGACCCTATGCCACCATTTCCACCTGTCTGAAGGCCTCCACTATCATTCCCATCACCAAAAAGACTGGTATAGACAGCGTCAATGCCTACAGATCTATAGCCCTCACGTCTGTAGTCATAAAGTGTTTAGAGCTGGTAGTTCTCAGCACATCAGAGGCAGTCTTGCCCGTCCATTTCTTCATGTGTTCAATAATTCTTTTCCTGTGTCATGTAATTGGGTGTATTATTATACATAATTTATGGACATTGCATGGGTGGATTGGATGGTAAGAAAAAAAAAAATATATATATATATATATATATACACAAAATTGGTGACATATTCAATACTTATTAAGTTGTGGGCAAAATACAACCCGGGAGCCACATATGCCTAGGCTGATTATGTCACAGCAAGGAGACAAAGGCTGTCCAAATTCGTAGGCTGCTCCAAATGCAGCCCACAAATGCGTCCTCCTTTTCCCCAGATTTGAAGGACGGGTCTGTGTATACTTCATGGTCCACCCTATTCCAGGATTCATTGTGAATCAAGGGTTGAAGAAATTTTTGGGGAAAAATGGCGGATGGTCGAAGAAGCGCGGTCCAGAAATAAACTTTTAAAAGTAAATACTAGGTTTTATCTCACCAAAATATCCAGCCAACCAAATGTTAGCATAGCAAAGAATCTTAAACAGTTATATTCAACTAACCTTCGGCTAAGTTACGTGATGTTAGTGATATCACCACTTAATGCGGCTTGGGTCATATGAGCTTTGGTTGGTTAATCAGTTCAGTTTTCTACTGAAGCTGCGTCTGTTTGGCAGTGTGGAGACAAACGTACTTAAAAATTAATAAAACGAGCAGACGGTTCACTCTTTAAGCTAAGTGTATTTACAGGGATCAAACATCTAATCCGTGAACTGTATTAAGGAAACAGACTAAACCATGCTGTGCTGAAGTTTAGAGTTAAAAGAGGTCTCATCCTGTATAAACCACTAATAATAAGACAGTACATGGAGAGGTCCTCCTTCTGTTCCTGTGCCATTTTTGTCATGCTTATATCATACAACCTGAGCCTGTCACCTTTGTTATAAGCCCAATATTTCTGCAGGATTTTATGTCCTTTATCCAAAATATATTTAGTTAAAATATTTCTTTTTTAGTTGGATTGTACTTGTGGAGCTCTTTTAAATAAAAAGCTGAAAGAATTGTGAAAAGTTGTAAATTCAGAAAGGGTCTAAGTATTTTTTTAAGGATGTCATGTTTCTGTATCATCTCCTGTTAGACCCTCTTACCCAAAAATCAGCATATTTAATGCTCTGATACCTTCAACATCTTAAATTATATTGAACATTTTCTCTTCCAATAAATATTCACTGCAAAAGTTTGTCTTCCATTTTATCTGAAACATATAATGTTTAAATCTTTTTAGTTTATTTTCGGGATATGGGATATTGTCCTTAAATATAACTAAAGCCTTCAGACAATGGTCGCTGTATATTAATATTTGTCTGTTAGACAGTCACACAGGTATAAATGACAGAAGCTGGACGTCGTAGGCTAGCCCCTTCAATTTAATGGCCTTGCATTTCTGGTCTTCGCGGCCTACCTGGTCTACGTAGGCCGGGTTTTTCGAAGGATTTGGACACAGCGCATGTGTTCATCTTTTTTTGTTGCATAAAGAAACGGCGGGTGGAACCATCAGACCAAAGCACAGATTTCCACTGGTCTAATGCCATTCCTTGTTTTTCTTGGCCCAAAACAAATCTCTTCTGCTTGTTGCTTTTCCTTAATCTTGGTTTCTTAGCAGCTATTTGACCATAAAGGCCTGATTTGCACAATCTCCTCTGAACAGTTGATGTAGAGATGTGTCTGGTGACTGAAACTATCCTCAGCAGCAGAGGTAACTCTTGGTCTTCTTTTCCTGTGAGCTAGTTTTGCTGTAGCGCCTGTTTTTCGTCTGCACTTGGGGACACATTTAAAGTTTTATCAATTTTCTGCACCGACTAACCCTTCAGTTCTTAAAGTAATGATGGACTGGTGTTTTTCTTTACTTAGCTGACAGAATTCATATTATGGCAAGAACCAAAGAGTTGTCAGATACGGCTGTCATCTGTGTACCAACCCGACTTCTGCACAACATAGTTGATGGTCTGAACCCTGATAGTTCCAACCTCATTAAGAAGGCAAGAAATTCCACAAATGAACACTGGCAAGGCACATCTGTGAAAACCATTTCAGGTGACGACATCATGAAGCACAGTACGTATTACTCCACGAGGCTCCAGACTACGGTAGCCGTAATGCTCCGACAATCCATCAAGCGCTGCAGCTCCGTAGCTTACCAAAGTCGTACTAAAACATTTTAAGGCACACTGTCAATTTTTGAGAAAATGAAAGGAATTTAGGCGCTGCATGTCGTTAGCGCGGTTAGCTCGTTAGCACGGTTAGCTCGCTAACACATTAACGCCGTCCAGCCCCACGCACGGGGCGATCCGCGGTAACTCGTTAACGGAGATTTGCCGTGTCCATCTTGTCGCTGCCTGCAGGTGAAGCTATGGGGGAGTTGTGTTCAGTGAACGAGAGGCGACAAAAGTGGACGAAAGTGAGGCAAACTTGGGGGTACACAAGTATAATTATAACGTAACAGACTATATCGATATAAACGATATTGTCACATCTTATATCTCGTATAAAAATATATTGATATTTTTAAAAAAAAACTCGATATATCGCCCAGCTCTAACAATGACACATCTGGATCACTAGTATGTACAGCCTGGGGGCACTCTGTGTGATGTGATGGTTAGTAATACTGGAGCAGCAGAGGAGACAGTCCTATCGCCATTCCTGATTACCTTGTACACCCTCAGATTTCAAATTTGAAACAGTGAAACATGCCACCTGCAGAAGTTCTCTGATGATACTGTAGTGCTTTGGTGTATTAAGGGTGGGCAGGAGTCGGAGTACAGGGAGTTGGTGAGAAACTTTGTGGAGTGGTCTGGAAGAAATCACCTCACTTGAGAATGTTAGCAAGCCAAAAGGTTGACTTCCGGTGGGGGAAAAAAAAAAACAAAAAAACAAAATGCTGCGTCTAGGCCAATCAAGATCATGGGTGAAGAGGTGCAAACAATGACAGCTACAGGCACTTTGGCGTTCACCTGAATGACAGACTGGATTGGAGGACCGACAGTGATGCTGTGCACAAGAAGGTGATGAGCAGACTTTATTTTCTAAGATCGCTTAGATCCTTTAACGCAGGGGTCGGCAACCTTGGGCACGCGTGCCAGGGTTAACTGATGGCACGACCAAATGCCCAATGGTGATTTTTCGTTTTTATGGGCTGATGAATTCTATTTTTTTTGGTAACGGTATAAACAATGAAAGGTGGTGGATTGGCCAGATGCTGGCAGATGTGTAAAAATAACTAAAATAGAAAAATAGAAACCACCACCAAAGTTGTTTGGTGGTGGTTTCTATGGCGGAGCTTCCACAGAGGCCAGCAGGTGGATCAGGGAGAGGGGAGGCAGGAGGAGCAGAGACCCGAGGCGGCCGCCGGTCCGAGTGTCAGGTGAACTGAACTTCAGGTAAGAAGTTACGACCTGCAGTCTATCTGGGTCAGATATAAACCAAGTTTAGGTGGAGTTTATTTTCGTTGTGCTGACTTTTTACAGTCAGTTACAATAACTCGTACTGCGTGCTAGCTAGCATGACGGAGTTTATATACAGCTGGGCGGGTGCTATGATGTTACTGATAGTGAACTTCATTTTATTCATAAGGTCAGTTAGTAGAGTTGCCATCCGTTCTGTAAAAAATGGAAACGTCCCGTATTCAGAGAAAATATCACGCAATATTAGCACATTATAGCGGCAAGCTGGGCCGCGGTTCTCTTCAGAATACGTTACTTCGGGCGCGCGCATTTATACACGAGTGGTTGTTCGCAGTATGCCTGTCGGCGCGAATAGTTCACGCGGTCACGGCCACGGGTGATGTAGGAGGTAAAGTTTAGCTGTGGTGGCTCCAGGAAGCATGCATTTACTGCCGCTTGCATTGCTTTCAATGTACATAACGTTAAGAAGGCGAGGAGAAAGGGTGCGTGCAGCGCTCGTACACGCACGGATCAGCCGTGTGAGAGGGAGATGGTGTGCGGCAGAAAATCAAAATTAGAAATCATAGAAGAAAGTATTACGCTATTGAACACAGAAAATACAGCCATCAGATTTCTTGTAGACCTAGCACACTTCTGGTCTGTGTCTGAATACATATATAAGTACATAGATGCAGATGAACACTGTAAACATGATGAAAGATCGACAGACTAACTCGAACATATCTTTAATCTTTAGGACTTTGGGTAGCGCTTCCTTTCCTTCCTGTCAACCTCTCCAGAGGGGTGTCTGCTGATGGCAGAAAGATTACATCACCTCTGGTTGGAACCCTGGACAGTGCCACAACCTTTGGCTTGGTGTCCAATGTGATGCCCCATCGCCACCTTCTGACCTAACTTCTTCTCAGCTCTGTGACTACTTCAAGAGGGGCATTCCTGTGTGGAGGCGTGCCAGGCAGCTCGTTTTACCTGTGAACTTGCGTACTTTCAGTTTATCAACAACAAAGGTATGCAAGTTCAAAATAGTAATGTCTCATTTAAACTTAATTCAGTTTTACACTGAACAGGAATCGGCTTTATATATAAAACAATTGCAAAAAAAAAAAATGTACCTATGGGCATTTGGGTTTTGTTTTTAAACTTTTGTTTTGAACTTATCCCTTTAAAATCTAATTAGAGAGGGCTGGCTACATTTGATGAATACATTTTGTGTTTAAATGATTCGCTTTGTGTTGGGCAATGTGGCAAAAAGCTGAGATGAGATCTAGTCTCATATCACCATATTGATATATTGTAATATTGCCCAACTCTCCCTCTGTGTTTTCTCAAATTATTTATATACACCCAGTAAAGCGTGTCTCTTTGTTCCTCCAGTGCTATGCTTCATGTGGAGATGCAAGGACTGTGGGACAACATTAACAAAAAGATCTGAATTGCTCAAACACTACAAACTGATTCATAGGCATTACGGACGAGGCCACTCATATCCATGCACTTATTTAAATTGTGCATGTAGGTTCAAGACTTGGAACGCCCTACTGAGCCATCTATCAAGAAATCACCCTGCCCAACAAGCAGTCTCCAAAGCTGCGTCCACATTCACTTGCCATATTTGTGGCCATAATCAACTCTCCACAGAAAGAGAATATTTTCAACATATCTATCAGCATCTTAAAAATAAGGAGACTGTAACATGTGTGTTCCAAAACTGTGAATATAAAACCAATGTCTATGAGAACTTCAAAAGTCATAAATACAGAAAACACTCTGGTACAGTGAACACATTTAAGCCTGGAATAAGTTCTGTTGATGAATCTTTTGCCAGTGTTGCCAGTGATATTTCAGATGTGGAAATTATAGAGAGTGATGTAAATTTAAATTCTGCTTTTGACAATGGGTATTCTGAAAACTTAGAGAAGGATATTGAGCTTAAAATTGCTTCAGTGCTCCTTAAGTTGGAACACATCTTTCTTGTGTCTAATGCAGCTGTAGATGAGCTTTTGCAGGAGTTAAACTATTTGATTGGTTCTGTTTCTGTGGCGATTACCCAAAAGACTATTAGCCAAGTATTACAAGACAACGGATGCCAATTTGACCAGTCAGTTGTTGAAAAGCTAGCCAGTGTACTCTGTGAGACAAACCCTGTAAAAAAAGCAATTGGAGATAAAGGTCCACTTTCCAGTCCTTGGAGACGAAAAGCATACTATAAGAGCCACTTTAAAGTAGTGGAACCAGTGGAATATATACTTGACCGAAAAAATAACAAGTCATTCCAATATATTTCAATTTTAAAGTCTTTGCAGCATATTCTTGACTGCCAGACAATCTTGGATCAGGCTGTTAATTTGAATACTGTAGATAATCAGCCTCAAAAAACTTATGTGCACTACAAAACTATCTTCGATGGTGACTTCTTCCATGAAAATGGACTGTTGTCCAAGCAGGAAAGCATTTCATTGATATTATACATTGATGAATTCGAAATATGTAATCCCCTTGGTACATCACGGAGGAAGCATAAAATTTGTGGATTGTACTGGGTTTTGGGTAATTTGCCACCAGGCTGTAATTCTGCTTTAACCTCAATCTATTTGGCTGCTTTAATCAAAAGTAATGATCTGAAGTGCTATGGGTATGAGAAAGTGTTAAAACCTGTAATTAATGATCTTGTAATTTTGGAACAGAGTGGGATATTTCTGTCAAAGTTGGGCAGAACAGTAAAAGGCACTGTTCAGTGTGTTGTTGCCGACAACCTTGGTGCACACAGTATTGCTGGATTCTTTGAAAATTTCTCAGGGACATACGTATGTAGATTTTGCACTGCAGAAACATCAGAGTTCCAGACTATTGAAGTCAGAAGTGAAGTCTTTACTTTAAGAACAAAAGACATTCATGCAGATCATTTACGAATTATCGAGGAAAACAAATGGCCCAGTTATTATGGTGTGAAATCAAAGTGTATTTTGTCAAAGCACCTCTCACATTTTGATGTTACCACTGGGTTTCCACCTGATGTTGTACATGATCTTTTTGAGGGAATTGTTCCTTTTGAACTTGCGCTTTGCCTCAATTTGTTAATCAAAAAAAAAGTATTTCACATTATGTACATTGAATGAAGCAATATCATCTTTCAACTTTAAGTGGGCTGACAAAACAAATCGACCTCATCCTGTGGCTCTCAGTTTTGCATCCAAAAAAAGTGTAGGAGGGAATGCACACGAGAACTGGAGTCTTATCAGATTTTTGCCTTTGTTCGTTGGGCAGAGTGTACCCTGTGAGGAGCCTGCTTGGCACATCTTAACAGACTTGAAGGACATTGTTGATCTTGTTGTCAGTCCTGTTCATACTGAGGACTCCATTGCATATCTTGGTTTTAAGATCTCCGAGCACAGAATCAAGTTTCAAGAGGTTTTCCCAGATGTTAATCTTAAACCAAAGCACCACTACTTGGAACATTATCCATACTTGATCCGTAAGTTTGGGCCACTGGTTGCACTATGGACTATGCGATTCGAAGCAAAGCATAGTTTTTTTAAAAGAGTTGCAAGGAACATCAGATGCTTCAAAAATGTACTTCTTTCCCTTTCACAGAGACATCAGTATCAGATTGCATATCATTTGCATGCAATTAGCTTTGCCAAACCCCCACTGGAAGTAACAGATGTTTCCACTGTTCACATTGATGTTCTTAACAAGGACATCTCAAATGCACTGAGACAGAAGTCTCCAGATATGGACAATGTGTGCTTGGCTAAAAGTGTAGCATATAATGGAATAATCTACAAGTGTGGGATGATCTTGATCCACGGCTCACTGGGAGGACTGCCAGAGTTTGGTGAAATCATCCAAATGGTGATACTGCAGGACAAACTAATCTTCATTCTGAAAAAGCTTAGCGGATGGTATATGGAACACTACAGAGCTTATGATCTCAAAACATCACCAAGCAAAGAAGTGGAACTTGTTGAGCCACAAGAACTGCATGATACCTACCCACTGGCAGACTACAATATTAGAGGGATGCGTCTTGTCACCTTGAAAAGATATGTCCATGTTTAAATGGTGAGGCCTCAAAATATGATAAAGTATTTTCTTAAGTGGGAAAACAAAACCCAGACCCATACAATACTAATGTGTTCTCAGAACATATTTATTTTATACTGCAAGCCAAAGTGGTGTGATGATGTCATTGGCAATTCATCAGTTATGTCATTTTTTTTAATGCAGGTCACTGGATTCCAGTCAGTGAATGCTAATCCTATGCTCTCCCCCCTTCTGCTTCTCTTCTCTTTTTCTTCTTTCCTCTCCTTATTGTCTCCTATATTCTCCTCACCTCCTCTCCTTCTCTCTTCTCTTCAATGTCTCCCATATTCTCGCCATCTCTCTTCTCCTCCCTTCTCCTCTTCGGTTTGCCTTCTCTCCTCGCTGCCTCAGCTGATCTCCACCTCTCCTCTTCATTTTCTCCTCCCCTTTCCTCCTCTCTTTGCCTTCTCTCTTTTCCTCAAGTTTGACATTAAATTCTCCTAATTGGAAATGTCAGTGGTTTACATGTTGATCCTCACTAACTGTGCTTGTGCTTTGTTCTCAGACCACCATGGCTGGTTCAACACCTGCAAGACTGAAGGTGATTTTAGGAGAGAACAACATTGAAAAGCTGACTCTTCCAAATGGCATCCCAGAGTCACTTGAAGACCTTCTCAGCACGATAAAGACTACCTTTGGGTTAAAAGGTAACTTCAGACTGCAATACATGGACCAAGACTTTGGCAACGACTTCTTTAATCTGAATTCTACCACCGAACTTCGGAATTTGGGGACAATCAAAGTGATCCACCAGCAAACAAATCCACCTTTGATCAGTGCCGATCAGTCCACTTCATCTCTGTCTCTTTCATTTGAGTCTGATGACGGTATTTCGGTGGCATCAAATGACACAATTATCCTCTCATCCCCTGAATCTATGTCATCTCGAACACAACAGTGGCCAGAAGACTTTGCAATTCCCCAATTTTCATATGACACAGAGCTACAGCTAGAGAGGGGGAATACTGAGTACCGTGTGAGCCAAAAAATGTTGACTTTAAGCGCCCGAATGCTGTCTGATATCCTGAAAAGAGTTGCAGAAGAAATTTACCGTTACAAGGCCTATCCAGAGGATGCACATTTCTGCGCAGCTGCAGAGGCCCTTATCAAAAAGCACCCATGTTTGAAAGAACCTGGATCATTCAATGGCTGCTACGGTTGGAAACAACGACTGAAGTACAAAATGGCAAACTACAGGACCCAGCTCAAATTACAGGGGTGTCCAGAGCTGTGTGTAAACTCACTGAAATCTAAAGCTACTACAGATGCTTTCCCTGCTAAAAAAGTGAAGAAGCCAAAACGTTCTGAAGCTAACTTTTATCCATCCTTTCCTACTGGTGAGACTCTGGACAGCATGGAAAAAGTGAGACTAGAACTTCTGACAGAGATCGGGATAAGGGACAATGAAAGGGTCATCGCAGACAAAATGGCTAACACGTTTGCCTACAGACGACATGAGGTGGTAAACCAAGAACCAAGCATTCAGGAACTGAAGGACAGATGGCCTGCACTCTTCACACAGAAAGAGGTAAGAATGGAACTGAAGTGATCGAAGTCTGTATGCTTCGGGATTTATTGCAGTTAACTTTCATGAATCGGTCATAACTTGATTTGGTTGAGATTTTATAACACTGAACTTAATGAAAGAATTTACATTTTGAATTCCCATATATGTTATACTTTTTGGGATATAGACATTTTGGCATACAATCAGTTTCAGCATTTTGTTCCATAATACAATATCTACTGTCATTTGTGTTTTGTTTTTAGATAAATACAGAGTTCCAGAGGCTCATGGCTGTTCCTCTTGAGTGGAAGCTCATGGCCCAGTTAGACATGCACTCAAGTCAGCTGATCAAAGTCATACGTGCCAAAGGAGGAGCAACACGCCAAAAGATTGCGAACATCTTGGACACATTGGACCAGGTAAATCTGTACCATCAAACAAGATGCTTCGTAACTAAGAGGGCTGTCAAAATATATCTGAATCCAAAAAAATATATATATATTTAACTGAATCTTTCATAAAGACAATATGGGCAGGCCAATGCTAATCATGGCTTTCATATGCATGAATGTTTTTAGCGACTCCACTGAACTCATCCCCTTTTCTTTCTGTAATGAATCTCTGGGCTTGTGAATTACTGTTTTTAAATAAAGTACATGTAAGTTAAGCAATAAGAGTAAGGATGTCTGTCTTATGAAATTTAGAGTTTAAAATTACTCAACATTTGTTGTTCTAGACTGTGGACATTAATCATCGGAGGGAATGTGTGCTGAAAGCCCTCACCATCTTCCTGGGAGAAGATGCAGATGGCCTGATCAAGGAATACCTTGTAAGTTTCAACAGTTTGTCAGCACATCTTGTCAAAGGGACACAAAAAAGTTAACTGTTAGAACAAACATAACACGTGAACCCTAGTTGGATTGCTGACATGTATTTATTATCATGACCATATTGGACATTATGTAATTCCCAGCAACAACACATTACATATCGGATTGACTTTGTTTTAAGTAAGACGGGCTTACTTGATTATTTAAGTTCAAAGGAATAGTTTGACATGTTGGGAAATCTTATCTTTCTTGCTTACAATTTGATTAGAGTCAGATTGATACACCTCTCTCTGCTGTTTCTGGTGTGTGATGACACCCAGCCAAGAAATAGCCCAGCACATATCACATATTGGTACATCACCCAAACACTTAATCACAGTAAGAAGTGAGGCTAATGATGATTTGTGTTTGTGTCTTGTACCCCTCTGTAGGACTGTGGAGCAGATGATGTTCAGAGGGACCTGGAGGAGGTCACCATGGCAGTGTATGTGATTCGGAAGGAGGGGGAGGGACTGCAGGAGCCACCTGAAGACATTGGCATTGTCATTGAGGGTGTGGAAGTGTTGCATGAACTAATTTCAGTTGCCTCAGCTTGTGCCCTGCTTCTAGGTTTGATCTATGCACTCAACCTAGCTTATCCAAAACCCTTTCGCTTCACTTTTGAAGTGCTCCAAAAAATCTTCATGCAGCTTGATCAGCACAAGATGTCCCCCAAAGTCCAAAATCTGTATATCAAACTTCAAAGCTCCCAGTAATGGCACAGAACAATGACCAACAAATGGCCCTGTGCCATAATGCGAAGGAACAACTGTGTTTGGACATATAGCATGTAAAATATGTAGTCTCTTTTGGATGTTGGGCCTTTTTTATGCTCCAAGAGACCTCAAACCCCAATTTAATGTGCTTTTATGGTATTTTTATTTATTTTTTAATTTTTTTTCAGACATATTTGCCTTCGTTTCAAGGGAAAGGTTGCATTTCAGGTTTGATGTGCTCAGTTATACAACAAACTGTTGTGACATTCTAAAACTCTAGAGGAGTGTTTATATTTTTTCATCCCCATTGGTCAGCTACACTGTTCAGATATTTATTCATTGGCTATAGCTGAAGAGAAGTTTCTGTATACTCTTGGGGCACTTTTTCATAGTTGACACTGTATGTGTTAAGATTGATATTTGTGTAATACTGTGTTGCACTTTACACTTTGTTGACAACTTTGTGGTCCTACTAAGCATTACTTGCATTTTGTGCATATGTGTTTCAAAAAGGACAAATGTGTAATGTATTTGACCAAAAGCTGTGTTGGTTGCCATAAAGGTAATACTTTATTACATTTATACAATAAAGCATTTAAAAAAAAAAACATTGGATTTTGAATTTTTGAAAAATATTTTCAGGCAACTTAAAATTTTGATTTAAGCTTTATTATACAAACTAAAATTTCATTTTAGAGTCACTACAAAAAGTAATTTACACTAAACCACATTATTAGGTTAGCAAAGAGCAATATTTTACTTTTGGGTTATGCAAATTATTGGGTTGGAAAAACTGAAAACTAAGTTGAAATGTCTTAATTTTAAGTTGGATTAATGCAAAATGTTTATTTGACAGCAATTAATTTATTAAGTACATGTAACTTAAATCAGTTGTGTTAATTTAATGTATTAACTTAATTTCAAAGAACTTAATTAAATTTGGTGTTACCAATTGAAATAATTCAATTAAGTTGGTTCAACTATTTTCTTTTTTCAGTGTAGCAAAGTTTTGCCAGGGGGGCCAGGTAGGGCATTAACAGGGAAAGGGGGGCACAAAGAAATACTTTTCTTCCCTATTCTCATTTAAAATGTCTCACTTTTAATAAATAATTATCTGAATCTTCCAACCAAAGTTTTTATCTGATGTAAAATGTATAGAAATCATACATATACCAACAAGACGGCGTACATCACTGTCACAACAGCATCTGTTTTAATTCAAAGGCTTTATGGCTTTTCCCATACCTGGTGGGCCGGTCTCTAGTCAAAATGCCTGGGCCCGTTTTTTGTCCCAGTCCAGCCTTGGGCACGGCATGCAGTGAGTTAATCTGAGAAGGTGCATTAAAAAAAATAAATGGCCGGGCCAGCGGTGCACATTGCAAATGAGCTCGAATAGACACATTAGTTGTGCTGCTTCTTAATGACGGTATCTTAGCTAACAACCCCAACTACCAGATTCAATTTGTAATTGGCTAAAAATAACTTTGCCTACTGGTGAGAGGGACGTTGTTAGCTGTCAGTTTTTTCAAGCGATGTTGAAATTTCCACATTCAGACACTTCAAATGCTTCAGGAGCTGTCCGCTCAGCGCAGCATCAGCACCACGGAAATACACGGATACATTTGTACTCGAGACAGTATGAATGCTGGACACTCGGAGACCTGTGTCTCTGAGTGGGAGACCAAAGATCACATTAACATGTGTGTCTCTGTATTAACAAACATGCCATATTGGCCCAGTTTATTTTTCTTATCATTGTTGTGAGGAGACCATAAATAGCATTTGCACTCTCTGTTGTATTTGCTGTTATGGATAAAAAGTGTATTTTTTTGTTTCAAAATAGCTGATAACTATTCGCTGATAGCTGCCAACATCTGCAAACAAATATAATTCTATAAAGTTGTTCTATATTGTGTGTAACTGTTCATATAGAGCGTTATTAAATTTATTGCTAATGCAATCATATGGCACATTGACTTATGAGGAAATTTTAGATGGCACTCATCAGAAAGGTTGCCTACCCCTGCTTTAATGGGGGGGGGGGGGGGGGGGGGGGGGGGGGTCAGCAATGCCATCAGAATAAAGAAGGCTGGAAGCATCATTGGTCAGAATTTGGAGATGTCCGAGTCAGTTTGGGACAGGGAGGTCATTCAACTAACTGCACTCCATCATGGACAACCCATTACACCCACTCCACTTCATACTTCTGAAGTGGAGCAGCAGAACTCCTTCTCGCTCAAACTGACTGAAAATAACGGCCACGCTCTGCATGGACAAGCACCAACATACATCTGTGATCTTTTACATCCCCAGCAGGTCCCTGAGGTCATGTGATCAGGACTTGCTAGTTGTCCAAAAGGTGACAGAGCTTTTTGTAACTGTGGCCCCAGACTTTGGAACTCCCTCACATTGAGTTTTAGATTTGTGGACTCAGTCATGTCTTTCAAAAACACACCTAAAAACTCATCTTTTTAAACTTGCTTTTGGTTGATTTTTGTTTTTATGTTTTAGCTTCTGTGAAGCACTTTATGATTTTATCTTGAAAGGTGTTGTATAAATAAATTTTACTTACTTATAGAACACTTCGGGAAATTATTTGTACCATTCTCTAAAAAGCTTTATAACTTAATTTTGTGACAGGTGAGGACATCGGTTAGGCATGAGATCCCAAATATATTTTTGTTTTATACGTTCATGCAGCTGTTTTTCTTAGATTTATTGTTTACATGTTATTTATTAATGAAATTTGCACTTCCCTCTTGTAAAATGTCAGTCTTAGTTTTATTGTTTTTAAACCATTTCATTTTTACTTCCCTGTTTTCAATTACTAAAATTCCTGCACAATCTTAGTATAAGGCCCTTACCAGGTGCCTGTGAGACTTAAACTGTGTTGCTTCTTTGTTGTATGTAGTAGACTGTACAGAGATTAAAAACACATCATGTTTTAAAAAAAAAGTTAACTCAAAAGCTGACAGTCCAGGCAGGCAGAGATTGGAGCGTGTGTTATGCTAGTAGCAGCTAACGCAGCCTATAAAAGAGAAGTTGCATCCAACAATTTACTTTTTTGCACAGTGCAACTGTTAAAACGAATGCATTCTTCAACATTTGTAATGAACTCTTTTAAAATCCAACAGAATTCTTCTTCACTTATTCCTGATATACACTACCAATCAAAAATTTGGACACCTTCTCATTCAATGTTTTTTCTTTATTCTTACATTTCTTTATTATTTTTTTTCTTCTTATGTAGCAAAGAAGGAAAAAAAAAAGTATAAATAACTCTAAATACATCTTCTATTTTAGATTCCTCAAAGTAGCAACCCTTTGCATTGTTGACAGTACTGCAAAACCCTTGATGTTCTCTCGATGAGCTTCATGATGTCGTCACCTGAAAATGGTTTCATTTCACAGGTGTGCCTGTCAGGGTTCATTTGTTGAATTTCTTGCCTTCTTAATGAGGCTGGAACTATCAGGTGTGTTGTGCAGAAGTCAGGTTGGTACACAGCTAGCAGCCCAATTTGGCAACTGTTAGAATTCACATTATGGGAAGAACCAATCAGCTACTGTAAGTAAAGAGAAACCTCAGCCCATCATTACTTTAAGAACTGAAGGGCAGCCAGTCTGGAAAACTGCTAAAACTTTAAATGTCTGTGAAGGTTCTCAGTCATCCAGGTCATCGTAGTCAAAGGAGCTTGCAAAGAAAAGCGTCTGGACTTCTTTAAGTTGCTTGAAGACGTTTCACCTCTCATCCGAGAAGCTTCTTCAGTTCTGAAGAACTTAATGATAACTTAATTTTGTGACAGGTGAGGACATCGGTTAGGCATGAGATCCCAAATATATTTTTGTTTTATACGATCATGCAGCTGTTTTTCTTAGATTTATTGTTTACATGTTATTTATTAATGCAATTTGCACTTCCCTCTTGTAAAATGTCAGTCTTAGTTTTATTGTTTTTAAACCAGAACTGAAGAAGCTTCTCGGATGAGAGGTGAAAGGTCTTCAAGCAACTTAAAGAAGTCCAGACGCTTTTCTTTGCAAGCTCCTTTGACTAAAACTTTAAATCTGTCTCCAAATGCAGTCACAGAAACCATCAAGCGCTACGATGAAACTGACTCACATGAGGACCGCCCCAGGAAAGGAAGCCCACCTCTGCTGCTGAGGGTTAATTCATACAAGACACCAGCCTCAGAAATCACAAGTTAACAGCACCTCAGATTAGAGCCCAGATAGATGCCACACAGAGCTCCAGTAGCAGACACATTTCTACATCAACTGTTCAAAGGAGACTGTGTGAATCAGGCCTTTATGGTCAAATAGCTGCTAAGAAACCATAACTAAGGAAAAGCAACAAGCAGAAGAGATTTGTTTGGGCCAAATTTCTATGTTGTAGATACATATAAAAGATATAAAATATATGAAGCAAGATACATGGAATTATGTAGCAAAAAAAGTTGATAAACATGTCTTTATTATTTATTTTTTTGACACCACTGGAAACCCGTGGCCTTCTCTCAATGAACATCATGATGTAGTCACCTGAAATGGTTTTCACTTCACAGATGTGCCTCGTCAGGGTTCATTTGTGGAATTTCTTTACTTCTGAATCGGTTCGAATCATCAACTATGTTGTGCAGAAGTCTAATTGGTACACAGATGACAGCCGTATCTGACAACTCTTTGGTTCTTGCCATAATATGAATTCTGTCAACTAACTAAAGAACTTTGAATGTCCCCAAGTGCAGACAAAAAACAGGCGCTACAGCAAAACTAGCTCACAGGAAAAGAAGACGAAGAATCACCTCTGCTGCTGAGGATAGTTTCAGCACAGTCACCAGACTCAGAAATTGAAAGTGAATAGCACCTCAGATTAGAGCCCAGATAGATGCAACACATCTCTACATGAACTGTTCAGAGTAGACTGTGCAAATCAGGCCTTTATGGTCAATCAGCTGCTAAGAAACCACGACTAAGGAAAAGCAACAAGCAGAAGAGATTTGTTTGGGCCAAGAAACACAAGGAGTGGACATTAGACCAGTGGAAATCTGTGCTTTGGTCTGATGAGTCCAAATTTGAGATCTTTGGTTCCACCAACTGTCTTTGGCGACGCAGAAAAGGTGATTGGATGGTCTCTACATGCATGGTTCCCACTGTGAAGAATGGAGGAGGAGGTGTGATGGTGCTTTGGTGGTGACACCATTGTGGATTTAGTCAAAACTCAGGGCACACTTAACTAGGATGGCAACCACAGCATCCTGCAGCAACATGCCATTCCATCTGCTTTGCGTTTAGTTCGACCATCATTTATTTTTCAACAGGACAGTGACCCCAAACACACCTCCAGGCTATCTGACCAATAAGGAAAGTGATGCGCCAGATTGCCTGGCCTCCACAGTCACCTGACCTAAACCCAATTGACATGGATTGGGATGAGATGGATCAAAAAAGGAAGCCAAAAGAGCCAACAAGTGCTCAGCATCTCTGGGAACTGCTTCAAGACTGTTGTAAAACCATTTCTGGTGACTACCTCATGAAGGTTATTGAGAGAATGCCAAGAGTGCGCAAAGCAGTAATCAAAGCAAAGGGTCGCTATTTTGAAAAATCTAAAACCTAAAACATCTTTTGAGTTATTTCACACAGTTTGGTTTACTACATAATTCAATATGTATTCATTCATAGTTTTGATTGCTTCAGTTAGAATCTACAATGTAAATAGTCATAAAATAAAGAAAATCCATTGGATGAGAAGGTGTGTCTAAACTTTTGACTTTTACTGTATGGGCAGTGGTCTAGGGAAAATAATACAAATTAATGTAACCTTGTTACTGCCACTACAGCGTTACATCAGTGTGCAGCTGACCAGGTCTCACTCAACCTTGTGGATGAGGAAGCCATGTTGGGAGGAAAAATGGCTGCCGTGATTTTATGACTTAGTTACTTCAGTCAAAAAAAGGAGAAAAAAAGAAAACCTTTTTGTATTAACACTATACTGTCACATACTTTAAAAAAACGTGTATATAGCCCTAGCATAGAGCATGGAAAAAATAGTATCAAAACATAATATGCTATACATATAAACCTAGTCAATTTTAATTAAGCATTATAAAGTGGACACATGAAAGTAATTCTAATGCCATTTAAAGTGACCAGGATTTCGTTCAACATCATGAATGCAGAGAGGTAGGCTGCTCTATGCTCACAACCCCTTGATGGGCAGATATAAAAGAAGCTTGGGCATGAGAAAAAAAGTTGCACCGTGTCAAAACTATATAACATAGGTAATATAACACGCCGATATGTACAAAATATGAAGCTGTACCACAGCTAGAAAGTTCGACATCTTAATATAATTTCCGCGTACTTTTCCGGGTAACTTGCTCTATAGTCGTTTAAGTTTAGGAAACGCGAGGGAGAGCTGCACCAGTGGGAGAATTAAAGGCTGCAAGACGAACAACAACAAAGGAGTCTGCGGTGTACGCGGTGACAGTTCAGCGTACTGTGCCCGATTTTTTTAAATTATTTTTTCCCATTTAGTCGGAAATATACGAGCCACTTCACGACAGGGTTAGTGTCGGTGGAGTTTAATAAGCAGTTATTTTACACCAAAATAAAGCCCCCACCCACGCAAAGACATTCAAAGTTACGGGAAACCAGTTATTTCTTACTATGAACTCGATGGAAGTTCAGGCGGCGTCCCGTCTACGTCCAGCATCATAAAGACAATGTTCAGCTTGAAAAAATACACAACAGAAACATTTTCCTTCTTCCTCTCCTCTCTGTGGATCCACAGCGACGGCGGCCATGACAGTCCATCCGGGTACTGCTGTGTTCTTGACACTCACGTAGAAGCGGATGAATATGTATTGCTTGTAAAGACAGAACTAGTGCCATAAGGGAGGATTTTTTTTTATTCGTATAAAACCGTGTTCAATAAAATGGAAATGTATTCCACTATACGAGACGCCCGTAGAGGAACCTGCAGCATGAGCCTTACGTCATCTTTGGCCTCAGTGTGTGTGTGTGTGTGAACCAGATAGGGGGAAGAAGAAGCAACGAGCAGCAATGGCGGATACACGCCATTTCCTGTTCAGTGTGTTGCTTGTTGCTTGAATGCCTTTATTTTCTCCGACACGAGAATGTTTTATGTATAATTCTAAATCTGCAGATGAATCCGTCTCTTTATGATCTCAGTATGATGCACAGATTCCATGTAGGTTATTGACACAGCAGCCCATACAGACATGCAGTAATGGATGAAGCTGAGAAGCTTACAAATGGTTACTTCATTGCCCCCCTGGCACAGGAGCACGGAGCACTGTGTACCGAGCATGTTTCAGATATTACTGTACAGAAGCTCAGTGTGAGGGGTGTAAGTGTGTGGGACTAACTTGTGTCAGCAGAAATAGGTGGATTATTTATTTGTTGATAATTTATGTATGTATGATGCACACTAGCTACATGTATGAGAATATAAACAATTTATCAAATAAGACCACATTATTATCAGCATTAATATACAGTATATAATATATATACATATAATATAGCTTTAAGGTGTTAAGGAGGATGACTGTTGTTTATAATTTTTAAAGGGTTTTCTTTAGTTAGAGGGCTCTGTGACATTTCAGATAGTCTTCTTAATCTCACACTTGATTCTGTCAGACTGTAAGCTTTTCTGTAAATTAGTTTCTTGGAAAACAAAAAGTTACAAATTAACCACAAGCTTAGTAGTTTTTGTTTGTTTTAAGCCATTTAACACTGACCTATTAATCATTTCAGCAAGAATCTTATTTTAAAACTTGTTTCTGTCTTGTTTCTTTAAATAACAAATAACTTTCATTTAGTTGAATATACAAAAAAGAAGCCAAGAATAACAATTTGAAAGACCAATATAATGATTCCCAAAGAGTTATTTCTAAAAATGTATTTATGAAATTTATTAAAATTTATTTTACTAGGAACTTTGGAAATATGTGTAGAGAGTTTTTGAAACACGAAAAAGGCCTGATCACCCATTCTTCAGGAATAGTTCTTTATTCTTCCTGAAGGACATTCTGCCTCGTTGGTGTCTGACCTTCTCTGATGAAGGGTCAAGGGTAACCACGTTTTAAGGGCTGTGTTTTCCTTTTCCTTCCCTTTGCCTTGGAATGTGTTCTACCCAGTGTTGAAGAGTCCTGATTACCTTAAGTTTGTATTTTAGAGTGTGGTGGGAGTCAAAGAATAGGTACTGGTCTTTGTGTGGGCTTCAAATAAACTTTAATGTTGAGGCTTCCGTCCTCCTCGATGCCCACAGCACAGTCTAGAAATGGTAAACTATTAGCTTTTGCATTTTCACTGGTAAAATGTATTTTTCTGTCCACATAGAAACATGAACACTGAGAAGCAGAGAAAAACAGAATGACAAAAGGAAAAACATTGTCATCCTTTATGCATCAGGTTTATCCATAAGACCCACCACGACAGGACAAAATTCAGCTGTACATCTGCACCTGAAGTGTAAAGGCCATGCTTTTGAGGTTGCTGGTGTTTGCATTTAAGACAGATGTTTTGAAGGAGAAGTCCGCTATGAGTGGCCATCATTGAACAGAGTGGGTGGCCATCTACTGTCTGCCATCTACAATGCAGTCTTGATGTAATTAGGTCACATGACAGGGTGAGGCAAGGGCTCCCAGTGGTTTCACCCAAAACCCCTGGTGGTAATGTCCCATGACTCTTTTCACACCTTGGCTCGTGTGATGAGGCACATGACTAACAGTGAATCAACAACCCTCTTAAAGGACAACCCTCGCTAGGGTTGAAATAGCTGGGACTCTCCCCCAATTTGCTTTAAGTACTGAAGAATCATCTTAGATGAGAGGTGAAATGTCTTCAAAAAGAAGTCAAGTTGCTTTCTTTCCAAACTCCTTAGAATCTTCTTTGGATGTTGACCTCCTTTTGTTCTGATGAGCAGTTCATAAAGATAGCCTCATAGGTAACCTAAACATTTAAAACAAAATGTTATTCTATATTTAGGACAGTACTTTCATACAGGGTAGAAAATTGGGAAGTTGAGAGCAGGCTGGTCAGGTTAGTATGAGATTAGGGTAAACCTTATAAAATAAAATAAAAAATAATTCAATTCTAGTCTTTGTAATTAATTTATGGGATTTAAATAGAAGCCCTGCGACAAACTGGCGACCTGTCCAGGGTGTATCCTGCCTCTCGCCCTATGGCAGCTGGGATAGGCTCCAGCACCCCCCGCGACCCTGAAAAGGATAAGCGGAAGCAAATGGATGGATGGATTTAAATAGATATGTCTTTTTAGCTTTTATCAGCTGTCTCAGTTTACTCCATTTACTTTCATATTGTTAACAAAACTGAATGTGGAACAAGCGTTGAAACATATCATACAAGTATTGTACAAAATCAGCACAAACATTGCCTAAATAACTAAACCTCTAACTGGACCTGGAATTATTCTAAATATACACTAGGACGCCGGGCATTAAAAAAACAATTTATGGGGAATCCATGCAGAGCCCTCGAACACAAAGTTGTGTTTGCTTCAATGGAGTATTGTTTTTTTTTTTACATCAATGACAGATCACAGAACCCGGAAATAATTAGAAGATGTAGCTGGATGTTTTTGTCAGTGCCACCATCTAAAAACCATATGTCATAGGATAGTACTGAAGGCTCTGTAGAAAAGAGGAGTGAAAGTGAATAAAGGCAAGGCAGAATGCAATGAATGCGTGAATGACAACGATGAAATTGTAATGGACGATAGAAGGAATAAAGGTAATGAATGTGGATGAGTTTTAATATCTGAGGCCAACCATCCAAAGTTGTCACGGCTGCGCTGTGTGTGTGTTCCTCCTCCAAGGGTGTGGCCAGCCTCCCAACGGGACACACCCACCAAGCCTGGTGGCCCAGGAAAACCAGGACTCCACACACATGCACACTCACAGGAGAAAGGGAACCCAGAGATACAAGCACAACAGATAATCATATTACACACCAACAAGCCCAAAACTGCCCATGGGCCCTGGGTCATCAGGACCAGGTTCCTGACAGTACCCCCCTCTAAGGGCCGGCTCCTGAAGGCCCAAAACCAACAAAAAAATATATAGGACAACCAACCCAGGGTGGGTGGTGTGAGGTCCAGGACGGAGGTCCAGAAAAACAACTCCGCCAAAACAAAAGCAGTCTGAGCCCAATAGCCCCCCCCCCCCCCCCCAAAAAAAAGAAGAAACCAACCACAGTCCCAGTGGGCAGAAAATAGTTCTGGCAACCCGCCATGGGTCCAGTGGCAGCGAAACAGCAACATAGCGGCTCAGGTGGCCGACCACAGGTCCGGTGGCAGCATCGCAGCTCTGAAGACGTGCCACGGGTGCGATGGCGACGTTGAGACAGTTCTGGCAGCCTTCCAAGGGTCCAGGGGCGGCAACGAAACAGTTCAGGTACCCGCCCATGACGGGGAAGCTCCTTCGCTGATGGCTGGGGGGTGGTTGCTGGATATGGACATGCTGGACGTGGATGTGCAAGGCAAGGCAAGGCAAGGCAAATTTATTTGTATAACACAATTCAACAACAAGGTGATTCAAAGTGCTTTACAGAGACATTAGAAACAAAAACAAATAAAAAGCATGATTTAAAATTGATTAAAACAAGCAAACAAACAAACTAACTAAACACACACATTTCACACCTGTTCGCGCGATCTGAACCCTTATCGTAAGGGGAGCTACCAGTCCTTCTGTGGACGAGCTACTTTCTATTTTAAATTCCCTGAATTTAAAATACTCTCTAGACCCAGTCTAGACCCAGCTGGGGAGCTACCCAGAGCTCTAAACCCACTTAACAAACAAACAAACAAACAAACAAACAAACAAACAAACAAACAAACAAACAAACAAACAAACAAACAAACAAACAAACAAACAAACAAACAAACAAACAAACAAACAAACAAAACAGTATATAAAATCAAAACAGATAAAATCAGAACAGTAGATAAAATCAGTAGTTAATGTAAGTTTTGAAATTTAAGCTTAACAAACAAACAAAACAGTATATAAAATCAAAACAGATAAAATCAGAAATAGATAAGATCAGTAGTTAGTGTAAGTTTTGAAATTTAAGCTTAAAAGTGTGGATTTGGTGCTTTATTCAAATGCAGCTGAGAATAGGTGAGTCTTCAACCTGGATTTAAATAAACTGAGTGTTTCAGCTGATCTGAGGCTTTCTGGGAGTTTGTTCCAGATATAAGGAGCATAAAAGCTGAATGCAGCTTGTCCGTGTCTGGTTCTGACTCTGGGAACTGATAAAAGACCGGATCCAGATGACCTGAGGGATCTGGAAGGTTCATACTGGGTCAGGAGGTCACTGATGTATTTTGGTCCTAAACCATTCAGAGCTTTATAGGCCAGCATCAGAACTTTAAAGTCTATCCTCTGACGGACAGGCAGCCAGTGTAAAGACCTCAGAGCTGGACTGATGTGGTCCACTTTTTTGGTCTTAGTGAGGACTCGAGCAGCAGAGTTCTGAATGAGCTGTAGTTGTCTGACTGATTTTTTAGGTAGACCTGTAAAGATGCTGTTACAGTAATCAAGCCTACTAAAAATGAATGCATGGACTAGTTTTTCCAGGTCCTGTTGAGACATCAGATCTTTTATCCTTGATATATTCTTGAGGTGATAGTAAGCTGACTTTGTTATTGTCTTAATGTGTTTTTCTAAGTTTAGGTCTGCATCCATCACTACACCCAAATTTCTCGCCTGGTTTGTGGTTTTTAGATGTATAGATTGAAGTTCTCTGGTGACCTGTAATCGTTTTTCTTTGGCGCCAAAGACTATTACCTCAGTTTTGTTTTTGTTTAGTTGGAGAAAATTGTGGCACAACCAGTCATTAATTTCCTCAATGCATTTACCAAGAGCCTGTACAGGGCCTCGGTCTCCTGGTGACATTGTGATATATATTTGTGTGTCATCTGCATAGCTGTGGTAGTTTATTTTGTTGTTCTTTATAATCTGTGCCAGTGGGAGCATGTTAAACAGAGGGGGTCCCAAGATGGAACCTTGGGGAACTCCACATGTGATACTTGTCTGCTCGGATGTGAAGTTACCTATTGATACAAAGTATTTCCTGTTTTCTAAGTATGTTTTGAACCAGTTTAGTACAGTTCCTGAAAAACTGCAGGCCGTGGATGTGCAGGCCCCTCTGGTGCGCTGAACTCCAGCTCGGACTGAGTGGGTCCCTTCGGTGCTGACCTCCCGCTCAAACTGAACGGGTCCCACCGGCATGCCCACCTCCGACTCGGGCTGAGCGGGTTCCAGGCGGCATAGCGACTGCTGGCGGCGGAGATGACGATGATGAAGCAGGCAGGTTAGGTGATGGTGACGTAGGAGCTGCAGACGGACGAGCAGAAGATGGCAGCGTTGCTGCCACAGGCATTTTTGATGGTGGTCGAGAGGCAGCTTCAGGCGTTTGAACAGATAATGGGGGAGCAGCAGTTGCAGATGGTAAAGCAGAGAGCGGTGTGGCAGCTGCAGACAGTGGAGCAGACGGTGGAGTTGATAGCTGGACGAGCTCCTCAGACCCTCCAGCGTGAGCAGACACAGGACCAGAAGGTGCGGAGTCCTCTGGCTGAAGCGACGCTAACTGCAACTGCACAGGGCACACAGCTCGCTCAGGGATGCTGTGGCTGGGGCTGTGCAGTGCAGACCGTCTGTTCAAGTAATGGCAGTGATATGCAGTCCTCAATTGGCTGAATGAGCTCTTCAGAGCATCCAGCAGAGGATGAAAGTGGCTGAACCGGTGACTGAGCTACTGACTGAGCTACAGGCTGGGCTACAGCAGGCTGAGCTACAGCAGACTTTACTACCTCCAGGGGTCCTGAGTGCTTTGGCTCTGAGTCAACATTTTCACAGTCCACCAACTCTGGAGTATCCTTCAAAAATAGTCCACTCACACTTCAGTTATTAACTGTTTCTGACACTCCCCACTGGAAGGAGGCTGTGGTCCATCAGAACCAGCATGCATAAGAATACTTTCTTTCCCCAAGATGTCAGACTACTTAGTTAATGTGTTACAATACCACTTTACTTAAGCTATAAAAACTTTGCACACAGAACTCAGTAAAAGCCCTTTCCACATCATGTCCTATCTATATTTTCTACTACCCCCGCTCATAATTGTACATATTTTTTATTTTCTAATTGTATTCCATATCTGTAGTTAGTTATATTCCTTGTGTGTGTGTGTGTATTTTTTAATTATTTTAATATGTATATACACACGACATACTCTGTTACTGTACCACAGTTTTTTTTGGCTTTGTTTCTTTTTTGTACCATGAGAGTGCAACAAATTCATTGTTTCTGTTCAAAATTGGCAATAAAAGTGAATCGGATTCTGATTCAACAGCCAACATACACGTGCACACATCTAGAAGGAAGGAAAAAGAGCTCCACACACCTATACACTCGAGTGTGAGAAGCCAAAAATATAAGCAAATATGGATAATTTCTACCCAATCAAAAATAAAAAAAGTTGGTCCCCTAAAAGAATGACAGAGGCACAGTCACGATGTTTTCTAATCCTTCCTTATAGCAAACTTTAGAGTTGAAATCGTAGAGTAACAAAGACCAACGCATGCTCAAAAGATGGCGCCTGTGTGTTTGGCACGCCGTCTACCGCTCTTTTTTATCTGTCTGTTTTTATTGTTTTGTAATAATAATTATTGTGCAACATGTCAGTTCAATACTGTCTTATGATCGTCAGACATTATTGAAAATAGGCTCATCCACCAAAGTTTCAGTTCGGTTTGGTAAAGTTAGCCAAGGTTCTCTGCGTCCCTACCTGGAAGCAATGCCATTGTGCTGGCATCCCCCACCACCGCCATCAGATATGCAGAAGCGACGCAGGAGACGGGGTACCCGTGGAAGTCGCCTCGTTAAGCTGTGAATCCCGATTTCTTAACTTCTTCACAATCTCCGCTCCGTTTGTCAATCTTTTCCACGACTCTTGGTACCATCGCATGCTCTGGCTCCTGTGGATTCCTGGTCGGTTCCCGTTGTCGGCTCTATCGGGAGTAGCCCTGTGAAATCCTTCCTTCTTCGGCATCTGCTTTGGAGGGGAATAGACCGATCAAACCTTCGACCGGTGGATCTGGTTGTCACTGCTGCGGAGGTCTCCGAACCAGCTCTCCTCAGGTTGGGTTTAATAAATGCCAGATCGGTGGCAAATAAGACCTTCATTTTGAAGGATTTCTTTTCTTCCTATGCATTGGATTTCCTGTTTGACTGAAACCTGGACTTCACCCGGTGAGTTAAGTGCCTTTTCTGAACTACTGCCCGCTGGCTGTGCTTATTTTAGCGCTCCGAGAGCTTCTGGTCATGGCGGGGGGATAGCAGTTGTTTTTAAAGCACACTTTGAGTTTAAGCAACTATCCTCATTGACACACCATACCAGCTTTGAACTTTGTTTGTGTGACAGCAATGAAGACCACTCGCTTTCGTTGCTGTGTGCAATAGTTTATCGGCCTCCTAAATATAACAAGGAGTTTTTATCGGAGTTTTACTCACTAGTTCGCTTAGGAGATTAAATGGCGAACATGTCCAGGCTTCAAGGGGATTCTCTGTCTCTTTTAGATATGCGTGGATCCATTCATGTATAACATACACGACATGACCAGTTATACAGCAAAATGTTAGGAAAGGCAAGACCCCCTTTATCTTTGGGCAGCTGTAACGTTTTCATACTTAATCTGGGTTTCTTACCCCTCCAAATAAACCTTGACAGATCTTTTTCAATTTCTTTTACAATTTTTTTTGGTAAGAGTTAATGGGAGCATTTGTAAGGGATATAAAAGCTGTGTCAACACATTCATTTTAATTAAGTTTATTCTTCCCATCCAAGAAACCGGGCGATCCATCCATCTAGAAAGATCTTTTTTGACTCTTTGATGAACTATGTCTATGTTCTGTTTCAATATACTTCTTATATTAGGTGAAATGTGTATCCCCAAGTCCTTAAATCCCAAACCCGACCAGATAAATGGAATATTGCATGTCATAGGCAGATTTCCCAGTGGCATAGCAATAGTTTTGTTCATATTAACCTTATACCCGGACAAATATCCAAAAGTTTCTATAATAGATAATACAGAGGGTATAGAATCCTGGGGATTGGTGACAAACAGCAGATCATCGTCTGCGTATAGTAAAATTTTAAATTCAAATCCTTGAATTTGGTATCCAGATATACTTTGATTATTTCTAACGGCCTTTGCCAGTGGTTCAATTACTAAAGCGAAAATTAATGGGGAAATCGGGTCCCCCTGTCTTGTTGATCTCTGTAAACAGAATTCTGATGATCTAATACCATTTACTAAAACACATGCTCTTGGGGTGACATATAACAGTCTGATCATGTCTATAAACCCCCTGCCCAAGCCAAATTTCTCCATCACAGCAAACATATAAGTCCACTCAACGTGGTCAAAAGCTTTTTCTGCATAAAGTGACACAAGTCCTTGTGTTTTGGTTACATTGGAGTGCTCTATAATATTCAGTAATTTTCTCATGTTTGTAATTGATTCTCTATTCTTGATAAAGCCCGTCTGATCTGCCTTAATAAGCTTGGGTATATAATTTTCTAGTCTGCTAGACAATATTTTGGACAAGATTTTGCTGTCAACATTTATTAAACTAATTGGGCGATAGGAAGCACATTGATCAGCTGGTTTGTCCTTCTTATGGAAGAGCGATATGTTCGCAGAGTACAATGTATCTGCACTTCCCAATACATAGAGTGCAGATACATATTTAAGAGGGGTATAGCTACTTGATCCTGGAAAACTTTATAGAAGTCTGGACCAAAACCATCTGGGCCAGGGGCTTTCCCTCCTTGAAGAGATTTAATTGCTGTCAGCACCTCTTCTTGTATTATTTGTTCACCAAGACGAGCTCGATCGCCTTCAGACAAAGTTGGTAAATTGAGTTTATGTAAAAAATTTTGGCTATCACTTAATGTGGCTGTATTTTCAGATATATATAATTGTTTATAGTAATTTTCCATTAATTTAACCAGTTTATTATTTTCATATTGATTCTCTTTCATCTTTTAGTGATGTTATAGCATGAGATTCTAGTTTCCCAGCAGCCAAACATGCCAATAACCGTCCAGGTTTATCTGCCAACTCAAACAGCCTATGCTTAGCATAGAATATACTGGCCTCTGCTTTTTCAGTCAGAAATTGATTCAGAGCTGATCTAGTGGCTTCTATTTTTTTCAGTACGTCAGGTGAAAAATGTATTTTGAGGGAGTGTTCTAGATCTGCTTATTTTTTTTCCAGGTCCATTTGATGTTTTAAAGATTCTTTCTTTTTCGCTATACTGTATGAAATTACAGTGCCACGTAAGTATGCCTTCATTGTCTCCCAAAGGACAGAAGGATTTGTGTTTTCATTATCATTTGTCCATAAAAAAAGATCCACTTGTTCTTTTATATAACTCCGAAGCATAGAATTATTTAAAAGTGATGGATTTAATCGCCAACTATGTAGAGTTGGGTGAGCTTCAGGAGGTGAAATATTTAAATGAACATCTGCATGATCAGAGAGTATACACGTGCCAATATCACAAATGCTAATTCTGTTGAGGACCTCCCTCGAGACAAGGAAATAATCAATACGGGAATAACTCTTATGTGGATTAGAATAAAAAGTATAATCTTTTTCACCTGGATGAAGAGTTCTCCAAACGTCTATCAGCTGCAAGTCAGAACACAGTCCCTTGATAGCTTCTTGCTTTTTGGATACTGAATTGTTGGGTGGTGGATTTTGATCCATTTCTGGGTCTATGCAACAATTAAAATCTCCTGCCAGAACAGTAAATGTTGTCAAATTGACAGATATTTCTTTTATAAGTTCTGAGTATAAGTTTTCCAGATATACATTCGGAGCATAAATACGGCCTATCAGAACAGATTCCCCATATAAACGTCCTATTACAATAACAAATCTACCCTGATCATCTTTAATACACTTTGTAAGAACAAATAGGGTATTTTTATGAATTGAAATTGCAACCCCTCTCTTACTTGATGAAAAAGAAGAAAAGTACACCTGCCCCACCCATTCTCTCTTTAGTTTTAGGTGTTCCACATCTGAGAGGTGAGTTTCTTGCAGGAGAGCAATGTTAGTTTTCTCCTTCTTAAACCAGGTCAAAATTTTCTTATGTTTAATAACATTGTTTATCCCTTTAACATTCAGGGAAACATACTTTAGATCACTCATTGCAGGATCAGTTTACTTAGATTATGTATTGTGCTAGCGACAACAGAAGTATCAGCCTTGTAGTTTAACTTATAAAACAGATTATGCTCAGATCTGCTCAAACACCAACAAAATATAGACAAAAACAAAAATCTGGGTACTGAAAAATAATATTCCTACAATAAACATTTATATCGTCCCAAGAACAGGGTTAGACCAGTCCCAGAAAATGTTCCTTGCTCCCGAAGATTGGGAGGAAACTTCACCCGTTGCGGGCGCACCTTGTGGAGAGATGATACACCTCGCATCCACGTATGCGCCTAGCAAAACCCCAACAAGACTTCCAATGTACCAATAGGTGTTGCCACATTTCTTCTACTTCTTTTCTTCCCAGAATATCATAATACAACATAGTCACTGAGTGTAATAGTCAACTGTTCGTCAGACCACTTGAAACAAGGGACAGTTATTATTTTCTGGGTAAACCTCATGATTACTCACGTAATGCTCCTATTGCTGATGCCACTTTCAATGCCTCTTCTGCAGAGTCAAAGGAAAATCTTCTGTTTTCGTATGTGAAACGCAGGGTTGCAGGAAACAGCATCCTAAATCGTATTCCTTTGGTAATCAGCATCTGGCAGACGTCGTTGAAGCTTCTCCTCTGCTGTCGCACATTTTGTGGAACATCCTGACGAATGGTTATCAGTGCTCCTTCAAAGAAAATCTGTTTGTTCTTGCCACTTAAGGCTAACACTTCCCTTTTATCGGTCAGGTAATGGAGTTTCATTATAACAGCTCTTGGGGAACCTGATGTTGGTTCCCCCAAGCTTCTGTGGCAGCGGTCCAGTCGGATCTTTGTCTTCATATTAAGAAGAGAGGGAAGCCACTTTTCAAAATATGTAATAGCATTCGTCCCTTCCACACCTTCCTTGACACCAAATATGCGGAGATTATCTCTTCTGCTCCGAGCTTCTTGATCATCTAACCGGTTCGTGAACGTGCACATCTTACTTTTGTGAGTGTGGACCTTTTGTGAGTGTGGACGCTTCATCTCTTTGCTTTTTAAATGCTTTGCTTCTTTTATTGATTTTTATGCTGATTTTTTCCCTTTTTTCCGTGTGAGCTTACCTGCGATAGCTTCTGGACACTTATAGATCATTAGGACTAAAGTGTTCTTAACAGAAACAGCAACATTTTTATAGTTACCTTATCCTCAGCGCTCCGTGTGTCTGTGGCCTAGACACAGCTGAAGCCTGATTACAGCGTCTGGGCACCGAACAGCCTCAATAGCCTGGAAAGGTGCTAACCACTAGGCTAACTAGCAACAAGATGCCTTCCCTCTCAACAGATGACTACCACAGCCTCCTACAGAAGATTGCAGTACTGGAGACAAAAATTCATCGCTTAGAAGTAAACGTGGAGCTAAATGGACTGTGTGGAAATGAAACAACCTTGCCTTTGATTCAAAACAATGGCGATGAGCAAGCTAGTACACAGCTAAGGAGCACAGATAACATGACCAAGAAAGTAGTCTCTGTGCATTATTATAAATCCTCAAGCGATAATCCCCCCTTGGACTGTCTTGGTGCAAAACCAAGACATAAATCATGTCTCCTGGAAGGGGGAGGACGTATCACGGGCAGAGCACAGCGAGCTGAAATCTCTGAAACCGACTGGCCTTCACTTCCTACGAGACAGAGAAGCTCTTCTACCCCTGTATACGAGAGGAAACAGGACTCGACAACCGTGAACAGGAAGGTTAACAACAAACCTTCAAAACAACTGAATGTGAAACTGCAGAACAGATTTGCTCCACTATCAAAGGACCCTGGATCTATATCGGACAACCATCCATCTAAAAGTAGTGAAGTAAGGTCTGAAAATCTGTTGAAAAGTAAAAGGCCACAGGGAAAGCTAAAGGCTAGGCCTGAAACTCTGATTGTGGGTGACTCTGCCGTAAAGGATGTACAAAGGATGTGCGGTAAGAACACTAAAGTCCTCTGCTTTCCTAAGGATATGGTCAACAACCTGAAGGAGAGAATTCTTCAAATTGCAGATGAATATCCAACTGTGACAAACATTGTTCTGCATATAGGGTCAAACGATGTGTGGATTATGCTTCTGCAACCATGGGAAACCGAGGATTACTGGCGCGTCAAGGGAAGAAGTGGTAAAGAGGGTTATATTTTCCTGATGATTGCCTGACGTGATTAGTTTGACAGGAGCGGTCTGGTGAGTGATCATAGCGAATACCTCATTATTTAAAGGAGAGGCTGGAATTGGAGGCTCGAGATGAGTGAGAGGCAGATTCAATGATTTAGCCACCTCAGTGTCTATTAAATTTTGCTCTGACACAGAGTCCATGATAGCACAAAAAGAATGAGCCTTAGCACTAGTTATTAAAGAAACTGACAGCAAAAGACAGGGTTTATCTCCTCTGAAAACACTGCCCACCCTTAACCCCGAACTTACCGGCGGGCCCCGCCTTTTGGCCGGACTGGGCAGACAGCGATGTGATGGCCGCTTCCTCCACAGTAAAAACACTCTCCGGCTCGGGAACGCCGTTCCCACTCCTCAGGAGTGACCTGAGCGGCCGATCTGTATATGCTCAGGGGAAGGAGAGCGAGGACGGGCGGATGCTGTTACCGGAAGCGGCAGCGTTAACACGGAAGTGGTCGCGGGCCAAAACAGAGACAGACAGGGCTTGGAACGTCTCTCTGCGTCTCTTTCCCTCAGTCGATTATCGATCTGAGTGCAAGAGAGGCGAGCACTTCGAACGTGGCCGGCTCGTCATGTACAGCTAGCTGATCTTTCATCTGTTTGTTAAGCGATGCTAGAAAAATACCCCGCAGTGCAGCATCTGGCCAACCCGCTTCCGCAGCGGCGGTGCGGAACTCAATCGAATATTCCACAACACTGGGTCTCCCCTGACGGAGTCCCAACAGCCTCTTAGCTGCAGTGCCCTCAGAGATCGGGTGAGCGAATGTCGTCTTAAATTCCTTAAAGAACTCATCATAAGGGCACGAGGCAATCAGGTGAGAAGACAAAAACGCCTCAGCCCACACAAGCGCCTTACCCCTTAGCAGCCCTACAAAATGAGAAATCTTGGCAGCATCACTGGGGAAAGCAAGCGGCATGCGGCTGAAGAACAACGAAAACTGAAAAAGGAACCCCCCACACTACCCCAACTCTCCGTGGAAGGGTTCCGGTGGAGGAGAGGAAATGCCCCTATATACAGCAGCGGGTGCAGGCAACGGTTCCAGGTGACTGGGGGGAACAGGTGGATTCGGCTCACTGATTTCTGAAAGCCTGGTGAGTATTTCCTCTTGCTTTTCACTAATAGCATTACACTGAGACAAAGGAGACAAAGGAGTTGATAGTGGACTTCCGGAGGTGCAGAGAAGTACACACCCCCATCACCATCAACGGCGCTGCTGTGGAGAGAGTGAGCAGCTTCCGGTTCCTTGGAATACATCTGGCTGAGGATCTTACGTGGTCAGTACACACAAACAAAACAGTGAAGAAGGCGCAGCAGCGCCTCTTCTTTCTCAGGAGACTGAAAAGATTCGGCATGAGCCCCCGCATCCTCAGGACCTTCTATCACTGTGCCATTGAGAGCATCCTCACTGGATGCATCACCACCTGGTATGGCAACAGCACCGCCTACAACTGCAAAGCTCTCCAGAGAGTAGTGCGGTGCTCTGAACGGATAATTGGAGGTGAGCTTCCCTCCCTCCAAGACATCTACAGGAAGCGCTGCCTGAGGAAAGCGGGGAGGATCATCAAGGACTCCAGTCACCCCAGCCATAAACTGTTCAGACTGCTTCCATCAGGAAGGAGGTTCTGCAGCATCCGGTCCCGTACCAGCAGACTGAGAGACAGCTTTTTCCATCAGGCCATCAGACTGCTGAACACGTCATAGACACCTCAGCTTCACTACTGGAACTTTAACATTATGCACTCCATACTGTATATAAATGCCACTTGTTTTGCACATATTCAACTCTGTATATTTTATATATTTTATTATTATTATTATTATTATTATTATTATTATTATTATTATTATTATTATTATTATTTTATTTTTATTTTTTTTACTATTTAATTTGTAAAAATGTGTATACACACACACACACACACACACACACACGCACACACACACACACACACGTAGGAAAATATTTAGTATACACATCCAGAAATGCATACACTATTATATATTGTACATATATTTATTAGTTTCAGATTAGCCATTCTTGTATTTTGCTCGTTTGTGTTGTTGTGTTTGCACATCTCTGTTGCTTGTGGGGCTCGCACACAAGAATTTCACTCGCATGTGCTGTGCCAGTGTGCCTGCACATGTGATGTGACAATAAAAGTGATTTGATTTGATTTGATTTGATTTGGTCCACTAGGGACGTCAATGTCTGTTCATGCCGTCCTAACACCGCGCCCTGTTTATTTATGGCGGCGCGAATTGGGTCCGCTGAGTCCATTATTGGCCAGTTCGTTCTGTCACAAACAAGAATGCTGTGGACTCAAGAGCAGGCTCAATTGCTCGAACTATGTACAATTTATTTGAAGGGAAAAAGTACTTAAACAAGGCTGGGTCTAACAGAAACTATACACAGGAACTGAGGGAGACCAGAGGACGGAGAAACGGACATGGAACACACGGAGAACACGGGCGGGTACTACTGCAAACACAGGAGAGAGGTTTTACTGATCTGGAAAACAATTAAAGGGCTGAGGCGAGTGGTACTAGTGGAGAGTCTTGTGCTTACTTGGAAACACCGGCTATTAGGCAGAGGAGGGGTTGCCGTGGGAGCGTCCCAGGGATGGCTGAGAATGCGGGGAAGCTGGTCCAGGTTCCAGGGTGTCCAGGGGAGAGAGATCCACTGTTAAAGCACGGGCAGGAGGGCAGGCCGAGGAGATGGTGAGTATATAGTCCTAGGGTTCTAGGCAGACTGGAGAACGGAGTGAAAACAGAACCAGCGCTGCTGATGAGCACGACGGGTGATGTATCTGGAGAACACTGGAGACAGAGAACACATTAATCCAAGATCCAGGCAGATGGATGCCAAACACAGTGGAGGCCAAGTTTACCACTAGTGGTAGCAGGACGAACTGGCGAGGAGTGGCAGGCAGTGCTGGCTTAAAAACCCTCCAGATGGAGGCCCGGAAATTGGAACCAGGTGATGAGCTGGCCAACTCCACCCCAGGGGATGGGCAACTGGAACCTGGACCACATCCAGTTTGAGACCCTTCACTTAATCTTCTGTTTACCTGGCTGTGCATGTTCCCTGTTCAAATTTGCTTATTGCTTTCCAGCCAATTGTTATTTAGAAGCTTGTGTTAACTGCTAAACTGTGTGGTTCTCTGAATTATGTCGCTCATCCCTGTTTTTTTTTTTTTTTTTTTTTTTTCTAAATGACATCAGAAACAGCAGTATGCGACATTACGTGATGGCAGAGCTTCAGTTCATCCTTTGTCATTTTTTTTTTTTTTTTTTTTTAATAGATAGGACAGGGGGAATGAATGAGAGAAAGAGGGGGAGAGAAAGAAAGAAAACCAAAGGGGAGAAGAGACGGTGAGAAGGGGGGGGAAGAGAGAGAAAAAAAAAAAGAACTCCTGGGTCACCTGTATGGAGAAAAAAAAAAAACAAACAAAAAAAACAAACAGAGGAGACAGCAAACAACAAAGAGCAACATAATAATAGAGAAAACAAAGCACCATCACAATAAACTAGCTAGTCATAGATATCAATATTTACTAAATAATAAACGATATTGTGCAGCACGCAAGATAGACAGCGCACAGTGTGCTTTGAGGCAGCAGCCAAGAAAGCTTTAGTCCACGTCTGTGAATACCCATGTGTGCATACCTGTGTGGATCAGCATGCTTGCATTCCAAAGGTTTCTCCATGTAATGATCTGCTAGGGAGTGTGGGGGGGCCACAGCCCCGTCCTCCAGGGTGTGAAGCAGGTATGGAGGAGATCAAAACTCCAGACATCCAGAGGCCCCCAGAACACAAGAGACCATGGAAGACCAACAGAGGGGCAGCCGCGCCACTGTTCCAGTAAGAGCTGAGGAGAGTCCCAGATGAGGGCTCGCCCAGCAGCCGCGGAGCAGAAGTCAGGGGGAGTTGCAGTGACGCGCCCGTGAGCTCCGCCGGCCCCCAGCTGTGCCTGAGTGACCGAGCCCCAGGCCGAGAGGCCGGGGGCACCCCACCTCCAAAGGGGCCCGAGCGAGCCCCAGGCCCCAGGCCCCGACAAGCGGCCGCCAAGGAGTGAGCCGGTGTGTACCCGGACGCCCACCCCCAGACACAAAGAACCACCAACACACCGACACCTGAGGGAGTCCGCCACCGGCAGGGGAAGTGGTGGTGGGTGGAGATAGGCCTCCAAACCTTGGAGGGCCTGAGGTGTCCCCAGAGAGGTGGCGTCTGATACCCAACCTGACATATAGACACAGACATACAGGCACACACAGACACAAACATCCATTCCCACCCTCATACTCTCATATGCACTCACTCCACACTCAACCAACGTGGAGACAGACATAAAGAGACGCTGTACACACAATCACACTCCCCAAGCGTACTCTACAAACCGGGTCTAGGTACCCTTGCCCCTGGAGGGGGGAATTGCACCCAGACCCAGGTGGTGTTACCCTTTTCCCTGAGGTGGGGAGAGGCAGACCACCCCGACTCCGCAGCAGCAGGGAGGCCCCACACCCCAGACCGCAGTCGGACGGCCAACTCCTCCTACTAGCCCTCCCGCTCCAGCAGGCCGCAGAGAATGGGGGTGGGAGAAGACTCCAAACCTCCCTCCACCCGCTCATTGTAGTGTTGATGCATATGTGTTCTAAGGTGCAATTAAAACCCAGGAGGGCATGGAGCTACCTGCCAAGGAGCAGCAGGTAAGCGCATAGTCCCTCCTGCTAGCCCTCAATGACTAAGTGTATTTAAAATTGAGAGGTGGGCAACGACGTCAGGGGTGAGGTATACACCCTGATGGTAATTTGGACTCCGTGATTGTGCCCACCCCCAAGATCCTATATGTATGTGTAATGAGAGTGTGAATAATGTGAATGTCTAAGTTGTCTACAAAGAATTCTGGACAATTTTGGCACCAGTATTCCACAGCATATTGCAGGAAATCGAGGAAAAGGGCAGACTACCACCAAATATGAATTCTGCCAACATTAGTCTCCTGCTAAAACCAGGCAAAGACCCTTTATTTCCCTCAAGCTATCGTCCAATTTCTCTTTTAAATGTAGACCTTAAAATAATCTGCAAAGCTCTCTCAAAGAGATTAGAGAAAATGACCCCCCTCTTAATTCATCCTGACCAAACTGGTTTCATAAAAGGTCGGCACTCCTCAACAAACACTCGTAGATTACTTAATTTAATAGACTACTCATACGATAAAAACATCGAAACCATAATATTATCTCTAGATGCAGAAAAAGCATTTGACAGAGTTAATTGGAAATTTTTATTCGCAACTTTACACAAATTTGGTTTTGGAAACTCTTTCATAAACTGGATAAGAATATTATACAATTCCCCAACGGCTCGTATCAGAACAAATGACCAGACATCCTCCAGCTTCTGTCTCCTGAGGGGCACCAGACAGGGATGCCCACTCTCCCCTTCACTTTTTGCAATTTTTATCGAACCTCTAGCAGCAGCATTTAGACAGGCTACAACAATTAAGGGCATAAAATGTAAGAACATAGAACATAAAATCAGTCTCTATGCGGATGATGTGTTGCTTTTTCTGCAAAACACACAAACCAACCTCTCTGAGGTAATTACTTTAATAAACTGGTTTTCAAGAGTTTCAGATTATTCAATTAACTGGCCAAAATCTACAGTTCTCCCCATTAACTGCTCCTTCCATAATTCTTCCTCTGCCCCACTGCAATCCGGAAATATTAAATATTTAGGTATTAATGTCTCTCCTAAGCTTTCAGACTTAACTAAACTAAACCACATCCCACTTCTAAAGAAAGTAGAAGGCGATCTGACTAGATGGAAATCTTTACCCATATCACTCATGGGAAGGGTCGCCACTATAAAAATGATGATCTTGCCAAAAATAAATTACTTATTTTTGATGATCCCTAACAAACCATCACAAGATTGGTTCAGATCTCTGGATTCATATATTTCCAAATTCCTTTGGAAAGATAAACCCCCGCGTATTAGCTTAAAAACGCTACAAAGAACCAAGGATAGAGGAGGATTAGATCTGCCTAATTTTCACCAATACTTCTTAGCCAACAGGCTTCAGTTCATCTCAGAATGGTTAAAACATACCTTCTTAGTTGAGCCCTGGCTAGATGTTGAACAGGCACTATGCAAGGATCTAGAGATTTCAGACCTACCATTTATTAGCTCAAACATCAAAAGACATGAATGCTTTAAAAGTATCAACATCAGCTTTTCTCTAACAGCATGGTGGGAGTTTCTAAAAATAACGGAGTCTTCATTAATCCCATGCAAACGTACACCTATCTGGAATAACCCTGACATATTACAAAACAATAATATGATTAATTTCACAGAATGGAGTTGTAAAGGAATTAAATACTTAGAACATATATTAGAGGGAACAGAATTTATTCCATTTGACAGACTAGTTGAACAATATGGGATCAACAAGACAAGGTTTTTAGAATATCAACAAATTAAATCCATAGTAAAAAAGAAATTTAACCTCAGTCAAGTTGAATTACAAACACCACTAAGTGCGGCACATTTTCTTACTCTTAAATCCCCCAAATTATTATCTAAAATATACAGAACACTTTCTAAATTAGATGAATCAATATCCCTTCCTACTGCAAAGTGGGAAGCAGATTTATCAGTCAACCTAGACCAAAACTTCTGGTCTCAAATTTGCTTAAAAACTTTTAAATTAATTAAAAATCCCAGTCTGCAATTAATACAATACAAAATACTTCATAGAGTGCACTATACAGGTCATCGGATGTTCAAGATGGGCTTTACATCTTCCAACAACTGCTCACACTGTCAAGGCAATACACCAGACAATTACATCCACGCTCTTTGGTTCTGTCCACCAGTGCAAAAGTTTTGGCGCGAGATATGTGAAGACTTATCAAAGTGTCTGAAATGTAACATTCCAACTTCCCCCTTAGTGTGTCTACTGGGCAGCTTAGATAATGTCACTTCAGAAAAGAATATAGCCCATATGATCTTCACTGCCCTATGCATAGCCAAGAAAACAGTCCTCATGAACTGGAAAAATAAAAATAATCTTAATTCTAACCAATATAGAAATTATCTATTAGATTACATTAGTCTTGACACAGCCTCTGACACCACATTAGATCAATTGCTCTGGGCCCCTTTTATCAGCTCCATCACCTAGTGGGGGTGGGGGGTCATAGTTTGGTCCCGCCTTCACTGTTGTGATTGGTGAGGGGGTAGGGACAGGCTTAGGGCGTCGGGGGGTTCCCCGGAGGCATCTTCCTTGGGGGGCTCAACCCGGGGTAGCGGTCACGTCCGGTTGGGGGCTCTGTTGGCTCTCAGGTGACTGTTTCCTCGCGGCTGCGTGCAGCGGGGCTAGGGGAGGGTCTGTGCTGACGGACGTGGGTTACTGACCTGGCAACCTGGCTGCCCCTGGGTGGGTCCGGGATGGGCGTGAGGTTCTGGGGGCGCTCCGTCTCTGGGCTGGGGCCCGGGCCGGGCCTCGGGGGCTTGGGTCCTGGTTGGTGTGTTGCCGGGGTTGTGGGCGGGTGGGTGCATGGGGGCCCGGCCCTGGAGCAGGGTGCCGCCGGTGCGTCGAGCCGCCTGGGGGGCTCTTCAACTGGTGGGGGGGATGGTCACATCTTGCAGGAGCTTTCTTCTCTTCAGGAACTCTCTGCAGGAGGGGGAGATACAGGAGAGGTGGAGGAAGATCTCAGCCTGGGCGTTTACCGTCTTATGTAGTCTGGAAGATGTGTGGATGGTGGGGTGGGTGCAGTTTTCTCTGTGGTGGGGTTGGGTGGACTGTCCAGGGCTCTGTGGAGCTGGAGGGCGCTACTGCACTGGGCCCCGGTCTGATGGGCCTGGGCCCCCCTTCCCTGGCGGGTCGCGAAGGGTGGGAGTGCCTACTGGGGTCAGCGGGGGAGCTGGCCCCAGGGAGGGGTTACCTGCCCCTCCCTTCCTTCCCTCCCCATCTCCAGCTGCCTCCCTCTTCCCGCTCCTCCACAACCACCCACACATGCAGGGCCTTGGAGTGGGGGTATGTCACCAGGGTGCAGAGGAGGCTACCCCCCCCCCCCCCCCCGTCCCCTTCTGGCTGCCTCTGCCTCAATTTTATCCCACAACTTAGACATTCATCCCTGTTTTCTAAAAAAGGTGTTTCCTACTGTTGGACCACATATTCTGAACATAATTAATACCAGGTCAAGTACCAAGCGAGTTTAAGCATGCAGTTATTCATCCCTTACTCAAGAAGCCAGGCTCACATATTTCAGTTATGTCAAACTCTAGACCTATCTTTAAACTTCCTTTTCTGTGTAAGATCTTGGAAAAGATTATTTACACTCCGCTGATGGATTATCTAAATAACTCTCAAATGTTTGAAGTTTTTCAGTCCGACTTTAAGCCGTTTCACAGCACAGAGACAGCTTTCATAAAGGTTATGAACGATATTCTGGTAGCAATGGACTGTGGTAAACATGCAGTGCTTATACTACTGGATATGACTCCCGCTATTCGACACAGTGGATCAGGACCTGCTGATCTCTCGATTACAGCATTGTGTGGGCAATTCTGGCTTGGCACCCCTGTGGATAAAATCATATCTCTCAAACAGGAGCTTCTGTGTTAAGTTGGGTTTGTCATCATCCTCTGCCTCTGCTGCGGCACGGTTTGGCACAACTGGTAGAAGGAATTTTGAGCACATTACTCCGGTTCTGGCCTCCCTGCACTGGCTTCCAATTGAATTTAGAATTCATTTTAAACTCCTTTTATTGGTTGAGCTGAGCAGCTGTTGCTCTCAGTGCCCAAATCACGGCTGAAACTGAGAGGAGACCAAGCGAATTATGCCTGTGTGTTTCTGTTTTCAGTGTTCACGTCATGTTTTGTTTTCGTACCAGCAATAAAGCTAAGGTTCTCAGTTTCAATTCAGTCTCAGAGTCTCGCATTTGGATCCTCCTCTCCATCCGCCTGCACACAGAGCCCTGACACAATATGTGTCTGGATCATTCATAGACTCAAGAAAAAATACAATAGATCATCATATATTGTTAAAAATGGAGTGTTATGGCATCGGGGGGTAGTTTTAAATAGAGTTGGGAGCTTTTTAAGAGAAAGGCAACAGTTTGTGAAATGAAATGACTGTAATCCACTGTAAATGCTCAACGTATTTAATAAGCTAGGTAATGTAAACTTATACAAAGCTTAAGTTCATCTAACATTTTCTTCCATTTGAGTTAGTTCAACTTATTATTTTTGATCAACTTCAGCTATTTTGCATATTAAGTACCTGCTACTTACAAAAATGTAACGAAATGTTACCATTTTATTTAAATTATATGGCGGATGAGTTCCTTCCCCAAGTGGAGGAGTTCAAGTATCTCGGGGTCTTGTTCGCGAGTGATGGGAGAAGGGAGCCGGAGATCGACAGACGGATTGGGGCTGCAGCTGCAGTAATGCGGACGCTGCACCGGTCCGTCGTGGTGAAGAGGGAGCTGAGTGTAAAAGCGAAGCTCTCAATTTACCGGTCGATCTACGTCCCTACCCTCACCTATGGCCACGAGCTGTGGGTAGTGACCGAAAGAACGAGATCGCGGATACAAGCGGCAGAAATGAGCTTCCTCCGAAGGGTGGCTGGCCTCTCCCTTAGAGATAGGGTGAGAAGTTCGGCCATCCGGGAGGGGCTCAGAGTAGAGCCGCTGCTGCTCCACATCGAAAGGAGCCAGCTGAGGTGGTTCAGGCATCTGACAAGGATGCCTCCTGGGCGCCTCCTGGGTGAGGTGTTCCAGGCATGTCCCACCGGGAGGAGGCCCCGGGGCAGACCCAGGAAACGCTGGAGAGATTATATCTCTCAGCTGGCCTGGGAACGCCTTGGTGTTCCCCCGGATAAGCTGGAGGAGGTGGCTGGGGAGAGGGAGGTCTGGGCCTCTTTGCTTAGGCTGCTGCCCCCGCGACCCGGCCTCGGATAAAGCGGATGAAGATGGATGGATGGATATATGGCGGACATCTTTGGAAGGTTTTGATTCCTGAGATCAATTTGACCCCAAATTAGTCTTTAGATTAATATAACAGCTGGATTTATTTAGATTCTGAGACTAGACAATGGAGTAAAAGTAAAATGTACTCGTCTTTTAACGGTTACTCACTGGTTCTGAGTCTAACAAATTGTTTTTGTTGCATATATTTCTTATTTTTTGCAATACATTTATTGGGGCGTCGACTGCAAGCCTTAAAAACAGTCAACGGATGATTTTGTTTTTATACTATAGACAGTGTGTTATTCTGAGGTATTTGACAACCCCAAGGAAAAGAGAAGTTAACCTTTAGTGATATGACAATGTAGAGAAATGCACGTCTGCCTTTTGAAAGACAAAATTCTAGTTTCAGAATTCTTGTTTCTGTTACAGTGATATTCGTTCCCATACAAATATCACTGTATGGAGAAGCGCCATATCTATTACTTCATCATAGTTCAATTAATTTTGAGTTTTGCAGTATCATTTTTTTCTCCTCTAGTGTAGGTGTACTCAGAGCCGGGTCCTGTGGGGCTTGGCAGTGCTGCTACCGTAGGCCCCGGTCTGGATGGACCTAGGCTCCCTTGCCTTGGTGGGTACCAGAGGACGGGGGTGCCTACTGGGGTCAGCGGGGGAGCTGGCCCTAGGGAAGGGCATCCTCCCCCCTTTTCCTCCCCATCCCCGGCTACCTCCCTCTTCCCGCTCCACCACACTCACCCACACAGGCAGGGCCTTGGGGTGCGGGTGTGTCACCAGGGTGCAGGGGAGACATTCCCACCCCCTCTGTCCCCTTCTGGCCACCTGTGCCTCAATTTTATCTCACAACTTAGACATCCACATTACTTACACTCTCATAACACACACATATATATAGGGCCTTGAGGGTGGGCACGTTAACGGCGTCCAGTGGACGGTCTGTGTACTCAAACCTACCTCTGGCGCCGGTGCCCACCTCTCAATTTTAAATCCATGTAGACATTGAGGGTTCTCGGGAGGGGCCGTGCTAACACCTGCTGCTCTCTGGCAGCAGCACCATGCTCTCCCTTGTTTTAAATGCACTTTAGAACAACACGCAGCAACACTACACATGAGCGGGAGAAGGGAGGTATGGGGTCTTCATACACCCCCGTTCTCTGCTAGCCATCGGGGCGGGGGGGCTGGGAGGAGATGTTGGCTGTCCGATTGGCCTCCCTGCTGCTGCGGAGCCTGGGATGGTCTGCTTGCCTCCACCCCGGGGGGAAGGGTAACATCTCTTGGGTCTGGGTTCTGTTTCCCCCTCTGGGGGCGAGGGTACCTGGACCTGGGGTATAGAGTATGTGTGGGGAGTGTGATTGTGTGTACATGTCCATTTATGTCAATCCTTACGTTGGGTGAGTGCTGAGTGTTTGTATATGTGTGCATGAGGGTGGGAATGCATGTTTGTGTCTGTGTGTGCCTGTTTGTCTGTGTCTATATGTCAGGTCGGGTCTTAGACTCCACCTCTCTGGGAACTCCCAGGCCCTCCAAGGCCTATCTCCCCTCACCACACTCCCTGCCGGTGACTGATGCCCTCAGGGGTCGGTGCATTGGTGGTTCTTGGTGTCCGGGGCTGGGCGCTCAGGTATGTACCAGCTCACTCCCGGTGGCTACTTGGCGGGGCCTGGCGCCTGTTGCTCGGTCAGGCCTCCTCCGGGGTGCGGGGGGCCCTCCGGCCTCTGGGCCTGCAGCTCGGTTCACTCTGGCACAGCTGGCTGCCAGCAGAGCCGGCGGGCCCGCCGGTGCAGCCCCCTCTAGCTTCTGCTCGGTGGCTACTGGGTGACGCCTCGTCTGGGGATCCTCAGCCCTTCCCATAAGGGTGGCACGGATGCCCCTCCGGTGGTCCTCCGTGGGCCCTCGCACTCTGGGGCCTCTGGATGTCTGGGGTCTGGATCTCCTCCATGCCTGCTTCATGCCCTGGGGGACAGGGCTATGGCTCTCTACATCCTCTTGCAGACCATTACATGTGGAAACCATTTGAATACAAGCGCGCTGACCCACACAGGTGTGCACACGGGTGTTCACTGCTCGTAGACTTAAATTACACCTTTCTTGGCTGCTACTTGAAAGCACATTGTGCGCTGTCTGTCCTGCGTGCTGCACAACAACATTGAATATTTAGTATTTACTGCTGTTTACACTTAGCTAGATTAATGCGATGATGTTGTGTTTAGCATGTTGCTTTGGGTTTTTTTTTGCTTGTTTTCTATTCTTTCTCTCTCAACAGGTGATCCAGGAGATTTTTTTTCCCCCCTTTCTCACTGTCCCTCTCCCCTTCTGTTTTTCTTTTCCTTCCTCTTTCTCTCTCCCTTTCCTATCCCTCACTCATGTCTGTCCCGTCTGTAACATCTGAAAATAAAATATAATAAACAATAAAAACAAAGGTCGATCAAATGGACCAATACGGCAATGCCACGATGATCCATTTGGCAAAATAAATCCATTGGGTATCCTTGTTGGTGTCACGGTCTGCAGAGACAGGCCGTGCGGTGGTGTGTGTGATGGACCCAGGTGCATACACAAGTGAGTAGACGGGAGTGAACTTAACAGAAAGCGAGCCTTTATTATGGCTGAAGACAAAGTGCACAAACAAAGCAGGGATGGCGTGACTAGACTATAACTAAACTGGGAAAACTAATACTGCGACAAACTAAGAAAACTCAGACTATGATGATCACTGCAAGGACTGACCGTGAAAACATGGAGGTGAGAACACAGACGACGCGACACAGACTGTACGAAACACAGAGACTAAACGAACCAAAAACAAGGAGCACGAGAACAAAACTGAGTCCACAAATACACAAAAGAGTCCAGAACAGGAAGGCGAATGTCCAAAGAGGCCCGAAGGCCAACTCGAGAGGCGACAACACAAAAGTCCAGTCCAACCGTTCCGGAGGCCGGCCACGGGAAAGGTGGCCACGGTGACAGAACAGATCCGGAGGCCGACCGCGCGGAAGGCAGCGGCGGCGGCGAAGGCGGAGCAGTTCAGGGGGCCGGCCGCGCGGAAGGCAGCGGCGGCGGCGAAGCAGTTTAGGGGGCCGGCAGTGCGCAAGGCAGCGGCGGTGGCGAAGCAGTTCAGGGGGCCGGCAGTGCGCAAGGCAGCGGCGGCGGCGAAGCAGTTCAGGGGGCCGGCAGTGCGCAAGGCAGCGGCGGCGGCGAAGCAGTTCAGGGGGCCGGCAGTGCGCAAGGCAGCGGCGGCGGCTCTCCAGTGTCAGGCGTACTGGCCGAGGCCCGGTGGGCACAGGACCAGACGAAGCACAGGCTGAGGCGGGGCCAGACGAAGACTCTGAGGCTGCAGCAGACGAAGACTCTGAGGCTGCAGCTGACGAAGCACAGGCTGGAGCTGCAGCTGACGAAGCGCAGGCTGGAGCTGCAGCTGACGAAGCACAGGCCGGAGCTGCAGCTGACGAAGCACAGGCCGGAGCTGCAGCAGACAAAGCACAGGCCGGAGCTGCAGCAGACGAAGCACAGGCTGGACCAGTGCGAGCTCCCAGCAGGAGCTGATGCAGAGCCAGAGAGATTTGAGACCCCTGGCTGAATGTTAAGCTGACCAGCGGACCGTACTGCTATCGGGGACTGGGCTACAGGAGCTACTGGGGCCTGCGCTACAGGCGGCATTGGAGCTACTGGGGCCTGCGCTACAGGCGGCACTGGAGCTACTGGGGCCTGCGCTACAGGCGGCACTGGAGCTACTGGGGCCTGCGCTACAGGCGGCACTGGAGACTGAACTGAGGGTGGCTGCGAGGGAGCTAACTGAACTGAGGGTGGCTGCGAGGGAGCTAACTGAACTGAGGGTGACTGCGAGGGAGCTAACTGAACTGAGGGTGGCTGCGAGGGAGCTAACTGAACTGAGGGTGGCTGCGAGGGAGCTAACTGAACTGAGGGTGGCTGCGAGGGAGCTAACTGAGCTGTGAAGGGCTGCGAGGGAGCTAACTGAGTTGTGAGAGGCTGCAGACCCTGGCGGCTCCGAGGGCCCCCGAGAGCCAGGCGTGTTCCCCGAAAGATGTGCTGACAATCGGGGGTAGGCCACGGCTTTCCCCGGAGCTCCTCCTCTACGTGGGTGCAAGCTGCTTGCTGCTGCTCACAGAGACCGGACTCCATGATTTCCTTAGTAGGTCTTTCTAAACAACTAAACACTGTACTGTCAGTCTCCGAACACGATTCAGTCATAGTGTCCGGCCCCGGCAAATCAATGCTCATCTCACTCTGCTTCATAGAGGGGACGTGAGGCACGAAAACGCAGTCACTCACCGGAGTTAATGCGGTGCCACGGCGGCGCCGGCGCCGCCCCCTTCTGGTAGCTGGCGCGATGGGCGCTGATGGCACCAATGCAGGGGGTGATGTAGCGGCGATCTCCCGGTCGTCCGCCCACATCCTTGCCAGAAATGAGGCAGGCGAAGTAAAGTCTAAGCGGATTGGAGACGGCGAGCGGCTGGTAGGCTGTGCAGCAGGTGAGAGGTCCTCCTCCGGGATGAGCCAGGGCTTCCACCGGAGCTCGTCCTCCCGATAAGCCCGTAACACCTGCTGCCGCTCTTCCTCGCCAAAGTCTATGGCCTCCGTCGTCTCCGTGTGCCACGCCGTGCGGCCAGACCGCGGTGAAGACGCGGAAGCCGACGGGGCGCGAGCGGAGGGTGTGTCGGTGGCGAGCCTCACCGTTCCAACCGCAACTGCTTCTGGCTCGCGAAGCAGCGGGGAAACGGGACAACAGCAGGGCTCTGGCGGCATAGCCTGCACACTAGGCAGCCGTGGCTGCGGACGGAGTTGGAGAGCGGTGACGAGAAGGTCGGTGATCAGCGGGTGTAGTGCCTCCCATAGCCAGGGAAACACAGACACGCATACTCCCACTTGGCGGGCCAACTCCTCCCGTTCCTCCTCTCCGGAGCACCGCAGCCATCTCCCACATAGCGACTCCACCGTCTGGAGGATCTCCCTCTCTTGTGTCGCTGGGTCCGACATGGTCGCGTCGTACTGTCACGGTCTGCAGAGACAGGCCGTGCGGTGGTGTGTGTGATGGACCCAGGTGCATACACAAGTGAGTAGACGGGAGTGAACTTAACAGAAAGCGAGCCTTTATTATGGCTGAAGACAAAGTGCACAAACAAAGCAGGGATGGCGTGACTAGACTATAACTAAACTGGGAAAACTAATACTGCGACAAACTAAGAAAACTCAGACTATGATGATCACTGCAAGGACTGACCGTGAAAACATGGAGGTGAGAACACAGACGACGCGACACAGACTGTACGAAACACAGAGACTAAATACACATGAGGGATGATCAGGGGAAGTGGATGCACACGGGGAACACAGGTGACACTGATAATCATAACAAGACACGGCAGGAGTGAACGTAACACTGATGGGAGATGGGCAAAGTAAAGCAGGAAGTACACAGAGGTTCAAACAGGAGGAGAGAGAGCACGGGGAGAACGCAGACATAACGGGCTGGGGAAAACATAGAATAAAGCACAAAGAGAGACGAGGGCTCATAAATACACAGAGGGGCACACAGGGGGTAAGAGTCACGAAGGGAAAACACATAAGGAACAACGTAACAGATCAACCCAGGAAGCATGGCCTAAATAAAGAACAAAATACAAAAATACATGAAAACTAAGAATACTGGGCCCACATGGCCCAGGACCATGACAGTTGGTCTTCAGACAACAATTCTGACGGCTAAAGAACCAAATGGGACAGGCAAAAAAAAACAAAAAAGGTGTACTCAGAGCTCCAGCCTTCAAAGGGGTTCAAACAGAGCATGCCCAGGATGTTCTGCGCCATAGCTTGACAGCCCTCTTATTCAACCGACTTTTTTTTCGAATCGAAGGCTTCAGTACAGGTAAGAAAGCAAAAGTTTTGGTTGATTGTATAACTTCTACAATGAAAAGAGAGTTAATACTGGGGGCCAGCGGGGGGGCTTCTTTCCCTCCCCATCTCCAGCTGCCTCCCTCTTCCCGCTCCACCACAATCACCCACACATGCAGGGCCTTGGGGGAGAGGTGTGTCACCAGGGTGCAGGGGAGGCATCCCCCCCCCCCCCCCCCCCCCCCCCCGTCCCCTTCTGGCTGCCTGTGCCTCAATTTTATCCCACAACTTAGACATTCACATTACTCACACTCTCATTACACATACATATAGGATCTTGGGGGTGGGCACGATACACGGAATCCAAAAGACTATCAGGGTGTACACCCCACCCCTGGCGTCGTTGCCCACCTCTGAATTGAGGGCTATCAGGAGGGGCTATGCGCTTACCTGCTGCTCTCTGGCAGGTAGCTCCATGTCCTCCTGGGTTTTAAATGCACCTTAGAACACACATGCATCAACACTACATATGAGCGGGCGGAGGGAGGTTTGGAGTCTTCTCTCACCCCCGTTCTCTGCAGCCTGTTGGAGTGGGGGTGCTAGGAGGAGGAGTTGGCTGTCAGATTGGGGTCTGGAGTGTGGGGCCTCCCTGCTGCTGCGGAGTCGGGGCGGTCTGCTTCTCCCCACCGCAGGGAAAAGGGTAACACCACCTGGGTCTGGGTGCAGTTTCCCCCTCCAGGGGCAAGGGTACCTAGACCCGGGGCTTAGAGTACGCTTGGGGAGTGTGATCGTGTGTACAGTGTCTCTTTATGTCTGTCTCCACGTTGGGTGAGTGTGGAGTAAGTGCATATGAGAGCATGAGGGTGGGAATGGATGTTTGTATCTGTGTGTGCCTGTATGTCTGTGTCTATATGTCAGGTTGGGTATCAGACGCCACCTCTCTGGGGACATCTCAGGCCCTCCAAGGTTTGGAGGCCTATCTCCCCCCACCACTTCCCCTACCGGTGGCAGACGCCCTCAGACATCGGTGCGTTGGTGGTTCTTTGTGTCCGGGGATGGGCGTCCGGGTACCCACCGGCTCACTCCTTGGTGGCTGCTTGATGGGGCCTGGAGCCTGGGGCTCGCTCGGGCCACTTCGGAGGTGGGGTGCCCCCGGCCTCTCGGCCTGGGGCTCGGTCACTCAGGCACAGCTGGCTGCCGGCGGAGCTCACGGGCGCGTCACTGCAACCCCCCCTGGCTTCTGCTCCGCGGCTGCTGGGTGAGCCCTCATCTGGGACTCTCCTCAGCTCTTTCCGGGACAGTGGCGCGGCTGCCCCTCTGTTGGTCTTCCTTGGTCTCTTGTGTTCTGGGGGCCTCTGGATGTCTGGAGTTTTGATCTCCTCCATACCTGCTTCATGCCCTGGAGGACGGGGCTGTGGTCCCCCCACACCCTCTAGCAGATCATTACATGAAGGAACCTTTTAAAAAAACAAGCGCGTCCATGCTCACAGGTGTACACACAGGTGCTCACACCCACAAACTACACCATTTTTGGCTTCTACCTCAAAGCACACTGTGTTCTGTTGATCTTATGTGCTGCACAATAATGTTTAATATTTAGTATTTACTGTCATATTCCCATAGATCATCGTGATGTTGTTTATTGTATTGCTCTCGTTTTCTTCTGCTTGTTTTCTTTTTTCATTCTCAACAGGTGATCCAGGTGATTGATAGATGTATTTTTGTCTGCTTATTTTGTTGGTTTTTGTTTTTTGCCCTTTATCCCCGTCCCTCTTCTCCGCTGTTTTTCTTTCCCTCTTTCTTTCTCCCTTCTCTTTTCCTCATTCAAGTCTGTCCCGTATCTAGCAAGTGAAAATAAAAAATAAAATAAACAATAAAAGGTGAATCAAATAGACCATTATGGCAAGGCTGGGATGGTCCATTCGGTAAAGTAAATCCGTTGGGCATCTTTCTTCGCCTTTAGACAATAATTCTGATGGCAAAAGAGCCAAACGGGACAGGCGGGGGGGGGGGGGGGGGGGGGGGGGGTAGAAAAAAGAAAAGAGAGTTAATATGAACCATTTTGAATTCTAGCATTAGCCCACTTTGTTTTCATTTTTTGCTTTCCTCTTTCTTTTCTCCTGCCTTTCAGCTTAATGTTCAATATCCTTTGTCCTCTATATCCACTATCCCTCCACTGCACATATCCAAACCATCTCAGCCACGCCCCCTCCATTTGTCACTTTGGTTTGGTGGTCCCAGAACCGTTTACTGTCTAGAACACAGATCATCTGTTTTTACCACCAATATGTAGTTTTTTCTCAAAACCTCTACAGAAATACAGAGTTGTACCTGGAATAATACATAGCTTTCAAACACAGACACACCAAAAGTTGCTATGTGACCCTTAAAGACATAAAAGTATTATGACGATTTGTAGAAACTTCTGGTCAGAACTAATATAAACCACCTTTCAGAGAGATGATTTGTCATAAAATTATCCTGTGAGTTAGTAGATTAGTTTGTGATCACTCTTTCTCATTCATTCAGGACAAGTCTGTTGAGCCAGATCTGAGATGGTGGAGCAGCCCTAGCTAATAGTAATCTATGACAATGACCCAGGTCATTAAAGTGACTTTGTGGAGATCTCCCAAGAAAAGCTGATGAACCTCTTGGTAATGTTTGGAGTGATCTATGCACAGCTAGTGCTACTACAATTATTACCAAGGGACTGAATAACACTTTGTTGATTCAGAGTACAGTAGTCTGGAAGCTGGTAAACTATTCCCAAACTTAGAGACTCAAGAGACTGAATCATTGTATCAGAGCACAGTGTCTTGGTTTGTTTGTTTGTTTTTTAAATTTTATTTATTTATTTACTTAATTGTATGTATGCCAAGAGTGAACGAGACATCGATTCACTGATCCACACTACCAGGCTATACAGCAATGACATTGGAATGTCGTTCGGACTGGAGAAGTGTAGTCGGATGGTAACAAAGAGAGGGAAGGTAGTCAGAACTGAGGGGATCAAACTACCAGAAGGCAACATTGCAGACATAGAGGACAGTTACAAGTACCTGGGGATCCCGCAGGCAAATGGGAACCATGAAGAGGCCGCTAGAAAGGCTGCAACCACCAAGTACCTGCAGAGGGTCAGGCAAGTCCTGAGGAGTCAGCTGAACGGTAAGAACAAGATCCGGGCCATCAACACCTACGCCCTGCCCGTGATCAGGTACCCTGCTGGGGTAATAGGCTGGCCAAAGGAGGAGATAGAAGCCACTGACATAAAGACAAGAAAGCTCCTTACCATGCATGGAGGGTTTCACCCCAAGTCCAGCACCCTGAGGCTGTACGCTAAGCGGAAGGAAGGGGGCCGGGGACTGGTGAGTGTCAGCACCACAGTCCAGGATGAGACAACGAACATCCAAGAATACATTGGGAAGATGGCCCCAACTGACCGAGTGCTCAGTGAATACCTCAGGCAGCAGAAACCCAAGAAAGAGGAGGGAGACGAGGAACCATCATGGAAGGACAGGCCCCTGCACGGTATGTACCACCGGCAGATAGAGGAGGTGGCTGATATCCAGAAATCCTACCAGTGGCTGGACAAAGCTGGACTGAAAGACAGCACAGAGGCACTAATCATGGCAGCACAAGAACAAGGTCTGAGCACAAGATCCATAGAGGCTGGGGTCTATCACACCAGGCAAGACCCCAGGTGCAGGCTGTGTAAAGATGCCTGCCCCAGAGACAATCCAGCACATAACAGCAGGGTGCAAGATGCTAGCAGGCAAGGCATACATGGAACGCCATAACCAAGTGGCCGGCATAGTGTACAGGAACATCTGTGCCGAGTATAACCTGGAAGTCCTGAGGTCAAAATGGGAGATGCCCCCAAGGGTGGTGGAGAATGACCGAGCTAAGATCCTGTGGGACTTCCAGATACAGACGGACAAAATGGTGGTGGCTAACCAACCGGACATAGTGGTGGTAGACAAACAGAAGAAGACGGCCGTAGTGATCGATGTAGCGGTTCCGAATGACAGCAATATCAGGAAGAAGGAACACGAGAAGCTGGAGAAATACCAAGGGCTCAGAGAAGAGCTCGAGAGGATGTGGAGGGTGAAGGTAACGGTGTTCCCCGTGGTAATCGGAGCACTAGGTGCGGTCACTCCCAAGCTAGGCGAGTGGCTCCAGCATATCCCGGGAACAACATCGGAGATCTCTGTCCAGAAGAGCGCCGTCCTGGGAACAGCTAAGATACTGCGCAGGACCCTCAAGCTCCCAGGCCTCTGGTAGAGGACCCGAGCTTGAAGGATAAACCGCCCGCAGGGGCGTGCTGGGTGTTTTTTTTATTTTTTTTATTTTTTTATATAATGATTTTGTTATTTTTGTTTTATTTATATATTTATTGTATCTTGTAGGGGTATGAACGAATTTCTAAACACAAAGCAGTTCAAAGACGTATAAACAGATGATCTTCATAAGATAAGATAAGATAAGATAGAACTTTATTAATCCCTCGGGTGGGTTCCTCTGGGAAATTCGATTTCCAAAAAAGCACAGCACCGACAGAAGTAACAGAGTTACAGAATATTATATATATATATATACACACACACACACACACATATATATAATACAGAGACAATATAAATAAAATATACGAAGGGGATAAATAAAATAAATAGGAATAAAAAATAAAAATACAAGTGAATTGCACATTTCAAGTATTGAGGTCTATTGCACTGTTGACTATTTACAAAAGTATTGCACAAAAGGTATTGCACAGTGAGGTGAAGAGGCACTACAGCTTAGTTGTTCCCCCCTCCTTTGTCCTCCTGTTTCCCCTCCCTCTCCCCTCCAGAGAGGAGTTAAACAGTTTGATGGCGTGTGGGACAAAGGAGTTTTTAAGTCTGACACAAGAAAGACACAAGAAAAAGAAAATTATGAATTTCAGTGATTGTCTCAGTTTAGAAAGTTGCTAAATCATGCTTATTCAGATTGTACAATTAACTTTCCAAAAATGGAGTTACTGGCTTTGTTGTTTTTTGGAACGTTATGGAATTGCAAAAACATGATGACATGATAATAACTGTATTTTACATAGTGTGTATATTATATTAGAAATATGTTGGGGGGGGGGGGGGGGGGGGTTGTCAATATTGAGGTTTTCGATTCTAGCCAATCATTTTATGTTTCCGAGGATAGTAGGCGGGTCCAGGTACGTACGTTCTTTTAGAGCAGAGCTACAGATTAAAAATGCCCAAGGCGAATCGATCAAAAGTCTGGCTGTACTTCACAGCAAAATATGCAAACTCAGCAGCCTGCAACAAGTGCTTTTAAGGTGATAATTTTTTCGGCTTCCATCGAACCCGATCGAACCACAGAAGTGAAGGTAAGCTATTTACATCGTATCATACCCACGATTACAACCACCAAAGGCCAGCACTGTCAGTGTCCCAGAAGACTCCAGTGGCAGTCGATGTTCTAAAAGACAGCATTAAGGAGTCCCTTGCAAGGAAGTTCTCCAGGGAAGACTTTGTGAACATGACAAATAAAGCAACCATTTTAGGCACAGACTATAATATTGGCATGATGCTGCCGTTTGGCTCAACAGGAGGCCTACCTGACTTTGCAGAAATCCATCAAATAATCATTGTGCACAGAACTCCTGTGTTTGTTCTGAAGTTGCTTAGAGGCTGGTACTGTGAACACCTGAGGAGTTTCAAAGTAGAGCCCACAGGAGAGACAGAAATCCTTAAACATTCTGAACTGAAAGAAACATGGCTGCATACAATACAGCAGATGGCCGTATGGTGTCCCTTAAACACTTCATTTGCACATCAGAGTAAGTGTAATGGGTTGATTATTTCTGTTATATCAAATGTTTGTGCACTTATTGAAATTATTGAAAAAATATATTATTTTACCAACAACTATATGGGCGGGCGTCCTGTCTTATTTGTTTATTGTAATGTTTATTTAACAGGAACAACACATATAACATTGAAAAAGAAAATGGAAACATGTGATGCATACTTAACCCTCCTCTATTCTATTGCCCTTATCTCCCTCTTCTTAAAATGACAATCAAAAATTATTTATTCAAAATTCTACTGAACTAAATCTCTGCTTTTATTTCTCTGGCAGAAGATAATGAAGAAAATATATGCATGTAAGCTTATCAACTATTAATAACCTGTCTCAATTTCTTTTCTTTCTCTGTCTCTACAGCTGAGGAAACACAAACCAAAAAACAATGGCAGTCCAGTTAAGAGTCGTTTTAGAAGAACACAGCATTCAAAAGTTGACACTTCCAACAGGAATTCCTAATACAGTGGACGGGGATACATGGGGAATTTGGACTGCTATACCAAGACAAAGACTTTGACAATCAGTTTTTCAGTGTCATCTCGACTGCTGACTTGTATGACAAGGCCATTGTTAAAGTGATCCTTAAAGAGCCAGTAATCACCCTTGACTTACAACCAGCATGTGAATCAGGATCATCGTCTGCATTGAACCCTTCGACTTCAGTGAGCACCCATCCTGCAAGTACTACTGAAACGGACATCTGCCCTGCCAGTCATGATGCACCCTCACAGGTGTCCGACTGCGCATCGTCAAGGTCCAGTGACACCATCATTCTCCCTGATTCATGTCGCCCTGCTGCGTGGCCAGTGCCATTTCAAGTACCGGAGTTTTCCCGAGACATACAACTAATCCTCGCTGAGGCAAACAACTCATATCGCAACACTGGAAGACCTTTCATGGATGCCAGTGTTAAATCAGCAACAATGCAAGACCTTGCAAAAGTAATTTTTTCGTACACTGCTTACCCAACCAATCAGCAGATCCTCTCAGTGCCTGAAGCCTTGGTTTCAAAGTTTGCGTGTCTTAAGGAGCCAGGATCATTTGCCGGCTTATATGGCTGGCAGCAGCGCATAAAAAACAAGATGCACAATTACCGTGCCAAGCTAAGATCTCGAAAATTTTCTTACCCGGAAATTGAAATTAATGCCTTAAAAAGGAAGCATCCAGCTGATGCAGTGCCATCAAAGAATGTAAAAAAGCCAAAAAAAAGCAGAGGTTAATTATCTCCCTCCGCATCCTACTGGAGAAACCCAAGAGACACTGGAGAAAGAGAGGCTGGAATTAATTTATGAAATAACAAAGAAAAACAACGCAAAGATAATTGCAGAAAAAATGAATAAAACGTTCTCTAGCCGAAGACTTGGAGTGGTCAGCCTCTGCCCCTCTGTGGGTGAGTTAAAAGAAAGGTGGCCAGCATTATTCACTGAGGCTCAGGTGAGTATGTGAGATAACTATTCCTATCCACCAAAAAACAAATGTCAAACAAATGTCAACAAATTGAAATGTCATTTTTTTGTCCCCTTACTTCTTAGCTCATCGAAGAGTTCAGACGCATCACCACAGTTTCTTTGGTGGAGACATTCATGCTGAAACTTGATGAGTACACACCAGGTCTTTTGCAGCTTATGCCTGCCAAAGGAGGAGCTGCTGGTTCCAAGATGAGACCTCTGCTGGACACTTTGAATGACCTATGTTATTTGACTTTTTTCACAAATATGTAATTATGGAGGGCTGCAGTGGGTAGCAAGAAGGTCCTGGGTTCAAATCCCGGCCCAGGGTCTTTATGCATGGAGTTTGCATGTTCTCCCTGTGCATGTGTGGGTTCCCCCCAGGTACTCCAGCTTCCTCCCACAGTCAGAGAGCATGGCTGTCAGGTTAATTGGTCTCTCCAAATTGTCCTTAGGTTTGAGTGTGTGCGTGGTTGTTTATCCTGTCTGTCTCTATGTTTCCTTGTGATTGGCTGTCCAGGGTGTACCCAGCCTCTCACCTGTTGAAAGCTGGAGAGAGGCATCAGCCATGTTTTTGTTTTTAAGGAATTCAGTCTTAATGTAAGTAAATCACTCGACTTAGTCTTTTCACTAAATTGTATCTCCCTACAGACACAGAGCATCGAGAAGAAAAGGGATCTCCTTATCTGCTGCCTCATTAGCTACCTCGGGGAAAGACAAGAAGATCTTTTTCATGACTGCCAGGTTTGTCATATTGATAACAGTTCACTTATTAACTCAAGGGATCCTAATGTTCTTCTCTCCTGTCCTCTCCTATCCCCTGTTCTCCCCTTCTCTATCCATCGTGTCCACTCCCCTCTTCAGATCAACTGAAATATATTGAAAAAGCATCTTAAATAAAATAAAACATGTGTATGCTTTTTGTTTCTTTCTTTTTAACACGTAGGAATGTGAGGATTACACAGACAATATGATGAAGGTGATCGTGATCCACAACATCATGGCTGAGGAGGATCCATCAGATGTGTCCATTGTGATTGAGGGAAACCAAGTGATGGAGGGATGTGGAAGCCGAGCAAAGGCATGTGTACTGCTGATGGGACTGATATATGCCCTCAACCTCGAATATCCGAAGGAGCTGAAGAACACATCTGACACTTTTCAAAAACTGTTTTTGGAACTTGACGGGGCGAAACTACTGAAAAGGGTCCACGGCCTCAAAAATAAGCTTATGCAATGCACACACCTTTCCCCTCTTGTTCCCAGAGGACATAGCTTGGTGGAGCTGTAATTTTTCTTCTGACAGCAAGCACAGAAACTATTGCATGTTGGTGTTAGTGTTCTGTTCTATCTGTTTGATAACGTACATGCACAGAAACAACTTGTAGAGTTTCTGTGCTTTTGGCTTTTAAAATGGACTGAGTGGCCTTTGAAAGTGTTGTCTGCATTAGCTGTTGTGTTGCACTTTATTCTGTATTTTTATGGAATAAAAACTTTGAGATGAGGAACCATTTTTTTTTTTTTGGGGGGGGGGGGGGGGTGCATTTTACCTTATATGAATAGGTAATGTTTATCAACTGATAATAATTAAATTTTATTAGTAATTATCAGGTATTACCAACTAGCAAACATGAGATAATTTTACCTCATTTCAATGAGTAAGCAGCTGTTGAATGTATACATAAATATGGGGTAAATTTTACCCAATTTAATTAAGTATTTCATAGCTTTTTATTGAAGTTATTTTATACACAATATATTGAACTAAATCTACCCCAAAAAAGTCAATGCAAATTGTTACCTCAGATTTATTGGGTAGATTCTATAGATGACTTCTTACAGTGTACTGTCAAAGGAGGTAACACCTCAAATCTGATGAAACACCTGGCGACGCATAGTGTTTTTTTAAAAGCCGAGAAATGCGCCGTATTTGATAGCTTGCTGCGAGACCTCACACCGAGCACATCTACTGCGGGTGTGGTGCCTGTTATCGGACCCGGAGTCAGCAACATCCCCCAAAAACCCGAAGAGGAGAGTCCTGGCCCCTAGCCCTGCCAGTGTAGCAGAAATGATGAGGATGATGATGCAGCAGCAGCCGTTCTTCTCTGCGTGAGTAACTTCATGTTGTTCGTGTGTAATTTACGTTGAGTAGGCTAACCACGTTATTACATTAATGCATGTAAGGTGAACTAGCAAACATCATCATAGCTACATGCGGCTGTCTTCTTGTTTGATGGCAGATGCTCCCTTCACCCTGGCCAAAAAGGCTAAAATGACCAAAGAAAAAGTGGAAAACAGTTAAACATGAGAGGTTTTTGGACAAAGTTTGTGTTTTTCCATTGTTTAAGCACTGCTTCCAGCCAGGAGTGATACCATATATGCCCTATAGCTGCAGAGAAGACTAACATTGTTATCTTTTTACAAAAAAAAAAACAGCTGAACATGAGAGGTTTTTGGACAAAGTTTGTGTTCTTCATTCTTTAAGCACCAGTTCGAGCACCGTTTAAGCACCGGCACCGTTTCAAAAGTACCGTTTTGGTACTGGTATCGGATAAAACCTAAACGATACCCATCCCAGGCGTGAGTTAGGATTTGCAAGATGGTAGTGAAACCTACTTTAATTTATGGTTTGAAATGATAGCACTGTGCTTGTGGCAGCATAGCTGAAGATGTTAAGATTTATATTGGGAGTGACTAGAATGAAAAAAAAATAGAAATCAGCATATCAGACAGACAGTTCACGTGGAGTAGTTTTGGGACAAAGTAGGAGAGTCAAGGCTACGATAGTTTGGACTTGTGCAGAGGAGAGATAGTGGATATAATGGACAACGGGTGTTGAATTTGGAGTTGCCAGGGAGGAGCCAAAGATGAAGAACAGATACATGGATGTTGTGAAAGAGGACATGCAGAGGGTTGGTGTGACAGAGGAGGATGCTAGGGAAAGCGGATGATGTAGGCAGATGATATAGAGACCGCTGGAAGAAGAAGGTGTCATATACTGGGTTATGTTAGTGCCTGTGTTGAGCTGTGGGGGGCATTGCGGCTTTACGCCATCTGATATGCTTTTGCGTTAGGGCTGCCTAGTGGGAGTTTTATTCTTAGCTGTCGTACCTGTTGTTGTGTTGTTAGAACTGATGCTGAGCACATATGGAAGAAATATAGTATCATCAGAATTCAAGTATTTTTAGACATTGAATTTATGACACTGAATTTTTATCCTCCAAATTTCCCTGCAAAAATATTCACCTGCAAAAATTCACCTGCAAAAATTCACCTGCAAAAAATTCACCTGCAAAAATTCACCTGAAAAAAATTCACCTGCAAAAAATTCACCTGCAAAAAAATCACCTGCAAAAATTCACCTGAAAAAAATTCACCTGCAAAAAATTCACCTGCAAAAAATTCACCTGCAAAAATTCACCTGAAAAAAATTCACCTGCAAAAATTCACCTGAAAAAATTCACCTGAAAAAAATTCACCTGCAAAAATTCACCTGCAAAAATTCACCTGAAAAAATTCACCTGAAAAAAATTCACCTGCAAAAATTCACCTGCAAAAATTCAACTGCAAAAGTGATGAACTTTAATGACCCAAGCCAGAGCAATCAGCACCAGATCGAGTCGAGTGGCTCTCAGCCAATTAAATTACGCTGTTTGATCACATGACACCGTTAGCCAGCAGTGTGTCTCCTAAAAGAGAGCTGTTTAAAGGTGAGTGATTAAGTTTTTCTCCTAAATAGAGATCATTACAGAACGCCTAGTCCTACTTAAAATCCCATTTATTATTATTTTTTTTTTTATCATCTACTCGAACTAAGGAAAACGTTTGACTAACTCAAAGACAATTTCCACGCCTCCCCTGCCTGACTGCAGAGGCAGTTTTGAATTTAGGAGCGCCAAGATGGCAGCGGCAAACCCTGGCGGCTCTCCGGTGAGTATATATATTTTTTTATCTTCAAGTTTGTCTTTTGAAACCTTAATTTTATTTAAATCCGTTGCTCACGTATAAAGTACACAGACGGGGTCTTTGCTCAACTCGTCTGAGGCGTGTCTCACTAAGCGCTACATGCTAGCATCCTGCTAACCGAGCTACCCTTTACATGCTGTGCTTTAGAAAATAGGATACTCGTTAAAAAAAATACTCCGCAGATATTGATAGATAGACGAACACTGCAAATATAATGTTGGAAAAGAGAACGGCCTTTGGTGAAGGGGTAAAATACACCATGAATAAAGCCATAGAGTGAATGGCTGCCATGGTTGCAGAACAGCCTGATTTAATGACAAGAATGGGGAAGAGTGAGGTGAAGTGAACCACAGCCACAAAACACGGTCAGACAAGGCGGCAAAAGGGCAGTGATCTGTCCGTCAGTATGAAGTTGGTGTGTGCTTTGGTGAACAAAAACTCCAGACTGGTAGCAGGAAGATGGGAGACTCGTGTTTCACTGGAATAGTGGTGAATTAAAACATCCTTTGTTGGGGACATTTCGGTGTAAATGCATCCATACAGGCAAGACAGAGGCAGACTAGACAGTGAAGAAAACAAGGCAAACATTAGAAATATAAAAACGGAAATATAGGATGAGTCGGGGATGAGTTCCTGCCCCAAGTGGAGGAGTTCAAGTATCTCGGGGTCTTGTTCGCGAGTGATGGGAGAAGGGAGCCGGAGATCGACAGACGGATTGGGGCTGCAGCTGCAGTAATGCGGACGCTGCACCGGTCCGTCGTGGTGAAGAGGGAGCTGAGTGTAAAAGCGAAGCTCTCAATTTACCGGTCGATCTACGTCCCTACCCTCACCTATGGCCACGAGCTGTGGGTAGTGACCGAAAGAACGAGATCGCGGATACAAGCGGCAGAAATGAGCTTCCTCCGAAGGGTGGCTGGCCTCTCCCTTAGAGATAGGGTGAGAAGGTCGGCCATCCGGGAGGGGCTCAGAGTAGAGCAGCTGCTGCTCCACATCGAAAGGAGCCAGCTGAGGTGGTTCGGGCATCTGACAAGGATGCCCCCTGGGCGCCTCCTGGGTGAGGTGTTCCAGGCATGTCCCACCGGGAGGAGGCCCCGGGGCAGACCCAGGACACGCTGGAGAGATTATATCTCTCGGCTGGCCTGGGAACGCCTTGGTATTCCCCCGGATAAGCTGGAGGAGGTGGCTGGGGAGAGGGAGGTCTGGGCCTCTTTGCTTAGGCTGCTGCCCCCGCGACCCGGCCTCGGATAAAGCGGATGAAGATGGATGGATGGAAATATAGGATTAATATAACATACAATTAGGGAAAATGTAAGGAACACAATGTAAATGATATTGTAAAGTCATTAAAACAGCATACTCTGATTAAAAGAAACACATAATTGGGTAGGATAATAACAATAATAATGTTAAAAAACATGTACAAGATGGGTATGTATACTTGTAGCCAGAATACTATAAAGTTGTAGCATGCCAGACCATCTTGATTGAATGTAACTTCGCTCCACACAAGTTTTATGGTAGACATATTCATATTGGTATCTAATAAATGATTAATTCTTAGATTTTATCGAACGTTAATTTATAAATTGTTTCTGTCTTTATGTGTTTGTTTCAGATTATACAAGATGAAATTATTCAGTCAGCAAGACACTTGCTGCAGTTGCTGACATCATCCAACTGAACTGCTGCTGTGATGAATCAGAATACAAGATTTACTTTAGCAAGACTTATGAGTTAATGCTACATTTAACTAAATTGTTATATATTTTTTGTGTCCAATATTGTCTCCATATGATTTTGTTTTTTGCAACATCTTGCAGAGAACAGAGTCAAGGTACCAGCTTGGTCAACCCTAAAAGACCATCTGTTCAATGACCAGGTGAAAAAGTCATAAACTAAACACTCTGCATGAGCATGGAATTTAGGATGCAACTTTATATCTTACCTGCTCTACACTCAGGGCTTGAATTACAACAACAGTCAATCACATAAAAAAAATACTTTTGGTAGTTCTGTGTCTCTGTCTCTCTCCTCCAAACCCAGATGGCTGCTGGTACTGAACCGGGTTCTGGTTCTGCTGGAGGTTTCTTCTTGTTAAAGGGGAGTTTTTCCTCTGCACTGTCACTTCATGCTGCTCAGTGTGAGGGATTGTTGAGGTTGAGTCCATATGTCCTGCGAACAACTGCTGGGCAATGACACCATGCAATCTTCTGGGATTCCTTGGATAGAAAACCTGTGAGCTGCACTTGTCCTTGGTCTTCACAGCTCACCTTTTTACTGTTTATTGAATCAAAATGCTCCAGTGACATGGATTCTACATTGTAACTGATGTGATGTTCTATAAAGTGGTTTTAATAAAAAAAGGCAAAAATTAGTTTGTTTCTTTATTCAATTTTTGAACAGTGATACTCATTCAGTAAACGCAAATTATTTACATGGCAGTGCACTATAGGCATAAATCTAGACCCCTAGATAAAACATGATGGCATTATAGCAGTGACAACTCCTCCACAGTAGCAGGTGGGATTTCTTTTTTGAGGACGGCTCCTTTTACCTGTCACTACAGATGGTCTGTTTGTTTTGATCAAGAGCCTTTTTTGGGCAGCTGAAGAGGAGAAGTCTATCTTATGGCCAACCTCTGACTGTATCTTGGTCACATTACCCAGCAAAACCCAGTATGCAGGTTCACCTGTAACAGTCCTTGTGCCACAGATCAACACTGTTGCTTCTACATTAAACAGAAGAGCAGTGACGTGGGTGCAGGTCTCCGTGACTCCGGCCTTACAGCTGGAGTGGGCGGCTTCAACCTTCCCTGTGATGCTCACAGTGACCCATGGCTGCAATGCTGGTTCATTCAGTCTTTGAGAGTGCAGTACCTGAAACACACACACAAAGTTCTTGTCTTTAAATGAACTATGAGCCAAGGCTGACATAAATGTTTTATCTACTTAATCATTAATGTAACAGTGTTTAGAAAGTTAGCACATACATGTAATTTTTCATTTCTTTATGTGTCCATCTATAGAACGCTGCATGTTATATTCTAAATCTGCCTGTTCTGTCAGAAACCTGCCTGCAGAAAATGAACCTAAAGGATGTAATCACTTTCAAGATGGAGAAAGCATAAAGTGACAATTATGAATCACTTAATATGATAAGGAGATTCTGCAGGTCATTAATCAATGTATAAAATTAAAATAAAATGCATTTTTAGTGACACAAGATACAAATATGGAAGCAAGATGTATAATCGCTCAGTTTGGGGAAATTGTGGGTAGCCTGCAAGAGCCTCAACTTCTCCATACCCACAATGTGCAACAAATGGGCACAGCTGATCTTCAACAGTGGAACATCGGCCAGTTACTTCCAACTTTAACGCAGCTTGTAGTCTTGGAGAGCAGCACACCAAAACTGCATGCACAACTACTGCTAACAGTGGAAACGGATTAAGAAATCCATGCAAACAGATTCATAAACCGAAAGAATATTATTTTACAGGATTAATGATCATATCAGCCGCTGGCTGATCACAAACCCTGAGGGTGTATACGAGAAGCAGAAGAAGCAGAGGGAATATCCCGTTTAAGTTTAGATAGTATTTGTAAAGATATTGACCATATCCTTTTCTGAAAGTGTGGATACAATGGATGGGGTAAGGTACTGACATGCTACAACTTTATAGTTGTTAAATTCTGGCTACAAGTATACATACCCATCTTGTACATGGTTTTTTTTTTTAGTTTTTTTAATTATTAATTATTATCCTACCCAATTATGTGTTTCTTTTAATCAGAGTATGCTGTTTTAATGACTTTACAATATCATTTACATTGTGTTCCTTACATTTTCCCTAATTGTATGTTATATTAATCCTATATTTCCATCCATCCATCTTCATCCGCTTTATCCGAGGCCGGGTCGCGGGGGCAGCAGCCTAAGCAAAGAGGCCCAGACCTCCCTCTCCCCAGCCACCTCCTCCAGCTTATCCGGGGGAATACCAAGGCGTTCCCAGGCCAGCCGAGAGATATAATCTCTCCTGCGTGTCCTGGGTCTGCCCCGGGGCCTCCTCCCGGTGGGACATGCCTGGAACACCTCACCCAGGAGCAACAGTGTTGATCTGTGGCACAAGGACTGTTACAGGTGAACCTGCATACTGGGTTTTGCTGGGTAATGTGACCAAGATACAGTCAGAGGTTGGCCATAAGATAGACTTCTCCTCTTCAGCTGCCCAAAAAAGGCTCTTGATCAAAACAAACAGACCATCTGTAGTGACAGGTAAAAGGAGCCGTCCTCAAAAAAGAAATCCCACCTGCTACTGTGGAGGAGTTGTCACTGCTATAATGCCATCATGTTTTATCTAGGGGTCTAGATTTATGCCTATAGTGCACTGCCATGTAAATAATTTGCGTTTACTGAATGAGTATCACTGTTCAAAAATTGAATAAAGAAACAAACTAATTTTTGCCTTTTTTTATTAAAACCACTTTATAGAACATCACATCAGTTACAATGTAGAATCCATGTCACTGGAGCATTTTGATTCAATAAACAGTAAAAAGGTGAGCTGTGAAGACCAAGGACAAGTGCAGTTCACAGGTTTTCTATCCAAGGAATCCCAGAAGATTGCATGGTGTCATTGCCCAGCAGTTGTTCGCAGGACATATGGACTCAACCTCAACAATCCCTCACACTGAGCAGCATGAAGTGACAGTGCAGAGGAAAAACTCCCCTTTAACAAGAAGAAACCTCCAGCAGAACCAGAACCCGGTTCAGTACCAGCAGCCATCTGGGTTTGGAGGAGAGAGACAGAGACACAGAACTACCAAAAGTATTTTTTTTATGTGATTGACTGTTGTTGTAATTCAAGCCCTGAGTGTAGAGCAGGTAAGATATAAAGTTGCATCCTAAATTCCATGCTCATGCAGAGTGTTTAGTTTATGACTTTTTCACCTGGTCATTGAACAGATGGTCTTTTAGGGTTGACCAAGCTGGTACCTTGACTCTGTTCTCTGCAAGATGTTGCAAAAAACAAAATCATATGGAGACAATATTGGACACAAAAAATATATAACAATTTAGTTAAATGTAGCATTAACTCATAAGTCTTGCTAAAGTAAATCTTGTATTCTGATTCATCACAGCAGCAGTTCAGTTGGATGATGTCAGCAACTGCAGCAAGTGTCTTGCTGACTGAATAATTTCATCTTGCATAATCTGAAACAAACACAAAGACAGAAACAATTTATAAATTAACGTTCGATAAAATCTAAGAATTAATCATTTATTAGATACCAATATGAATATGTCTACCATAAAACTTGTGTGGAGCGAAGTTACATTCAATCAAGATGGTCTGGCATGCTACAACTTTATAGTATTCTGGCTACAAGTATACATACCCATCTTGTACATGTTTTTTAACATTATTATTGTTATTATCCTACCCAATTATGTGTTTCTTTTAATCAGAGTATGCTGTTTTAATGACTTTACAATATCATTTACATTGTGTTCCTTACATTTTCCCTAATTGTATGTTATATTAATCCTATATTTCCATCCATCCATCTTCATCCGCTTTATCCGAGGCCGGGTCGCGGGGGCAGCAGCCTAAGCAAAGAGGCCCAGACCTCCCTCTCCCCAGCCACCTCCTCCAGCTTATCCGGGGGAATACCAAGGCGTTCCCAGGCCAGCCGAGAGATATAATCTCTCCAGCGTGTCCTGGGTCTGCCCCGGGGCCTCCTCCCGGTGGGACATGCCTGGAACACCTCACCCAGGAGGCGCCCAGGGGGCATCCTTGTCAGATGCCCGAACCACCTCAGCTGGCTCCTTTCGATGTGGAGCAGCAGCTGCTCTACTCTGAGCCCCTCCCGGATGGCCGACCTTCTCACCCTATCTCTAAGGGAGAGGCCAGCCACCCTTCGGAGGAAGCTCATTTCTGCCGCTTGTATCCGCGATCTCGTTCTTTCGGTCACTACCCACAGCTCGTGGCCATAGGTGAGGGTAGGGACGTAGATCGACCGGTAAATTGAGAGCTTCGCTTTTACACTCAGCTCCCTCTTCACCACGACGGACCGGTGCAGCGTCCGCATTACTGCAGCTGCAGCCCCAATCCGTCTGTCGATCTCCGGCTCCCTTCTCCCATCACTCGCGAACAAGACCCCGAGATACTTGAACTCCTCCACTTGGGGCAGGAACTCATCCCCGACTCATCCTATATTTCCGTTTTTATATTTCTAATGTTTGCCTTGTTTTCTTCACTGTCTAGTCTGCCTCTGTCTTGCCTGTATGGATGCATTTACACCGAAATGTCCCCAACAAAGGATGTTTTAATTCACCACTATTCCAGTGAATCACGAGTCTCCCATCTTCCTGCTACCAGTCTGGAGTTTTTGTTCACCAAAGCACACACCAACTTCATACTGACGGACAGATCACTGCCCTTTTGCCGCCTTGTCTGACCGTGTTTTGTGGCTGTGGTTCACTTCACCTCACTCTTCCCCATTCTTGTCATTAAATCAGGCTGTTCTGCAACCATGGCAGCCATTCACTCTATGGCTTTATTCATGGTGTATTTTACCCCTTCACCAAAGGCCGTTCTCGTTTCCAACATTATATTTGCAGTGTTCGTCTATCTATCAATATCTGCGGAGTATTTTTTTTAACGAGTATCCTATTTTCTAAAGCACAGCATGTAAAGGGTAGCTCGGTTAGCAGGATGCTAGCATGTAGCGCTTAGTGAGACACGCCTCAGACGAGTTGAGCAAAGACCCCGTCTGTGTACTTTATACGTGAGCAACGGATTTAAATAAAATTAAGGTTTCAAAAGACAAACTTGAAGATAAAAAAATATATATACTCACCGGAGAGCCGCCAGGGTTTGCCGCTGCCATCTTGGCGCTCCTAAATTCAAAACTGCCTCTGCAGTCAGGCAGGGGAGGCGTGGAAATTGTCTTTGAGTTAGTCAAATGTTTTCCTTAGTTCGAGTAGATGATAAAAAAAATAATAATAATAAATGGGATTTTAAGTAGGACTAGACGTTCTGTAATGATCTCTATTTAGGAGAAAAACTTAATCACTCACCTTTAAACAGCTCTCTTTTAGGAGACACACTGCTGGCTAACGGTGTCATGTGATCAAACAGCGTAATTTAATTGGCTGAGAGCCACTCGACTCGATCTGGTGCTGATTGCTCTGGCTTGGGTCATTAAAGTTCATCACTTTTGCAGTTGAATTTTTGCAGGTGAATTTTTTTCAGGTGAATTTTTGCAGGTGAATTTTTGCAGGTGAATATTTTTGCAGGGAAATTTGGAGGATAAAAATTCAGTGTCATAAATTCAATGTCTAAAAATACTTGAATTCTGATGATACTATATTTCTTCCATAAGCACATGTTCAATAAAGCAGCATTATAAGGAAAGAATCACAAAGGAAACTGCTGGAAAGTGTCATGGCACTGGGTCACAGACCCAGTGTGTGTACTTTCTGGTGAAAGTTAGGTGAGCAACGCAAGTCAGGCTCTAACTGACAGCACAAGGTATCTGGCTTGACAATGAACAACAGGAAAGGGCAAAATTCAAACTGGGTGAACAGCAGTGTCCACCTGGATGGGATGGAAGTTGAGCCTTGGATTGATCTCAGATATTCCAAGTTCTTTTATTTTTCCACATCAAAAACAGTTGCTTGACCCCCCTGCACGCAGTGTTTCCACTCCTCCAATGTTTGCAAGCCACTCACAGTTCCCACATCATACTTTGTGCTAGATCAGCCTGATGCTGGAACAGCACTGCCCCAAACTAGATTGCAATTGTAAACATCATGCTGATGCTCATATTATTTCTTTAACATTTTATTACTTTACATTAATTCTGCAACACCTGCAAAATGCTGCCTGTCAGATTTGGCATACCAGCTGTACAAATGTATGCTGACTTGGATTTTCTGCTAAAAGACAGTCTGAATGGTGTTGAGGATGCAGAATCACAAAGTGAGAGGTTTATTGAGGCGAGATGATTTAATTTACAAGGATGTGTCTATGGCTGTATTTCTGTTGATTTTAAAAGATGGCAAGTTACAGTCAGAATCTACACATTAAAGCCCAGTATAGCCATGAGTATCTTCTAATGCAATTATCAGTGCCAGTCTTCAGCACAGGCAAGCTGGTTGGCTCTGTGTAATCTCTGGAAATGGTTTACACTCTCACTCACAGTTACAAGAAAACCAAACCTACAGTAAACAGCAATCATAGTGATATCATCTGATAGTTACAAAGAGTTCTGTCCCAGTAAATACATAAGAGAAGAAATGAAATATCCAGATGCATATGGGTGTTTTACAAAGACCGATCATGAGTTTTTCTTTGCAGGCTTACATTTTCCTGAAATGTTTTTTGTGAACCAAACATAATGCCATACAGTGTTTGCAGATCAGTATTCTCTCTTTCTTTTTCCTAAACCACAAAAAAAGAATGTTCACAAAAATAAAATTGAAGTTGTCAGATGAGAGAACTCTGAATGCTGGACTGTTAAAGGTCTTGATTTTGATATTATTTTTGACTCCAGTGTTTAATACTTTCAATAGCAGAGTCCATGACTTGAGTCAATACATTTAAAATACCAAAATTGGAGTTCATTAGAATGGGATGCAGAAGTTGGACTGATAAGGGTCACAAGTCATTGTCAAAAGGTCCTTAGTCAATGAGACTCCTGTAGACACAGGATTTTGTCTTATTCAGGTAACCTGGGGGGTTAACCCTATGTGTTCTGTGTTACAAAGGTGGTTGATTTCTTACTGGGGTACCTCACTATGGTAACCTAACCTTATCCAGAGCAGGTTAGGTTCCAGATTGGATAGCAACAAGTATGAAACTACTATTGACCAATCAAGTGTCCAAAAGACAGCAGCACCATTCATAGAGCATGTACCTGTGGAACTCTGTGCACAGAGAACAGAAGGGTTTAAAATTTTAAACTAGTGTCTAAAAATAATATCTAAAATAGTGTCTGTTATTGGGCTGGGTTTTTTTGTATTTATTCTTTAATCGCTCTCAGACCATTAATCGTGACTGGGACTAGAGCCGAAAGAATAAAAACTAAAACTGCCCCATGCCAATTTGGAAATAAATGTTATTGGAATACTTGACTATAACCCATCAGATTCTCCTGTGTCTTAATGATAAAGTTGTGATATTGATAAGTGTAACTCACACAACTGGCATTGTTGCCAGTTTTCTTCCTGCCTTCAAACAGGCTAAACTTTATAAATAAAGTAACTCTTTTCAAGGCTTTCTGATCGAAACGTTTAAAGCACGCACACACATTCACACAGTGCTTTTAATACTAAATTGCCACCTACAAAGTTTCCAATTTCCTCACCACCATCCTGGCTCCCCTCCTGTGGAACACCCCCCTTTCATATTGAAAACTACTGACTTCATCCACTAGATTCAAAAACTTACACTGGATCATAGTGTTCTTTGGTGTGGTCTCATTTTCATCACTTACATACCTATAACCCAGGCAGTGGAGACTGTCTGAAGAAGACTACAGCAAGACAGCTCGTTACAAAACAGAACCAGCTTCACTGAAGGCCTGTTTGGATGAACTCTCCTTTCCAGTACCCTAGCATAGACCTTACCAGGAAGACTAAGGAGTGTGATCCCCCTGCAGTTGGAGCACACCTTCTGGTACCCCTTCTTAAAGATGGGAAGCACCTCTTCAGTTTGCCAATCCACAAGCACCGACCCAGCTCTCCATCTGATGTTGCAGAGGCATATCAACCAAGACAGCCCTACAACATCCAGAGCCTTTAATAACTCAGGGCACACCTTATGCTGCGTTATCTAACTTACCACACGGTGGTGATCAGTCCAGCTCAGTTCTGCTTTTCACCCGAGTGTCCAGAACATACGGCACATGATCAACCCTAGTTATCTCTTGAGAGATAACTACCACTAGGGTTTAAATACCTGGGACTCGGGAGTAAGGGTACTCCCATCGCTGCACGCCATTTGGGTCCCTGTAAAAGCATTTCATGAGCTCATTGCCAGCAATGAGTCAGATTCATTTCCGGTGGGTGTTAAACTCCACAGGGACTGCCCCTGTAGCCAGTTGGTGGAAGGCTTCCACTTTGGTGGCCTAAGAATTTTATTTCTGCTTTTTGCAGACATTGTTGTTCTTTTGGTTTCATCAGGTAGTGGCCTCGTTCGTACTGGAGTGTTTCACAGCTGTGTGATGCGATGGGAACTAGAATCGGCATCTCCAAAATCTGAGGCGATGGTTGTCAGTGAGAAAAGGGTGAACTTGTCACTGACCCTCTGCGGGTGAGTGACAAGTTGCTGCTCCAAGTGGAGGAGTTTAGGTAGTGAGGAGAGCAGACTGGTGCTGCAGCTGCAGTGATGCAGATGCTGTACTAGTCCATCGTGGTGAAAAGAGAGCTGAGCATAAACATGATGCTATGATTTAGCAATCAGTCTACTTCCCTATCCTTACCTATGGTCACAGATACGAGCGACAGAAATGAGCTTTCTCTGAAGGGTGGCTGGCCTCTCTCTTAGAGATAAGAGGGTAAGGACATGAAGAGGGGCTCAGAGTAGAGCTGCTGCTACTCCACATTGAAATGAGCCGGTTGAGTGGGTTCGGACATCTGATGAGCATGTCTCCTAGAGCTCTACTAAGTAAGGTTTTCCAGTCAGGATGTCCTCAGGCAGACCTAGGAGTTTACATCTCTCTGCTGGCCTAGGATTGCCTCAGTGTTATCCCGGATAAGATGGAGGAAGTGGCTGGCAAGAGGAACGTCTAGGCGTCTCCATTCAGGCTGCTGCCTCCGCGACCCAGCCCCAGAGAAGCAGAATGGATGGATATTTGAACAAAAAATTGTTCTATTGGTTCACAGTCATTATGGATTACTGCTTGGAGTATAAAAACAAGAACCCAATTTTTTAACTGAAAATTAGATAAAGTCTGCAACAACAGTACTTTCCATAGTAAATCCAATACCATCATGTCACTAGTGCTTAATTTCCATCACATCTTACTGGCCTCATTTGCTCTTAATAAAGGTCAGTGTCGTTAGGAATAATTGCTTATTGTTTTTAATTATTTTTCAAATACTTATTTAGGAAACTTGATGGTGTTAATGATTATGAGTGTATTACATTATCAGTTAAACCTGGGCTCCATAGACAAGGGATGCTGATGATTACTGTAAATATTTTGCACCTGATGGCCCTGAAGGAGCATCTTTTCATGATTCTGTTGAATCCAATAGTCATCTAAAGCAACAGGCAGACAGAGCAGGCAAATGTGACCAAACATAAAAATAACGATGAGAAAAAAAGTCCAGAGATCGCTTGTCTGCACATATTGTAGGTCATTCTCATTTATTCTGTCGCTTAATTCTCTTGTCGGTCATCTTCATACTTTTGTGGTTGATTCACTGCTGGTGTCCAAAGTCATGAAAACAAGCGTGCCAAGCCCACTATGTCAAATTTTCATGCCAAGCTTGGCTTTCTGTAGAAAGACAGAGAGAGAGATTAACTGAGTATTATTCATCCATCCAGTTCCATAGGAAACACTTTGCAGGGTTCCTGTGTTACTGCATTGACAAAAAATAAATAAATACAGAAATACAAATAAATAAAAAAATTTATAATATACAACTTTACAGCAAAAAGCTTAATATAAGCCAAAATCATTTGGGTCTTAAAACTAAATTTGAAAAGGAGTCCCTCAGACAGACTTATGCAGATTCAATGATGTGGAGTAAAGATAGGAAGAGCTGCCAGTTTTTCCCAGTGGATACTCCCAGCACAAAGACAAAAATCCTTATGAGATGTATTTAGTGTATTAATGAAGAAAAAAAAATGTTATACATTTTAAAACTTTAGTTTGTTAGCTAAAGAGAACAAACTTTTGATTAAAGAGAATAAAGAAGAGCTTAACGTCAACGTACAATTCCCGATGATTGTTTAGGTTTGACACTGTAGGATGCCTTCTCTTTGGCCTGTCGGAAACTCTCTTCTGCTGCTTTTAACCTGCAAAACATACAATGTTAATGCAGTTACACAGTGCATATTCAACAGCTAAGTTTAATGACACGATGCAAGACAGAAAGCTGAAGAGAATGGATAAAGAAACAACTGTACCTCTCTTTGAGAATGGTTTTGTTCTCCTTCTTCCACTGGTCCTTGAAGTCAGAGGAGAACTCATGCCAAATGGAGAAGAACATGTTAGGTGAAACCTCTTTCTCTCCTGCTTTGGCCTTCACTGAGAAAAACACTGTAAGTTCCAGGAACCTGAAAATACACCAGTTGTCACCTTAATATATATCTGACACAAAATTTGTTCTGTGTGAGTGGTTTCAGGACTGTTTTACTAATAAACTTTGTTCATGTTTCTATGAGTTTATCAGAATTGCTTTATAATGTAGCTAGTAATTCCATTTTTGTTATCAATGCCAGTAATAAGAAAGAAGAACAATAACAAAAGCAATCCAGTGCGGAGATGCATTAATTGAAATGTAACAGCATTTTATGTTCAAAATGTAATGGATATTAATCTGATGTTTAAATTTTTCACAGAGTTGAAACCACTAACGTCAGTGACTATGAGAGAGGCTGAAAAAAAGAAATGCAGTGTTCATGCTCTGATACTTTTTTCTTTATATACTATACTGACGTCTACTATACGTCATCATGCTAAGCATTGAAAAGCATTCATTACAAGTGAGATATTTCAGTTGACGGTTATAGCCTGTAACTCATGAAAATAAAGAATACAGCATTTCAAATATAAAAAAAGAAATGTCCAACTTCTTGCTACTGGTAGCATGAGGCACCCGTAGCAAGAATACCTGGACCCTACAGACGCTGCACAGGTAGTTTAATTCATCCACGATGGCATATTATTAAGTGCCATTCCGGAAGATTTGCCATGCATTACTTACTCAAAATTTAACTCTACTGGTTTATTATCATAGTCTCCTGCATTTTTGAGTTTCTGCCAGAGTGAAGTGTCTTCATGGTGGCCAAAAGACTTTTCCCGTTTTTGACAGTTATCACTAACTCTCCTGCACTCTGATTACAATGCTTCCTGGAGGAAGCATCACTGTTGGTGCAGGCGACACAGCGGTACGCTGGTGAGGCTGAAGGCCTGTCTGGTGCACCTTTCTATGGCATCTTAAAAACAAAAAGTAAGGCGCTATCTCCATCAGTGTCTCCATTCTCCAGCTCTGAACTGAGCTTATTTGAGCTGGGTCACTCTCACCTTGTGTTATGTGCTGAGATCTGTTGACCACATAAATGTAATAAGGACTTTTTAAATGACTTTTCTAAATTATTGGTTGAAGTCATGCCTAAATTTAACCCTCCTGCCATCCTTTAAAAAACTCACACCCATCACCCTAGGGACCATTCTCAGCCACGCCATAAAAAGACCATATATCCATATTTTATTCCACTTTAAATTAGCCAACCTTGTAAAACTACTTCTCCCTGAAATATTCATGTAAAGTTTTAATTATATTTTCGTTGTTTTAACCCTTCAAATCCCAGTGTTATTACATGAGCGCCCTGTGTTATAAGCCCCAAAAACCAAAAAACGAAACTAAATATTTCCACAAAAAACCAGTTGAAGTAATATGTGATTGTCATTATAAGTAGGCCTTTAGATGGACCAAAGATTGGCACCAACATACATTTTGACCTGCCATTATTTTTTTTGCATTTTTTTTGCAATTTAAAAATTAAAACTTCAAGGCCCTGAGTCTTCATTGACATCCAAGAAAAGAAGAAAAAATAAAATCATATGATGATAATTTGGGGTTGAAAAATAGCGTTTATAATGGAAGTCAATGGGCAGAAAATGGTCCCCAGGGTGATGGGTGTGGGGATTTCTGCTGCTCAGCCATTTTAGGCTGATTTAAGGAATTCACACTGGAATATTAACATTGACAGGTAAAAACTATCCTGTGGCAAGTTTGGTTATATTCCACTGAACACAGTGGAAATGGCAGCCATTTAACACATAGCAGTGGCACAAAAAGGTCCCAAGAAGGCAGGAAGGATAATCAAGTCTTTAATATTGGTGATTTTAATGTACATATTTGCTGTCCTGACAAACCAATGGTTAAAGGACTTTTTAAGCCTAATTGGCCCTTAATTTTATACAGTTGGTGTCTGGACTAACACATGGTTTGTCTGTTTCAGACTTAACCATCTGTGATAAAGTGTTTTCAGATCATAAGCCTGTCTTATTTGACATTGCCTTGCCCTGTTAAACCTGTTAAACCTCACACCCCTGCGTGGCACTGTCATATTATTGAACTGCGCATTTCTCTGCTTATTTCAATCTGAAATCTGGGATTCCCGAGTCTGTGTCTTCAGATACAGAGACGCTCTGCTCCTAGTTTCATTCACCCTGCCAAATTGTATTAGATACTGTGGCTCCATTAAAAACCAGGCACCCTGAAACCAAATCTGAGCCCTGGATAATTGACACAACTTGTGCTGTCAGATGTGAATCCCGAAAAGCTGAAAGACAGCTGAAAAAGGGCACACTGCAGGTGTTGTTCAAATATTAAAGAATTGTTGGCTTAGTTTGGTTCAGAAAATGTTACTGGTTGGGCTACCTGTACTCAGGAGCTGTTCCTAAACCTTTTAAGCATGCAACAGTGAAACCACTGATCAAAAAACCTGGCCTGGACAGTTGGATACTGAATTATTTAACTTTAGGCCTATTAGTAATATTTCCTTTTCTTTCAGAAATTCTGTTTACAGTCAATTGAAGGTGTTTTTTAATTAAAACAATGTATTTTTTAATCTGGTCTCTAGCACAGAATCTGCACTGCTGAGGGTATTTAATGACATACTCCTGGCTATAGATTCAGGAAACTATATGATGCTAGTTCTCCTAGACCAGGGGTCGGCAACCTTTCTGATGGCGAGTGCCATTTAAAATTTCCTCAGAAGTCAGTGTGCCATATGATTGCATTAGCAATAAATTTAATAACGCTCTATATGAACAGTTACACAATATATAGAACAACTTTCTAGAATTATATTTGTTTGCAGATGTTGGCAGCTATCAGCGTTATCAGCTATTTTGTTATGTTATGGATAAAAAGACACTTTTTCTCCATAACAAGAACTCATAACAGCAAATGAACTGTACAACGGAAAATACAAATGCTATTTATGGTCTCCTCACAACAATAATAAGAAAAATAAACTGGGCCAATATGGCATGTTTGTTAATACAGAGACACACATGTTAATGTGATCTTTGGTCTCCCACTCAGAGACACAGGTCTGCGAGTGTCCAGCATTCAGAGGCTACCTGAGGACTCATGTGAGAGGAAATCTGCTCACACAGATATGTAGAGCCAAATACTGTCAATAAGGCCTCTGCAATGTTCTGAAGACAGTTAAACTTGTCAGGTAGTGATGTCCAGCAGGTGAACATGCAGCTCCATGAACACTCAGAGCTGTGGATTCCAGCTGCTTCGATGTTGCATTAACTGGCATTAACTCAGCCAGTTAATGTGAGACAAATCTAGCTGCTCATTAAAGATTTCTGGTTTGATCAGAAAATAAAACATTGGTCCAAACACCTGAAAGTCCCAAAGACGCCTTGTGTCTCGAGTCTACGGATGTATCCGTGTATTTCCGTGGTGCTGATGCTGAGCTGAGTGGACAGCTTCTGAAGCTTTTGAAGTGTCGGAATGTGGAAAGCTAACAACGACCCTCTCACCAGTAGGCTAAGTTATTTTTAGCCAATTACAAGTTGAATCTGGTAGTTGGGGTTGTTAGCTAAGATACTGTCATTAAGAAGAGGAACAACCAATGTGTGTAATGTGAGCTGATTTGCAATGTGCACCGCTGGCGCGGCCATTTATTTTTTGATGCACCTTCTCAGATTATTTCACTGCGTGTCGTGCCCAGGGCTGGACTGGGACACAAAAAACCAGCCCGGGCATTTTCACTAAAGACCGGCCCACCAGGTATTAAAGCCATAAAGCCTTTGAATGAAAACAAATGCTGTTGTGACAGTGTTGTTGGTATATGTATGATTTCTATACATTTTATGTCAGATAAAAACTTTGGTTGTAAGCTTCAGATAATTATTTAATAATAGCCAGACATTTTAAATGAGAATAAGAAAGTATTTCTTTGTGCCCCTCTTTCCCTGCCCCCCTGGCAGAACTTTGCTAGACCCGCCCCTGCACAGTTACCAGCCGTCAGCTACATAGAAAAGGATCCTGGTGTTATTTGTCTCTCAGAAACAGTTCATAACTTCCCTCCAACTTATTCATGTCACCTAAAAGGTAAACCTGTTTCTAGTGATGTGACGTTCTGTATCGAGGCTGCGAAGCTTGTGTTGAGAAATTGAGGGGGCGTTTCCGCGATGCGCGTATCGAGGCTTGCTTCATTTATGGGAGGAGCTGAAAATGATGACGCTTTGCACTGGGGTGAACCAATTGGATGAAAAGCTTCAGTGCTTCATGAAGCTTCATCTGCCCATCACTACCTGTTTCTCCATCACCTGTTCAGCTCTGATGATTCAGTAACCAAACCGACATTATGACCAGCAGCTTTACAGCTGTGGCTCCAGCAAACATCAGCTGATACTAGAAACTAATATTAAATAAATTCTAACAACAGCTGATCAAGCTTAAACATGCTGCTGTTGTTTAGCGCGACATCTGGCGCAAAGTGGGCGATAAACAAACAAGAGAGAAAAGCCGATCAGCTGACCTTTGATCAGTTTCATGATTAAAGTAGCAACAGGAGAGGGAGAGAATGAGAGGAGAAGAAGAGGCCGCTGTGCAGCAGAATAACTCCACCTTTGTGTCTTTTTCCATCCTAGCTGAAGTCCGGGACAAACTGCGTCCCTTCTCAGCTCAACACAAAACGCGTAATAATTTCTCTGAATGCGGGACGATTCTGTCTTTTTACAGGACGGTAGGCAACTCTACTAACTAACCTTATGAATAAAATAACGTTCACTATCAGTAACACCGTAGCACCCACCCAGCTGTATAGAAACTGCTAGCAATAACATATAACATGCTAGCTAGTACGCAGCACGAGTTATTGTAACTGACTGTAAAAAGTCAGCACAACAAAAATAAACTCCACCTAAACTTGGTTTATATCTGACCCAGATAGACTGCAGGTCAGAACTTCTTACCTGAAGTTCAGTTCACCTGACAGTCAGACCGACGGCTGCCTCGGGTCTCTGCTCCTCCTGCCTCCCCTCTCCCTGATCCACCTGCCAGCCAGCATCTGGCCAATCCACCACCTTTCGTTGTTTAAACCGTTACAAAAAAAAAGAAAGAAAATTATCGGGCCACCAAGCAAATGCCCGGTATGCCCGATGGCTAGTCCAGCTATGGTCGTGCCATCAGTTAACCCTGCCTAGGGTTGCCGACCCCTGTCCTAGACTTATTTTAATATCTCATTTAGAGCACTGTGAGGGCATTTGTGGCACTGCTCTGGAATGGTTCAGATCCTACACGTATCAGAAAACTTTATAGGTTGGGCTACATGATTTCAGATCTTCCTCTGCTCCTTTTCCTTCCATGGAGCTTGATACTTGCGCCTCTAGTATCTTATTTGTATCTGCTGCCCCTTGGTTTTATTTTTAGAAAGCACAAAATTGTTTTCCATGGTTATGGAGATGTTATACAGGTTTACGTACCCCTAACACAAAACCATGCCTACTCAATGAAAACTTTAGTTTTAGCCTTGAGGGGTTAAAAGTGTGGATGGCTCTAAACTTCCTAAATTTTAATAAAAATAAGACAGAAGTTGTTGTGTCAGGTCCAGAAAAGCCCGTCAGCGTCTCTTCTTCCTCAGAAGACTTAGAGACTTCCATCTGCCACTGAAGGCGCTCAAGAACTTTTACTCCTGCACCATCGAGAGCGTCCTGACGGCAAACATCTGCACCTGGTTTAGGAACAGCACCAAGCAGGACAGACGAGATCTGCAAAGGGTGGTGCGCTCAGCAGAACGCATCATTCAATCAGAGCTCTCTGACCTGCTGTCCATCTACACCAAGCGGTGCAAGTCCAAAGCTAGGAAGATTATGATGGACCTCTCCCATCCCAACAATGGACTCTTCTCACTGTTGAGGTCTGGGAAGCGCTTCCGCTCCCTTAAAGCCAAAACAGAGAGAATGAGGAGGAGCTTCTTCCCCCAGGCTAGTCGGGCCCTGAACCAGGTGTAGGACTGGACTCTCCCACACACGTCACTATAAGACTGGACTCTCACACACATCACCACACGCACCACCACACATTTCCTATGATTTATAATCCTTATAATCTCTTTCTGCTATTTGCACATTTTTTACTGTAAATTTCTAAGTTAATTTGTAAATTTTGTAGTAAACTGTAAATTGTAAATACTGTAAAACCTTTTTCTGTCATTTAATGGTCGGGCATTGTACAGCTACAAGCATTTCACCCCCATGTCATACTGTGTATGGTTGTGTGTGTGTGACAAATAAAATTTGAATTTGAATTTGGTGTCACTGGTGGGTCTTTTCCTGTAGACACAGGCTGCTAGCACAGTATGTAAAGCTTACTGTTACAAACTTGGGTTTTAGGATGGACAGTGATTTTAGATTGAGCAGTCAGATCAGTGCAGGGTTAGCTTCTTTTAGCTGAGACAGCTGGCTAAAACAAAACAAAACAAAAAACATGCTGTTAAAAGATCTCTTTGAAACACTCCCCTTCCCAATCACTGAGATCAGCTGACCAACTGCTCTTAGATGTGTGAAGGACATAGTGGTGGTTCAGAGACAATGCTGTTGCTGTAGTGGCTCCCAAATTGGGGAATTCATTGCTGTTTCACATTAGACAGGCCTCTCTAAGACCCACCTCTTCTGCTTGTCATTGGACGCAGTGTGAGATTTGTTGATTTTATTTATTTATTAAATTAAATTATTTTTTTGACTGTTTTTATTCATTTTAATTAGATCTTGCATTTGTCAATGCTCTTATTTTGTGTTGTAATTTTAATTCTAGTCATTATTTTATATGTACTTATTTTATTTATTTCAATTTTATTTTTTATTGCTATGTTCCACACAATGGTCACTGGTTGCTGTTTTTAAAGTGCTTTATAAATAAAGTTGACTTGGCTTGGCAGGTCAACCGCTGGCACCAGGTGATGTTAGCACATGAGAGCGGTTGCCCCCCTGAGCACACATGACAGATGTGAAAGGGTTTGAAGAGACCATGGAGAACATTATGCTTCCTGTGACATCATTCAGCTGACCGGTTTGGTGGTGGGTCAGTGATAGTCTGGGGAGGCATATTTATGGACAGACGCACAGACCTCTACAGGCCAGGCAGTGGCTTGCACCTGTCTTGGAGCTTTCTTCTCATTAGGAACACGCCCCAACATTGTGAGGCATGCATACAAGCACGTGAGGGGGCATACATCTTGCTGCATCATTTTTTCACTTTTATTTTCAGGATGTCTTTGAATTCCACGTGGAGGCCACATGAAGTTTGTAGGGATCTACTCTGCAGAAAGTTGGCAGAGCTATGAGTCTATGTGTCTCAGCATCTGCTGATCCTGCTCTGTGATTTTACATGGCCTGTCACTTTGTTGCTGAATTGTTATTCCCAGTCCCTTTACTATGTTACAATACCACTAACATCTGCTACTGAAATATTTAATAGTGAGGATATTTCATGAGTGGACCTGTTGACAGGTGGCATTTTATCACTGTACCATTATGGATTTCACAGTTCCTGAGAGCAAGCCATTCTTGATTTTATGTACCTGTGGCCATGGAAGCTGATTGGGACACCTGAATTAAATGATTTCGATGAATGAGTGAATACTTTTGGCAATACAGTGTATATAGTGTTTATGCTATTTGAATAATAAACTTCTGGCACTCAAAATGAAATATTAAAATAATTACTGATGAATCATAATCAAAATTTAAAAAGGCCTGAAATATATGACACTTCATGTCTAATGAATAAAGATTATGAAAGGAACTGTAGGGTAGGGTAAGGAGGAGAAGGCAAAGGGAAAGGGATGGCCTACAAATTCTATCCAAGTTTTCAATTTGTAGGCTTTCTCAGGTGATTTGACATATTTTACTCCTAACCAATAGCTTTTCCTATATGTAAACAGTGAGTACAAAGTGCCAAATGCAGTAATTAAAAAAGGATTCAAACCAGGTTATCTTTGTTTACAAACCTATAACTTGTGTCATTAATGCCTCTTTAGGATAGAAATGCACACTTTATATGTGAAATGTAGTCTAAAAAACATTGCTGACTTGCGTCTGTTACACAGCGGTGGGGATAACTGGTTGGTACAAACCAGTCAAAATGTAATGGTATTGGAGTTCTGTGCAATGTTTTAATGTTTTTCTGAAATTAGATGATATATGTTAAAGAGACAGTACTGTCACAAATATAACAAATAAAGAAGGTCGCTCTTACAGTTTATGAGTGCTGCTGAGTTGAGAATCCAGCATCTCCAGTTCACTTTTAGCTAAGAAAGGAGGAACAATACATGAAGTCAATATGTGTGTAAATCATGAGACAGTGATTGGATTTGCTATCATGAATGTCCATTTATTACAGTAGAAAATTATATGCTCTGTCCTCAAGTGTACTCATACTATAGACACTTTCAATTTCAATTCAATTCAGTTTTATTTATATAGCACCAAATCACAACAACGGTTGCCTAAAGGTGCTTTATATTTTAAGTTAAAGACTCTACTTGGTGAAGTGGGATGGATAAACTCCCTTTTAACAGGAAGACACCTCCAGCTGAACCAGGCTCAGGTAGGGGCAGCCATCTGCCTCAACCAGTTGGGGTGATGGGAGCAAGACAGGATAAAAGACACACTGCGTAACAGAGCCAAAGATTGATAACAACAACTAATGATTAAGTGCAGAGTGGTGTGTAACCACACAGTGAATGAAAAACTAGTCAGTGCATTGTGGGATGCCCCCATCAGCCTAAGCCTAAGGGTCACCTTAGGCTTAGGCTGATGCTTTAATCTTAAAGGGTTGTTTAAAATTAAAGCATTAATTGATGGTAGGACTTCTTTCTCCAAAAACACAAGAAATCATACTTATAGCACAAGAAAATTACTGAAAACACATTAGAAAGGGTGATTTGAGGCATCTTATCCCACTCACTAGATACACTCACCATGCAGTTTGTTAGGTACATCTGTTCAGTTGCTCATTCGTGCAAACAAATCAGTGAATCACATGGTATATAGACACAATCAAGATTACCTTTTTAAGTTAAAAAGTTAAAAAACAGGAAATTAAGGCAACAAATCACATGAACTCACCAAAGTTGGACAATAGTTGATTGGAAAAATGCTGCCTGGTCTGATAAGTCAATTTTCATTTCAATTTTATTCATGTACAATAACAATCAGTTCCATCTATCCATCTTCTTCTGCTTATCTGGGGCCACTTTGCAGAAGCAGCATCCTAAGCAAAGAAGCCCAGACCTCCCTCTCCCCAGTCACCTCCTCTAAATTGTCCGGGGGAACACCAAGGCCTTCTCATGCCTGCCGAGAGATATAATCCCTTCAGCGTGTCCTGGGTCTGCCCCAGGGCCTCCTCCTGGTGGTACACGTCTGGAAAACCTTACCCAAGAGGTGCCCAGGAGGCATCCTTGTCAAATGCCCGAACCACCCTACCACCCGCCTAATTACATTTGGCCCGCGAAGCCATACAAAATTACCATTAGAGCTGGCCTGCCAGTATTATACAGTGCATGTACTGCTAATACTACAATTCCCAGAATGCTCTGTTGGTGTTTTGGCACATCAGTCATGACAGGACCCATTAGCACCCTCTCCTCTGTTAACCATAGTCATAGCAACCATGCAAATACTGCCATGCTACCTATCCCAAAATGGCAAAAAGAAAGGCAGAAAACAGGAGCTTTCTGGACAGGTGGGAGAATATGATGAAAATTTGATAAATGATAAAATGATAAAATTTAATTCAGAAGGCTGCAAATACAAATTTAATTAAGAAATTAATTCCACTGATGTGTTATTTAATTGGAATTTTGATTTTGCATGTGTGCAATATTAAATTATATATACGTTTATATAAGTTATATATATTGTTTAGTATTAAGCTTTGCTTGTTCCATATTCAGTTTTTCAGCAAAACTTGTTTGAGTCCATAAGAAAAGATTCCTTGTTATATTTGGAGGAAGAGTTTTTTTTCAATGAATATTAATGTTAGCCTGCGACTTTGATCCAGTTTTGAATTTTGGCCCACTGTGTATTTAAGTTTGACACCCCTGCTTTAAAGGAAGCCCATTTCTGCCGCTTGTATCCATGATTTCATTCTTTTGGTCACTACCCACAGCTCGTGACCGTAGGTGAGGGTAGGGGCATAAATCGACTGGTGAATCAATAGCTTCACTTTTACACTCAGCTCTCTCTTTACCATGATGGACCAGTACAGTGTCCACATCACTGCAGCACCAAATCCACCAATCCGTCTAAGAAATTTAAGCTCCTCCACTTGGGACAGGAACTTGTCCCTCACCCAGAGTGGGCGCTCCACCCTTTTCCAGCTGAGGACCATGACCTCAGATTTGGAGGGGTTGATTCTCATTCCAACTGCTTCACACTCAGCTACGAACGGTTCCAGTGCGAGCTGGAGGCCATCACCCAATGAAGCCAACAGAACCACATCATCTGCAAAAAGCAGAGAAGACATTCTGAGTGAAAGCCTTCCTCCACTTGGCTACACCTAGAAATTCTGTCCATGAAAATTACAAACAGAATCAGTGACAAAGGGCAGCCCTGCTGGAGTCCATCACCCACTGGAAACGAGTCAGAATTATTTCCAGCTATGCAGAGCAAGCTTCTGCAATGGTTGTATAATGATTGAACGCCTTGTAGCAATGGGCCAGACAACCCATACCTCCCACAGGAACCACCTCCCACAGCACACGGTCGAATGCCTTCTCCAAAGTACACAAAAAAACAAACTCCCATGCACCGTCAAGTATTCTCGAGAGGATAAAGAGCTGATCCAGTGTTGCATAACCAAGACGAAAACTACATTGTACCTCTTGTATCCGAGGTTCCACCAACAGACAGACTCTTCTTCCTGGCATAGACTTTCCCAGGGAGGCTGAGGAGTGTGATGCCCCACTCCCTCTGGTCCATCTTCTTAAAGATGGGCACCACCACAAGGGAGGTTACCACAACAACAGGCACCAACCACCTTTGGCTTTGGCAATGGAGATGCTGAACATGGTCCATTTGGACCATGTTCTGAGGGAGACTGTCCCCAGTCTCCCTCCCACGGACTCCTAGAAGGCTGGGTACTCTAAACCGTTGTTTAGCGCATAAGCGCAGATGACAGTCAGGACCCCTTCCCCGACCCTCGCACAGGGAACAAACCCTCTCGTCCACCGGAAGAAACCCCAAAGTACAGGCAGCAAGCCGAGGGGATACTTGCTTTACGTGTGCTTATGCTTTATGTTGTACTGTAAAGACACTACAATACCATACTTTCAGACTGTACTACCATCCAATATAGCACCTGCTTGACAGGAACACAATATTTACACCACGGATGTGCAACCTGCAAATCTACAGCAACTGCATGGTGATATCATGTCAATAAGTGTATGTATGCATGTATGCATCTATGTATGTATGTGTGTATGTATGTATGTATGTATGGGGGTTACATAATTTACCTTGTTTGAGGAAATCATCCATCTTTTCTTTGAAAGGTTCCAAGTTCTCCTCATCTGAAATCTTACACACTTTTTCTACTTCTGATATGCATGCTGAGAAAATGAAAACAGTCAACCATTGAATGAACCATTTCAGCTTTATCAATATATTTCATGCACGCATGGAAGTATGAATCATGTTAAACCACTATAATGCCCCCAAATGGTTTTAGTTTGATTTTTAAATGGACTCAAAAACTTGCAAATCATCATTTTCACCTTTGAATGATGAGAGGTAGTCAGGTAATGGGTATTGGTCAGTTTCCAGGAAATGAATGCTTATACAGTAAATGTATGTCCTTTAATCTGATTGAAATGCAGCTACATGTGTTACCTCTCAGATCCTTCCTGAGTCGTGCCAGATCTTTCTGAAAATCTTCAAATTTCAGCTGCGAAGCCTGAAACAGGTCATGAGGCTCAGGGAGAGGATACACACATGTCTCCCTGCCAGCATCCTGGAAATGGACAAACCAATTAGGGCACAATACAATTGTTCAAATGAATCATAGATATCCTACTGTTGGAATAACCATCCCCAGCATGCTAGATGTTAGCAATGCAATGATAGATAGATAGATAGATAGATAGATAGATAGATAGATAGATAGATAGATAGATAGATAGATAGATAGAGAGAGAGAGAGAGAGAGAGAGAGAGAGAGAGAGAGAGAGAGAGAGAAATTCCCCTGCGGGCAATCTATCCTTCAAGCTTGCCAGGACGCCAGGTCAAGGGGGAGATATCATCACCCCCACCTGAGATTGGGTACCAAGCCCCAAGTGCAATAGAAGAAGGATCATTGAGTGCAAGAGGAACTGACCTGAGAGATAGGATCATGGTAAAGCTTGAAACCTGGATCCTCCGTAGCTGGCTACCAAGACTGCCACCATTCCCGGGACTAGCAAGCTGATCTACACCACGGCAGCAGTGATCAGTGAGATGCTTGGCTACAAACTGAACAGCCACAAAGAGTAGTACCCTCCATAGAGAAGGAGACTAGAGGCCAAGATTAAGGTAGCATGCAGGGAGGCTAGCCAACTATCAGAGCTGCAAAAAGGTGCAACAAAGAAGGTGCCTAAGAAGTACAGCAAGCTGTCCATACCTGAGGTCTTGGAAACTGCCAAGCAAAGACTCACAGCCTTGGCCAGCCGCTTCAAGAGGAACACCAGAGAGATCAAAGGCAGGAGAATAAACCAGCTGTTCTCCACAGAACCAGCTATCAGTGGCAGGGGAACAATATGAGAACAGCACCACCAAGGCTGGAGACAGAACAATACTGGAAGAGCATATGGGAGAAGGACGCAACCCATAAGGGCAATGCTCAGTGGCTAGTGGATCTAAGAGCAGACCACAGCAACCTCCCTGAACAGGGTCCGGTAACAATCACATTGGCAGACATCCAAGAAAGGGTCTGCAGTATGAAGAGTTGGACATTACCAGGCCCCGACATGATTCACGCCTACTGGCTGAAGAAGCTGACTGCACTCCATGAGCGTCTGGCAGCACAAATGAACCAGCTGCTAGTTGACGAGAGACACCCGGAATGGCTAACCCAAGGTCGGACAATCCCGATCCTCAAGTACCCCCAGAAGGGGCCGGTCCCATCCAACTACCGACCAATAACCAGCCTCAACACCAAGTGGAAGCTTCTGTCAGGCATCATAGCGGCTAAGATGAACAGGCACATGGCTCAATACATGAGTGGGGCACAGAAAGGGATGGGCAAGAATACCAGAGGCGCACAACACCAGCTACTGGTAGACCAAGCAGTCAGCCGAGACTGCAGGACCAGACTGACCAACCTGTGCACTACCTGGATTGATTACAAGAAGGCCTATGACTCAATGCCCCACACATGGATCCTGGAACGCCTAGACCTATACAAGATCAACAGGACCCTAAGAGCCTTCATCAGGAACTCAATGGGGATGTGGGGGACAACACTAGAGGCCAACTTCAAGCCCATAGCACAAGTCACCATCAAGTGAGGGATCTGCCAAGGAGATGCTCTGTCCCCACTGCAGTTCTGCATAGGCCCGAACCCCTCAGTGAGATCATTGACAAGGCTGGCTACGGATATTGATGACAGAATGGAGCAGTTGTAAGCCCCTCCTGTACATGGATAACATCAAACTGTATGCCAAGAGTGAATGAGACATTGATTCCTTGATCCACACCACCAAGATATACAGCAATGACATCAGAATGTCGTTCGGACAAGAAAAGTGTAGTCGGATGATAAAAAAAGAGAGGGAAGGTGGTCAGAACTGAGGGGATCAAACTCCCCGACGGCAACACTGCAGACATAGAGGACAGCTAAAAGTACCTGGCGATCCCACAGGCAAATAGGAACCATGAAGAGGCTGCTAGGACAGCTGCAACCACCACCTGCAGAGGGTCAGGCAAGTCCTGAGGAGTCAGCTGAATGGTAAGAACAAGATCCGGGCCATCAACACCTACACCCTGCCCGTGATCAGGTACCCTGCTGGGGTAATAAGCTGGTCAAAGGAGGAGATAGAAGCCACTGACATCAAGACGAGGAAGCTCCTGACTATGCATGGAGGGTTTCACCCCAAGTCCAGCAGCCTGAGGCTGTACACTAAGCGGAAGGAAGGAGGCTGAGGATTGGTGAGTGTCAGCACCACGGTCCAGGATGAGACAAGGAACATCCAAGAATACATCAGGAAGATGGCCCCAACTGACCGAGTGCTCAGTGAATACCTCAAGCAGCAGAAACCCAAGAAAGAGGAGGAAGAGGAGGGACCATCAATGAAGGACAGCCCTCTGGACAGTATTTACTACCGGCAGAAAGAGGAAGTGGCTGACATCCAGAAATCCTACCAGTGGCTGGACAAAGCTGGACTGAAAGACAGCACAGAGGCACTAATCATGACAGCACAGAAACAAGCTCTGAGCACATAGAGGCTGGGGTCTATCACACCAGGCAAGACCCCAGGTGCAGACTGTGTAAAGATGCCCCTGAGACAATTCAGAACATAACTGCAGGGTGTAAGATGCTAGCTAGCAGGGCATACATGGAACACCATAACCAAGTGGCCAGGAAAGTATACAGAAACGTGTGCCGAATATGGCCTGGAAGTCCTGAGGTCAAAATGACCGAGCTAAGATTCTTTGGGACTTCCAGATACAGACGGACAAAATTGTAGGTGGCTAACCAACCGGACATAATGGTGGTAGACAAACAGAAGAAGTCGGCCGTAGTGATAGATGTAGCGGTTCCCAATGACAGCAACATCAGGAAGAAGGAACATGAGAAGCCTGAGAAATACCAAGGGCTCAGAGAAGAGCAAGAGAAAATATGGAGGGTGAAGGCAACAGTGGTCCCAGTGGTAATTGGAGCACTAGGTGCGGTGACTCCCAAGCTAGGCAAGTTGCTCCAGCAGATCCCAGGGACAACATTGGAGATCTCTCTCCAGAAAAGCGCAGTCCTGGGAACAGCTAAGATACTGCGCAGGAACCTCAAGCTCCCAGGCATCTGGTGGAGGACCGAGCTTGAAGGATAGACCACCCGCAGGGGCGAGAGGGAAATTATTTTTTCTTATATGGTCAATTAAGTATGATTCTGAGATCATAGCTCCTAAAATTTTTGCATTAAACAATTACATGTATCAGAGAGTGAAATGACTTTGCTTTTCTGCAACAAATGACACACCAGAAATGTAAATCACTGTCATCACTAGGGATGGGTACTGATATCCGGTGCCATTATGGCGGTAGTAACTAGAAAAGCAGCGCGCATCTCAGTGCTTTATTTCGGTGCTTTTTTTCCCCCCTGAGATGTCATACACTTTGGATTGTAGCCAATCATTTTACCTTTCCAAGGATAATAGACGGGCCCAGGTACGTATGTTCTTTTAGAGCAGAGCTACAGATTAAAAATGCCCAAGGCGAAGCGGTCAAAGGTTTGGCTGTACTTCACAGCAAAAGATGCAAACTCAGCAGCCTGCAACAAGTGCTTTTAAGGTGATAATGTGCAAAGGAGGTAATACCTCGAATCTGATGAAACACCTGGCAACGCATAGCGTTTTTTTAAAAGCCGAAAAATGCACCTTATTTGATAGCTTGCTGAAAAACCTCACACCCAGCACATCTACTGCGGGTGTGATGCCTGTTATCGGACCCGGAGTTAGCAACATCCCCCAATACCCGAAGGGGAGAGTCCTGGCCCCTAGCCCTGCCAGTGTAGCAGAAATGATGATAGATGATGATGGCAGCAGCAGCATAACTACACCATCGTAGTTACATGCGGCTGTCTTCTTGTTTGATGGCAGATACTCCCTTCACCTTGACCAAAAAGGCTAAAATGACCAAATAAAGAGTGGACGAAATTCATAGGGCAGTGACAAAATTTATAGTCAGAGATCTCCATCCAAAAAGAGACTGCTAAAAATAAAAACATAAGAGGTTTTTGGACAAAGTTTGTGCTCTCCATTCTTTAAGCACCAGTTTTAGCACCGTTTAAGCACCGGCAGCGTTTCAAAAGTACCGGTTTGGCACCGGTATCAGATTAAACCTAAACGATACCCATCCCTACTCATCACAGGCACAAATGTCATAGTAATTTGGGGCTTTTTAAAACTATTTCAATAGAACTGTATATACTGAAGCATACTGTGGTACTGAAGGTTTTCAAATGACTCAATGAATTTATCAAAGCTCTAAGAAGCAGAACTGTAGATTTAAGTTAGTTAGGTCTCTTGGAGGTTTGTTTAAACAACTGCAGAGTCCAAGATTATCAAACAGTCATATGTAAGTTATATGAATGTCACTATCCGGTCGTTAAGTCTGACGTTACTAGCCGTGTCTGGGCCTAAACTCTGCTGCAGGTCCATATATCAAACGATCACTATGGCAGTAGTAAGAGTTGAAAAACTGTCTAAAGTCTTTCATCTTTAATAAAATGATCAGCGTTCTGCTCTACCAGGTGTAACAATTGAGTTTAACATCCAGGCATCCATGAAAACTGAATTTATGACATTTAACGGAGTTAGAAGTTAGCAGGAAGTTAGTTCGCTAGCTTCTATCTAAATACAATATAGCATGTCCTGACTGCGGGGTTTTGGAAACAAATTCAAACGTACAGCTCTGTTATCACTTGCAACATAAATGAAGACAGAAAACTAAACAGCAGTGACGTTTGTAGGGTTACTGAAGTTTGGCTAGCTGGTATATAAAGATGTGCTACGTGACCGCTAGCGACACAGCTATGTTAGCATAATATAAACAAGCTAACTTTTTTCCACTCGATAAAAGTTAACGTGAGTGTTCTCGGTGGTCAGGAACAAATGTAATCGCATGGCAGGATGCTGTAAAAGGACCAAACTTCAGCCAGGAGAACAACTGAGATAATCCATCCACAATACGAGGTTAGTCATTCATATACAGCTGCATGGGCTGGGCTGTAGTTACGTCCTAAGGTTTTAAAAACTGAACTTAAATAAATGATTAGCGGTAATAAAAGCCGAGGGAGGTCAACAGTGATCACTGACTGTTTTAGGAGCTTTTTCGAGATTAAGTAGAAGAAAATACAAAACATTAAACATGTTAACAACACAAAAGCCATATTAAACGCAGACTACTTTAGGCCCGGAAGTAGGATTCGTCACGTCATCAACTTAACGACCGGATTTTGCCAAGGACTGGAATAAGACTCAAACTATCACCCTCAGGAAATTAGTTAGGATGTTCAGAAAATGTTTGTCAGCTACCAACTACCAAACTGCTGTAACACCAGCATCTGCAGTATGTGAATCTTATATTGCATCTGTGTGAGCTAACCACGCCTTATGTTCTAGGCGTGGGTCCTTATCCTTTTCTGAATTAGAGCTTTTGTAACTTGTAATTGGGCACTCCTTTTGTTGTTATCTGTTATAGTTCAGATAACTATGAGTTGTACTCATGCTTCTGACAGTGCCAAGTTGGCTTTTTCACTGGAGTTATTATGCAATTGTGTGCTGAGATGGGCGCAGGCTGTTTTAAAGACCTATACTAAGCTCTCTTATAATGAATTCATTATCAAATTTAGGGTAGTGTTCTGCCTCCAGTTGGCCAAGGTAAGCACATTATAGCAGCTGATTTTTGTTCCAATTTGTCCCAATTGTTTTTGGATACTGGCAGAGGAGATACATTGGGAGGACAAGGTTGTGATAATAACTTTTGTTCTTGGTGTGTGTGATGATCTGAAATGAGAACTGGCCTAAAAGGGTTATATCACAATGTGGTTGAAGTTTTCAGAAAGGATTTGGCTCCTTTTTTTTTCTTTCCATCACCCATATGACTATGCCACAGATCTGCTCCCAGTCCCAGTACTCCCAGTTCTCACTAGTCACCTTTACATCTTGACTAAAACTGAATGCAAGGAATGGAGAAACACATCACTGACTCCCTAGCGCCTGGTATCATTCGACCATCCTCATCTCCCCTTGATGCAGGGTTCTCCTTTATTGGGAAGAATAACAAGACCCACTAAACACTGGACATCAGATAGATGTGCAGATGATGTCGATATTGGGTCCGTCTGTCCATGATCAATTCTGAACATCTATACAATGTTCAAACTAGTTCCACAATTTCAACATCCAACCATAACCCAGCTCTGACGTCACTATGACGCTCAACATTTCCACTTTAGACCGGGTCCTTTTTTTGGATGTCATGTGGATATCTATGACAGATGCAGGTAATTTACATGATTAATAAATGTAACTTATCAACATTGTTATTATTAACATGATACATATATATATATATATATATATATATATATATATATATATATATATATATATATATATATATATATGTGTGTGTGTGTGTGTGTGTGTGTGTAAAGATGCCCCAGAGACAATCCAGCGCATAACAGCAGGGTGCAAGATGCTAGCAGGCAAGGCATACATGGAACGCCATAACCAAGTGGCCGGCATAGTGTACAGGAACATCTGTGCCGAGTATAACCTGGAAGTCCCGAGGTCAAAATGGGAGATGCCCCCAAGGGTGGTGGAGAATGACCGAGCTAAGATCCTGTGGGACTTCCAGATACAGACGGACAAAATGGTGGTGGCTAACCAACCGGACATAGTGGTGGTAGACAAACAGAAGAAGACGGCCGTAGTGATCGATGTAGCGGTTCCGAATGACAGCAATATCAGGAAGAAGGAACACGAGAAGCTGGAGAAATACCAAGAGAAGAGAAGAGAAGAGAAGAGCTCGAGAGGATGTGGAGGGTGAAGGTAACGGTGGTCCCCGTGGTAATCGGAGCACTAGGTGCGGTGACTCCCAAGCTAGGCGAGTGGCTCCAGCAGATCCCGGGAACAACATTGGAGATCTCTGTCCAGAAGAGCGCAGTCCTGGGAACAGCTAAGATACTGCGCAGGACCCTCAAGCTCCCAGGCCTCTGGTAGAGGACCCGAGCTTTAAGGATAAACCGCCCGCAGGGGCGTGCTGGGTGTTTTATATATATATATATATATATATATATATATATATATATATATATATATATATATATATATATATACAATGCTTTTTTCTGAATACTATTGGCGTCTTTAGTGCAAACAAAAACACTGACACCTCTTTACTGTTGGTAGAAAAATATACCATGGCAACCAATAATATGTGAACACGTGACATTTGGTTATTTAGAAAGAGAAGAAAGTTTTAGAAGTGACAGTGACGAGAGAGTGAGCGAGCGAGAACGCAAGCGATATCGCCCTCCTTCCAGTGGGACATGCCACTGGCCCAACCTTCCTTGTCAGATGCACGAACCACCTCAGCTGGCTCCATTCAATGTGGCTAAGTGGATGGCTGAGCTTCTCACCTTAAGTCTAAAGGAGAGGCTAGCAAGCCTTTGGAGCAAGGTAATTTCCACCACTTGTACTCACGATCTTGTTCTTTTGCTCACTATCCAGTGCTCATGACTATAGGTGAGCGTAGGGATATAGGTGGACTGGTACATCAGAGCTCAGCTCTCTTTTCACCATGATGGACCAGCACAGCATCCACATCACTGCAGCTGCAGCCCCAGTCCGTCTGTCAATCTCACGCTTCCCTCCCCCTTCACTCATGAGCAAGACCCCGAGATACTTAAACTCCTTCTCTTGGGGCAACAACTCATCCCTGACCTCCAAAATTTTCCAGCTGAGGACCATGACTCCGCTTCACACTTGGCTGCGAACCATTCCAGTGTTAGCTGGAGACCACCACCTGACGAAGCCAACAGAACCACATCATCTGCAAAAAGTGGAGATGAGATTCTGAGACCACCAACATTTAAGCTCTCCGCCACTTGATCACACCTAGAAATCCTGTCCATAAAAATAATGAACAGAATCTGTGACAGAGGGCAGCCCTTATGTCCAATACCCACTGGGAATGACTTCTGTAGCAACTGGTCAGACACCCCATACACTTGAAGCACTACTGACAAAATACTCAGAGGGACAGTGTCTGATACCTGCTCCAAGTCCACAAAACATCTAGACTGCTTGGGCAAACTCCCAGTGATTCCTGAAATATTCTCATGAGGGTTTAGAGCTGGTCCAGTGTTCTGCGACTGGGACAACACCTGCATTGTTCTTCCTGCATCTGAGGTTCAACTAACAGATGGACTCTCCCCCCCCCCAGCACCCTGGCATAGACTTTCCCAGGGAAGCTGAGAGGTGTGAGCCCCTTATAGTTAGAGCACACTCTCCAGTCCCCCTTCTTAAAGATGGGAACCACCACCCTGGTTTGCCAATCCCGATGTACTGCTGGTGATCTCTATGAACCATTGTAGAGGCGGGTCAACCAGGACAACCCTACAAAACCCAAAGCTTTTAGGAACCTCATCCACCACAGAGGCCCTGCTACCAAGGAGTTGTTTAACTGAAGCCAAATAAATTAAGGTGCCACTTACAGACATTACATCCCAGTCACACTGATAAACCACTTGAGTTTTTTCAGCGAAAATGTTCTGAATATTGCCGACAATCATCTTTGTGAAAGCTCCTTCAGTAAACCAGCGAGCAAGGTTAGCATCAAACAAGGTGGCATACCAAATAGCTCAGTGCAAAAACCCTCACACCATAGCAGAGGAGTCTGCCTGCAGCATTAGACATGGTTTCTGGCATGCTGGATGACACGAGTGCTGCAAAAATAAAACTATCTCTCTGTCCAGTGACACTGTCACCAGACGCATAAATGACATTGGTAACGACCTTAAAAAACAGCTGGTAGATAAACTCAAAGACAAACATTTTGCCTTACAGTTTGATGAAGCAACAAAGACTGTTTGTTTATTGCTTATGTACGTTGTGACATGACAAAGTTCCTGTGTGAGGATCTACTTTTTTGTAAACATGTCAGAGACAGAGACACATCTGCAAAGCTATTCAAAATGCTGGCCTGCTTCCTGACTGAGAACGGGCTAAAGTGGGAGAACTGCATTGGTATTTGTAGTGATGGTGCACAGACCATGGCAGGGATGAGAAAAGGGCTTCGGGCGCTCATCAAGAAGGTTTCGCCTAATGCTGAATGGACACATTGTGTTATACACAGAGAAGCACTGGCATCAAGGCGCCTTTCCTATTTTTTCTAAGTAAGGTTATGACTGATATTGTAGGTGTAGTCAATTTTATAAAGACCAGACCACTAAAAACAAGAGTATTCTCTGCTGTCTCAAGTCAAGTCAAATCAAGTGCCTTTATTGTCATTCCAACCATGTGCAATGGTACAGTACACAGTAAAACGAGACCATGGTGCTACCTATGACATGTAACAGACAATCAACACAGGACTACACATGCAATGTGCAAAAAACCCCAAAAAGACAGTGCAAAACCAGACAGAACAGAACAATAAGACACAACCGCGCAAAATAACTGTGCAAAAGACTGAGCGTTGTGCAAAAAGTAACTTGGTGTATGAAGGTGTGCGTGTGTGTGTATGTGATTGTGCAGATAAGTGCTTGGTATGAAGGTATTTGTGTGTGTGTCAGTGTTCAGGAGTCTGACAGCTTGGGGGAAGAATCTGTTTCACAGTCTGGTAGTGAGGGCACGAATACACCGGTACCTCTTGCCAGAAGGCAGCAGGGTGAAGAGTGTGTGTGAGGGGTGCGTGGGGTCCTCCATTAAGGCTTTGCAGAGGCAGCAGGTGTGATAAGTGTCTGTGATGGAGGGAAGAGAGGCTCCAATGATCTCCTCAGCTGTTCTCATTATAAGTTGCAGAGTATTGCAATCTGATATGGTGCAGTTGCCATACCAGACAGTGATGCAGCTGCTCAGGATGCTCTCGATAGTCCTTCCATAGAAGATGGTGAGAATGAATGACGGAAGATGGGCTTTCCTCAGCTTCCACAGGAAATAGAGACGCCGTTAGGCTTTCTTAGTTATGGAGCTGGTGTTGAGGGACCAGGAGAGGTTCTCTGCCAGGTGAACACCAAGGAATTTGGTGCTCTTGACGACCTTCACAGAGGCTCCATTGATGTGAAATGGACAGTGATCTCTCTGTGCTCTCCTGAAGTTAACAGTCATCTCTTTTGTTTTGTCCACATTCAGACACAGGTTGTTGACTGTGTCCTGTTGTTGACTATATGTGACGAGATGGGAGCTGAACATCAAGCTGTGCTGTTTTACAGTGAAGCGAGGTGGCCGTCATGAGGAAAAGCCTTGTCCCGAGTTTTTGAGCTCAGAGAGCAGATGAGAATATTTTTGGAGCAGGAGCACAAGTCTGAAGTGGCTGAAAAATTTAGTGATGAGAACTTTCTGGTGAAACTGGGCTATCTTAGTGGCATATTTGGAAAGCTAAACGAACTAAATCTACGGCTTCAAGGGAAAGATAAACACCTCCCTCAGGTCACAGGCAAGATCAGCTCTTTCACCCAAAAGCTTGCAATGTGGGACAGCAATCTTGATGAAGGAAATACTGATTTATTCGAGAATCTGCTTTAATTTGTTGATACTGGCTATGATGCCACCTCAGTGATTCCATGTATTAAGCAGCACATTTCAAAACTGATCGCATACTTCCCTGAAAACAGTTCCCAGTATGACTGGGTGAAAGATCCTTTCAATGCACAAGCTCCAACTGGTTTCAGCTATGCAGAGGAGAACCAGTTCACTGACATGACATCTGACTCCACTAAAAAACAATGTTAATAAAATTATTCTTTGTTTTAAGTTGATCTATATTTCTTTTTAGTTTTCTTTAATGTTAATAAGGATACAATGTTTTGCAGAGATGTACTTATAACAGCAATTTGGGTAGACCGAAGCAGATATGACTCCTTCAGCCTGATGACTCCCTTCACCTCCAGTGTCCACCATTTGTCAAAGGAGCTTGCAAAGAAAAGCGTCTGGACTTCTTTAAGTTGCTTGAAGACGTTTCACCTCTCATCCGAGAAGCTTCTTCAGTTCTAAGGTCAAATGGTGGAGAGTCCCAGATATAAACTTAGTGGGAGTGACCCCCCACAGAGGGACAAAAGGACCCCCTGATGATCCTCTAGTCGCCTGAGCCAAGGTGGGAAACTGGGCGTGGGTCCCAATCAGCCAGAGTTTCGGGTGTGTTCATTGTGAAACCTGGCCCCACCTTATCATGCGAATTCCTGAGGTCAGATGGCCCAGGATGTGAGTGGGCGTTAAGGCGTCTGGGAAGGGATCTCAAAACTGGATTATAGATGGCAGAGAGTTGGTGTCGTAAACCCCGCCTCTGTTCAAAGATGGTCGCTCACAGTGGACATAGATGGCTTCTTTCACTCCTCTTTCAAACCATCTGTCCTCTCTGTCCAAAATGTGAACATTGGCATCCTTGAAAGAGTGTCCTTTATCCTTAAGATGCAGATGGACTGCTGAGTCTTGTCCTGTGGAGGTGGCTCTTCTGTGTTGTGCCATGCGCTTGTGAAGTGGCTGTTTGGTCTCTCCAATGTAGAGGTCTGAGCATTCCTCGCTGCACTGTACAGCATACACCACATTGTTAAGTTTGTGTTTTGGCGTTTTGTCTTTCGGGTGAACCAGTTTCTGTCTGAGCGTGTTGCTGGGTCTGAAATACACTGGGATGTCATGCTTGGAGAAAACTCTCCTGAGTTTTTCTGATACACCGGCTACATAGGGGATGACAATGTTGTTGCGTCTGTCCTCCCTCGCTGGTGTCTGATCTTCTTTTCTGTGCCTCTTTGCTGACTTTAAGAACGCCCATTTAGGATAGCCGCACGTTTTGAGTGTTTCCTTTACATGTGTGTGTTCCTTCTTTTTCCCTTCAGGCTTAGAGGGAACATGTTCTGCCCGGTGGTGTAGGGTCCTGATTACTCCAAGTTTGAGTTCCAAAGGGTGATGGGAGTCAAAGAGGAGGTACTGGTCCGTGTGTGTGGGCTTCCGGTAAACTTCGATGTTGAGTTTGCCGTTCTCTTCAATGTCCACCATTTGGTTACAACATTGACCTCTAGGTCTCACTGTCCCACAGAGCATTGAAGTCTCCCAGTAGGATAACAGAGTCTCCAGGTGAAGCACCCTTGAACCCCCTGCTCAGGGACTCCAGTGGACTCTAGCCCACTGGGAAAATGCCAACGTACAGGCAGCAGGCCAAGGGGATACCAAGATACCCACTCCAGCCTGCCGCCTCTCATCAAGGGCAACTCCTGACTGGGACAGAGTCCAGCCCCTCTCGAGGAGACTGCTTCCAGAGCCCAAGCTGTGCATTTAGCTTAACCCGATTTTATCTAGCCGGTACCTCTCAACTTCACATTCTAGCTCAGGTTCCCCATCAGCAAGGGGACATTCCATGTCCCAGTCATCAGCCTTGGTGGCCAGGGATTGGGATTGGTCTGCCAGAGTCTCCACCCTTGGCCGCCGCCTAAAACACGCTGTGCCTGACCTCTACAGCTCCATTAAATCAGTGATTTTAGCGTGTTAGAGAAGAAAAATGGTGGATTGATGCAAATTGCATCCAGAACAGAAATTATACTGGGAATGCAATTTTGGTTGAACAAACACCTACACAGACAGCATGCTTAAACAGGCAGACCAGACCCTGAACTTCAGTAGATAAGCTGATGAGCAGTCAGGGTTGCAGGGTTGTCTCCATTTCTACTGTACATGTTTCTACAGTAAAATCACTGTGGCAGTTGCTTTAAATTCTCTTTGGGCTGGTTTCCATATTTGCTTATTGTTGTTGCTTTGTGTTAATAGGTAAACACTAAAAGAAAGATCATATGTTTGCCCTTATTAGGACAGGGATTTTCTGTTGGTGTGTGGGAAACTGTAGCCTATAGTTTATATTGTTAAATGTAACTATGTGGCAGTGCGTTTCAGGTCATTTTATCGTTTAGTGTAACAAATAAATTTCTCTGGCAAGTAATAAAGTAGCATACTACAATACTTTTAAGAAAGGTAATGAATAATGTGTTTTACTTTTTTTGATTAATGACCCCAACGATGCACAGCACAGCCCTGCTCCCTGCTGCCTTTGTTTTAAGCTCTCTGTCTTGACCCACTGTTTTTCTTTCTATGTTTAGGATGATGAAGTGGTCTTACAATGCTCAGCTACAATCCACAAGGAGCAACAAAAACTTTGTCTTGCTGCTGAAGGCTTTGGGAACAGACTCTGCTTCCTCGAGTCCATTTCAAACTCCAAGGTACAGTATTGACATAAGTAATAATCCTTTATTTCACAAGAATAGCCAGATCACCATCAAATGAGTGGGGAAAAATGATTTCACTGAAGAAAAAAATCCAGAACGTGTTGGCTGTAGCATGTATTTATGTGTCATGTTCATCAAACCCTGATCATCAGATCACAAACCAAAATGCTTTTGGAGAAGTTGCCTAATTAATTAAATGAGCGTCACAGCTTCCACAATAGCATTACAGTTTGAAAACTACTCTATACCTCATAGCTTTCATAGCTCCATTCATGCTATATTTTATAGGATTCACGTGTTTACTAAGAATTGTGTGTGCACAAAGTCAGAGCTGTACTCATCATAGATTTAATAAAGTCTCCTGTGCCACACAGGATAAACCGTGGCTCTTTTGGTGGTATAAAGGTGGCCTACACAACAGTGGACAGGAGGTTTTAATTTAGATGTAAATTTATAGCTGTTTTCTTGTTGTTTCAGAATGTACCTCCAGATCTGTCAATCTGCACTTTTGTGCTGGAGCAGTCGCTGTCTGTACGAGCCCTGCAGGAGATGCTGGCCAACACCCAAGAGAAGGCGGATGGGGTGAGTGTGGGCATGCATACACACACACATCAGAGAAGAGAGTATTAATAAATGTACTGTAGGTGTTGTTCACATTAGGGTGAGATCTTCTAGGGCAGACCTAGGGTAAGGTCATCTCCCAGCAAGAAGGTTCCTGGTTTGAACCCCAGCTGGGTCCTTTCTGTGTGGAGTTTTCAGGTTTTCCATGTGTCTGGGTGGGTCCTCTCCAAGTACTCCCTAAGCTGTGTAGGCAGACACAGGGGTGGACTACACAATATTAGAGAGTTTCCTATCACAGTTCAAAGACATTCATGTTAGGTTTGTTGGTGATTTCAAATTTGCTCATGGATGTAAGGAAGGGTTTAAATTGTATAGACTAAAGCAGCCGTCCCCAACCACCAGTCCGTGAGTCGTTTGGTATCGTGTTGTAGTTGTGTGTCTTATTTTGAAAGAAATATTTACGCGTTAGTGTAGTGACCAGAGAGCATTAAGGAGCAGAGAGGAGGATGTAGTTGGCGCATTTCAGAAGGACACTGCTAATAAAGTAACAAACTCCCCAGATGCCCTAAGGCCGTCCCTAACCCCATATCAACCACTTTAAAATAAACTTAAAGAATAGTGATGACTACCAGGAAACACCTGAGGCAGTTTCTGTTTTGATAGACCATGTAATACCAGAGTTATGATTAAAATATATATATATATATATATATATATATATATATATATAGCAGCTGGATAGCGTAGTGGTTAAACTACACGCCTTTGGAACAGAGGATCGCAAGTTCGATTCCTGCCTGGGGCGTCTGTATCCAGTAAGGGTCCTAAGGCTAGACCCCCTATGCTAAGCAAGCCTACCGCAGACATGAGCGAGACAGATAAATATGAAGGCATGCCGGCTCGGACGTCGCCCGGATCAACAAGGTCCGCGTCAGGTGTTGAGGAACCAGGGCACCCTGACGAAAAGTGGGCTACTGGAACAAGAAGGCATCGGTGGGCAAGGGACGAAAACAGGGCGTTGTTGGAATGCTACTACGCAAGTAACCCCGGCGGAAGGGGCTACATGAATAGGATGAGGGACCTATGGATTCTTCGATACCCAACATCCACAATGACGGCGAAACAACTAGTAGCTCAGTGTTCCAACATTCGAAAGAAGGGACTGCTCTCACAGCTAGAGATTGACGAGGTACAACACAAATGCTACGGCAAGGAGGAGTCAGGACGCCAGGTCAGGGGGGAGATATCATCACCCCCACCCGAGATTGGGTACATAGCCCCAAGTGCGATAGGAGAAGGATCGTTGAGTGCGAGAGGAACTGACCTGAAAAATAGGATCATGGCCAAGCTTGAAACCTGGATCCCCCGTAGCCGGTTACCAAGATTACGTGAAGTACCCTCAGAAGGTCTGCTAGATGATGTTAATGCAGCACTACGGGCAATACCTACAACCACAATTACCGACACTAACAAGCTGATCTACAATACGGCAGCAGTGATCAGTGAGATGCTTGGTTACAAGTTGAACAGCCACAAGGGGCAGTACCCTCCATGGAGAAGGAGGCTAGAGGGCAAGATCAAAGTAGCACGGAGGGAGGTTAGCCAACTAACAGAGTTGCAGAAAGGTGCGACAAATAAGGTGCCTAAGAAATACAGCAAGCTGTCCATACCTGAGGCCTTGGAAACTGCCAAGCAAAGACTCACAGCCTTGGCCAGCCGCTTGAGGAGGTACACCAGAGAGATAGAAGGCAGGAGAATAAACCAGCTGTTCTCCACAGAACCAGCAAAGGTGTACTCTCAGTGGCAAGGGAACAATAAGAGAACAGCACCACCAAGGCTGGAGACGGAGCAATACTGGAAGAGCATATGGGAGAAGGATGCAACCCATAACGGCAATGCTCAGTGGCTAGTGGATCTGAGGGCAGACCACAGCGACCTCCCTGAACAGGGTCCAGTAACCATCACAGTGGCAGATATCCAAGAAAGGGTCTCCAGTATGAAGAGTTGGACAGCACCAGGGCCCGACATGGTTCACGCCTACTGGCTGAAGAAGCTGACTGCACTCCACGAGCGTCTGGCAGCACAAATGAACCAGCTGCTAGTTAACGAGAGACACCCGGAATGGAACTGAAGGCCGAACGGTCCTGATCCCCAAGGACCCCAAGAAGGGACCGGTCCCCTCCAACTACCGACCAATAACCTGCCTCAGTACTACATGGAAGCTCCTGTCAGGCATCATATCGGCTAAGATGAACAGGCACATGGGTCAATACATGAGCGGGACACAGAAAGGAATTGGCAAGAATACCAGAGGTGCAAAACACCAGCTACTGGTAGACAGAACAATCAGCCGAGACTGCAAGACCAGACTGACCAACCTGTGCACTGCCTGGATTGATTACAAGAAGGCCTATGACTCAATGCCCCACAGCTGGATACTGGAATGCCTAGAATTGTACAAGATCAATGGGACCCTAAGAGCCTTCATCAGGAACTCAATGGGGATGTGGCGTACAACACTAGAGGCCAACTCCAAGCCCATAGCACAAGTTACCATCAAGTGCGGGATCTACCAAGGAGATGCTCTGTCCCCACTGCTGTTCTGCATAGGCCTGAACCCCCTCAGTGAGATCATTAACAAGACTGGCTACGGATACCGACTACGGAACGGAGCAGTTGTCAGCCACCTCCTGTACATGGATGACATCAAGCTGTATGCCAAGAGTGAACGAGACATCGATTCACTGATCCACACTACCAGGCTATACAGCAATGACATTGGAATGTCGTTCGGACTGGAGAAGTGTAGTCGGATGGTAACAAAGAGAGGGAAGGTAGTCAGAACTGAGGGGATTGAACTACCAGAAGGCAACATTGCAGACATAGAGGACAGTTACAAGTACCTGGGGATCCCGCAGGCAAATGGGAACCATGAAGAGGCCGCTAGAAAGGCTGCAACCACCAAGTACCTGCAGAGGGTCAGGCAAGTCCTGAGGAGTCAGCTGAATGGTAAGAACAAGATCCGGGCCATCAACACATACGCCCTGCCCGTGATCAGGTACCCTGCTGGGGTAATAGGCTGGCCAAAGGAGGAGATAGAAGCCACTGACATAAAGACAAGAAAGCTCCTGACCATGCATGGAGGGTTTCACCCCAAGTCCAGCACCCTGAGGCTGTACGCTAAGCGGAAGGAAGGGGGCCGGGGACTGGTGAGTGTCAGCACCACAGTCCAGGATGAGACAAGGAACATCCAAGAATACATTGGGAAGATGGCCCCAACTGACCGAGTGCTCAGTGAATACCTCAGGCAGCAGAAACCCAAGAAAGAGGAGGGAGACGAGGAACCATCATGGAAGGACAGCCCCCTGCACGGTATGTACCACCGGCAGATAGAGGAGGTGGCTGATATCCAGAAATCCTACCAGTGGCTGGACAAAGCTGGACTGAAAGACAGCACAGAGGCACTAATCATGGCAGCACAAGAACAAGCTCTGAGTACAAGATCCATAGAGGCTGGGGTCTATCACACCAGGCAAGACCCCAGGTGCAGGCTGTGTAAAGATGCCCCAGAGACAATCCAGCACATAACAGCAGGGTGCAAGATGCTAGCAGGCAAGGCATACATGGAACGCCATAACCAAGTGGCCGGCATAGTGTACAGGAACATCTGTGCCGAGTATAACCTAGAAGTCCCGAGGTCAAAATGGGAGATGCCCCCAAGGGTGGTGGAGAATGACCGAGCTAAGATCCTGTGGGACTTCCAGATACAGACGGACAAAATGGTGGTGGCTAACCAACCGGACATAGTGGTGGTAGACAAACAGAAGAAGACGGCCGTAGTGATCGATGTAGCGGTTCCGAATGACAGCAATATCAGGAAGAAGGAACACGAGAAGCTGGAGAAATACCAAGGGCTCAGAGAAGAGCTCGAGAGGATGTGGAGGGTGAAGGTAACGGTGGTCCCCGTGGTAATCGGAGCACTAGGTGCGGTGACTCCCAAGCTAGGCGAGTGGCTCCAGCAGATCCCGGGAATAACATCGGAGATCTCTGTCCAGAAGAGCGCAGTCCTGGGAACAGCTAAGATACTGCGCAGGACCCTCAAGCTCCCAGGCCTCTGGTAGAGGACCCGAGCTTGAAGGATAAACCGCCCGCAGGGGCGTGCTGGGTGTTTTTTTTTATATATATATATATATATATATATATCCATAGGTCCCTCATCCTATTCATGTAGCCCCTTCCGCCGGGGTTACGGAAGGGGCCTATGGAACAGAAGAAGACGGCCGTAGTGATCGATGTAGCGGTTCCGAATGACAGCAATATCAGGAAGAAGGAACACGAGAAGCTGGAGAAATACCAAGGGCTCAGAGAAGAGCTCGAGAGGATGTGGAGGGTGAAGGTAACGGTGGTCCCCGTGGTAATCGGAGCACTAGGTGCGGTGACTCCCAAGATAGGCGAGTGGCTCCAGCAGATCCCGGGAACAACATTGGAGATCTCTGTCCAGAAGAGCGCAGTCCTGGGAACAGCTAAGATACTGCGCAGGACCCTCAAGCTCCCAGGCCTCTGGTAGAGGACCCGAGCTTGAAGGATAAACCGCCCGCAGGGGCGTGCTGGGTGTTGTTGTTATATATATATATATATATATATATATATATATATATATATATATATATATATATATATTAGGGGTGCAACGATATTCGTATCGATATTGAACCGTTCGATACAGTGCTTTCGGTTCGGTACGCATATGTATCGAACAATACAACATTTGTAATTTATTTTATCAACTTTCCTTCTGACGATGCTGTCTGTGTTGAGCGCTCAGTGGATCTGCGCTCGACAGTGCAGCCTAGGCGGAGTAGTCGAGCGCAGATTCACTGAGCGCTCAACACAGACAGCATAGTCAGAAGGAAGAGCGCAGGGCAAGCTAGCGAGACAGAAGTTAAGCTCTCCTTGCAACATGGACCTCCCCCACCCTCATTCAGATCTGGCGTTTGGAATTATTTTAGTTTTCATGTGACGTATGACCCTGAAGGTAAGCGAGTCATGGACTAAAGTAAAACAGTATGTTGGATGTGCCATGCAATGCTCAATTACATGGGTGGGAGCTAGTGTGTTAGCGCAGTTAGCTCGTTAACGTGTTGGCCGTCTAGCCCCATGCACGGGGCGATCGGCGGTAGCTCGTTAACGGAGATTTGCCGTGTTGTGGCGTTAAGGTCATTTCAACGAGATTAAGCACTAGTGGGAACACAACGAATATGACACATTTACGCTGACATCATCCTAGTGCAAAGACAAAAACAACAAGCATGCTACTAACTTTAGCCGAGTCATTTAGACAGCTGTTAGCACATGATTCTCCTTATATGTTTAATATGCTGCTGAGAATATAGCCCAGAAGAAGCGGATAGTATAGCTTTTATTTTGGAAAGAGACATTTCTCTGTAATAAACTCTCTTTTCCAAAGATGAGTGATTCCTCAATCAGATACAGGGCTCGCAATATCGCTAGCCCGACGTCCTGGGGCTAGCGACTTTTTCAGTCGGGCTACCAAAATCTATCTCTTCCCTGCCCGTCGGGCTATTGTAGGAAGGAAAAATATATGTCAATGCTTTTGCATTCTTTCAGAAATGTAGCTGGGTAATTATGTCATTGGCATCGGTGAGCCACTGTCAATATGTGACATATTGAAATCGCGTTTGAATTTGCGCTTGTTTTTTTGCTTTCACTTTGCAATCGCGCGAACTGTGTATAGAGAGCGACAGCACTGATCTGTGAGTGATGATAATTTGCGCACCAATTCCTCTGACATCGTCTTATTAATCGTTAGCTTACTATGCAAACATGACAAGTGAAATCTCCCGCAGCAAGCTTAAACATGTGAGAGGTTGATCGCGCAGAGAATCGCTGAGCTTATATGAGTGCGTGTGTAAAAGCAGCAGGATATATATTTTAGTTCTGCTGAGCCAAATAAGACAGGTCAGGGTGAAGAAGTGACAGCCAAAGAAAAGCTTACCACAAAACGGAGAAGTTATGACAAATCAGACTATAAGGCAAAAAGAAAGTGCAGCTTTATGGTTTCATGGACAAAAGAATTTCTGTGGCTGCAATATGACGAGCTAAATAACCAGGGCTGCACATAAGTGGTCCGCAGGTGTGCATTCGCTGTCAAAATAAAAAACACGCACAAGGGTTAGGGTTATATTTAAAAACTGTACTTTTGAGTTAAAATATATATTTATAATTTTAATAAATGACAAATTAAAAAGGCATGAACATTTTTTTTGTATCGAAAAAATATCGAACCGTGACACCAAAGTATCGAACCGAACCGAACTGTGAATTTTGTGTATCGTTGCACCCCTTATATATATATATATATATATATATATATATATATATATATATATATATATATATATATATATATATATATATATGCGAGAGGAACTGACCTGAAGAATAGGATCATGGCCAAGCTTGAAACCTGGATCCCCCGTAGCCGGTTACCAAGATTACGTGAAGTACCCTCAGAAGGTCTGCTAGATGATGTTAATGCAGCACTACGGGCAATACCTACAACCACGATTACCGACACTAACAAGCTGATCTACAATACGGCAACAGTGATCAGTGAGATGCTTGGCTACAAGTTGAACAGCGACAAGGGGCAGTACCCTCCATGGAGAAGGAGGCTAGAGGGCAAGATCAAAGTAGCACGGAGGGAGGTTAGCCAACTAACGGAGTTGCAGAAAGGTGCGACAAATAAGGTGCCTAAGAAATACAGCAAGCTGTCCATACCTGAGGCCTTGGAAACTGCCAAGCAAAGACTCACAGCCTTGGCCAGCCGCTTGAGGAGGTACACCAGAGAGATAGAAGGCAGGAGAATAAACCAGCTGTTCTCCACAGAACCAGCAAAGATGAACAGGCACATGGGTCAATACATGAGTGGGACACAGAAAGGAATTGGCAAGAATACCAGAAGGTAGTCAGAACTGAGGGGATTGAACTACCAGAAGGCAACATTGCAGACATAGAGGACAGTTACAAGTACTTGGGGATCCCGCAGGCGAATGGGAACCATGAAGAGGCCGCTAGAAAAGCTGCAACCACCAAGTACCTGCAGAGGGTCAGGCAAGTCCTGAGGAGTCAGCTGAATGGTAAGAACAAGATCCGGGCCATCAACACGTACGCCCTGCCCGTGATCAGGTACCCTGCTGGGGTAATAGGCTGGCCAAAGGAGGAGATAGAAGCCACTGACATAAAGACAAGAAAGCTCCTTACCATGCATGGAGGGTTTCACCCCAAATCCAGCACCCTGAGGCTGTACGCTAAGCGGAAGGAAGGGGGCCGGGGACTGGTGAGTGTCAGCACCACAGTCCAGGATGAGACAACGAACATCCAAGAATACATTGGGAAGATGGCCCCAACTGACCGAGTGCTCAGTGAATACCTCAGGCAGCAGAAACCCAAGAAAGAGGAGGGAGACGAGGAACCATCATGGAAGGACAGGCCCCTGCACGGTATGTACCACCGGCAGATAGAGGAGGTGGCTGATATCCAGAAATCCTACCAGTGGCTGGACAAAGCTGGACTGAAAGACAGCACAGAGGCACTAATCATGGCAGCACAAGAACAAGCTCTAAGCACAAGATCCATAGAGGCTGGGGTCTATCACACCAGGCAAGACCCCAGGTGCAGGCTGTGTAAAGATGCCCCAGAGACAATCCAGCACATAACAGCAGGGTGCAAGATGCTAGCAGGCAAGGCATACATGGAACGCCATAACCAAGTGGCCGGCATAGTGTACAGGAACATCTGTGCCGAGTATAACCTGGAAGTCCCGAGGTCAAAATGGGAGATGCCCCCAAGGGTGGTGGAGAATGACCGAGCTAAGATCCTGTGGGACTTCCAGATACAGACGGACAAAATGGTGGTGGCTAACCAACCGGACATAGTGGTGGTAGACAAACAGAAGAAGACGGCCGTAGTGATCGATGTAGCGGTTCCGAATGACAGCAATATCAGGAAGAAGGAACACGAGAAGCTGGAGAAATACCAAGGGCTCAGAGAAGAGCTCGAGAGGATGTGGAGGGTGAAGGTAACGGTGGTCCCCGTGGTAATCGGAGCACTAGGTGCGGTGACTCCCAAGCTAGGCGAGTGGCTCCAGCAGATCCCGGGAACAACATCGGAGATCTCTGTCCAGAAGAGCGCAGTCCTGGGAACAGCTAAGATACTGCGCAGGACCCTCAAGCTCCCAGGCCTCTGGTAGAGGACCCGAGCTTGAAGGATAAACCGCCCGCAGGGGCGTGCTGGGTGTTTTTTTTATATATATATATATATATATATACAGATTTATTTAAAAAAAATTATTAGGTTTTAGCCTATTGATTTATTCAGTACATGTGGGTTGGATTTTTTTGTTGTCATAATTCAACATTTTACTGTTTTTCTTTAACTGGTTTATTTACTTAACTTCTATGTTTGTAACCAGGTTAAAACTGTCATTCATTAAATTGTTTAAATATGTTGAAATATTAAAAATGTTAAAATACATGTTAATATGTAAATGGTTAAATAATGCCTGATAATGGTTAAAGTATTTAGAAAAGTCTTCAAATTCCTTTTACATGAAGCACAATGTGTTAAATATGTTTAAATGACCATTTGCATTAAATACGGTCATTTTTACAAGTATCCTGTTTTATCATGAAGAGCTAATGATTGTATGACAAAGTGAGCATGGTTGTGATCGGTAGCTGGGCTGAGAGAAGCTGCAATGGAAAGTACAGTGGGGCAAAAAAGTATTTAGTCAGCCACCGATTGTGCAAGTTCCCCCACCTAAAATGATGACAGAGGTCAGTAATTTGCACCAGAGGTACACTTCAACTGTGAGAGACAGAATGTGAAAAAAAAAATCCATGAATCCACATGGTAGGATTTGTAAAGAATTTATTCGTAAATCAGGGTGGAAAATAAGTATTTGGTCACCTCAAACAAGGAAAATCTCTGGCTCTCACAGACCTGTAACGTCTTCTGTAAGAAGCTTTTCTGTCCCCCACTCGTTACCTGTATGAATGGCACCTGTTTGAACTCATCATCTGTATAAAAGACACCTGTCCACAGCCTCAAACAGTCAGACTCCAAACTCCGCCATGGCCAAGACCAAAGAGCTTTCGAAGGACACCAGGAAAAGTATTGTAGACCTGCACCAGACTGGGAAGAGTGAATCTACAATAGGCAAGCAGCTTGGTGTGAAAAAATCAACTGTGGGAGCAATCATCAGAAAATGGAAGACATACAAGACCACTGATAATCTCCCTCGATCTGGGGCTCCACGCAAGATCTCATCCCGTGGGGTCAAAATGATCATGAGAACGGTGAGCAAAGATCCCAGAACCACACGGGGGGACCTGGTGAATGACCTGCAGAGAGCTGGGACCAAAGTAACAAAGGTCACCATCAGTAACACACTACAACGGCAGGGAATCAAATCCCGCAGTGCCAGACGTGTTCCGCTGCTGAAGCCAGTGCATGTCCAGGCCCGTCTGAAGTTTGCCAGAGAGCACATGGATGATGCAGCAGAGGATTGGGAGAATGTCATGTGGTCAGATGAAACCAAAGTAGAACTTTTTGGTATAAACTCAACTCGTCGTGTTTGGAGGAAGACGAATACTGAGTTGCATCCCAAGAACACCATACCTACTGTGAAGCATGGGGGTGGAAACATCATGCTATGGGGCTGTTTTTCTGCCAAGGGACAGGACGACTGATCCGTGTTAAGGACAGAATGAATGGGGCCATGTATCGTGAGATTTTGAGCCAAAACCTCCTTCCATCAGTGAGAACTTTGAAGATGAAACGAGGCTGGGTCTTCCAACATGACAATGATCCAAAACACACCGCCCGGGCAACAAAGGAGTGGCTCCGTAAGAAGCATTTGAAAGTCCTGGAGTGGCCTAGCCAGTCTCCAGACCTCAACCCCATAGAAAATCTGTGGCGGGAGTTGAAAGTCCGTGTTGCTCGGCGACAGCCCCAAAACATCACTGCTCTCGAGAAGATCTGCATGGAGGAATGGGCCAAAATACCAGCTACTGTGTGTGCAAACCTGGTGAAGACCTATAGTAAACGTTTGACCTCTGTTATTGCCAACAAAGGTTATGTTACAAAGTATTGAGTTGTATTTTTGTTATTGACCAAATACTTATTTTCCACCCTGATTTACCAATAAATTCTTTACAAATCCTACCATGTGGATTCATGGATTTTTTTTTTCACATTCTGTCTCTCACAGTTGAAGTGTACCTCTGGTGCAAATTACTGACCTCTGTCATCATTTTAAGTGGGGGAACTTGCACAATCGGTGGCTGACTAAATACTTTTTTGCCCCACTGTATGTGAAGTTTGTGCAAATTTGTGCGGACTATATGCTCAACAGTCTTTGTCAAAAAACTCCTTTTGCAAACTGCCTGTGAGCCGGGGACATTTTTTCTCTAAATCCACTGTGCATGTTTACTTTTGTTTAAGTGTCAAGAGCCTGAGCTGTTTTGGAGATGTCCACTGATCACTTTGGATTCCTTCACACATAACTGTTTCCCATGTTTCCAAAGGGTGGAGAACATGTTTTCTGTACCAGTTATTTTCCTGTAGGTTTTTGGCTCAACAGCTAGTTTGAACTGGAAATACATTTCACCTTTGTATGTGTCTCTAGTTATCAAAAGATGTCTGCACTGACCACATTTGGGCTACAAATAGCCCACACTAGTAATTCAGTAGATGTTTAAAAAGAGACGTTACTTGGTGTTACAAAACAACTCTTTCAGTGGGCCAAATTGGACGTTCGAAAGTGACATATTAAAGATGTCACTCCACTCATTTTACGTAGTGGGGATGCTATGGCCGTGTATCACCTTCCAAAGTCATAATGATAAAACCATCAAAACAAATATCCATTATCACTATTATCATTTTGAACTTTTGCAGGGAGCCACCATCTTTCCTAAACTTGACCTAAAAAATGCTTACCACTTTGCTTGCATTGAGGAGAGAGATGATTACAGAACTGAGACGTTTTGAAAGTCATATCATGCCATTTGGTCTCAGTAATGCTCCCGCTGTTTATCAGGTCCTTGTTAATAATGTACAATTCATGACTACCTGAATTGTTGTGTTTTTGTTTGTCTGGATGATCTCCTCATTTTTTCCAGCAAACTGTCTGAACATGAACCTCAAATCCATCAAGTGTTGCAGTGTTTGCTGGAAAGTAAGCTTTATGTCAACCGTGAGAATTGCAAATTCCGTGTTACAGTTTCTTTCCATTGTTCTGAAAGAGCAGATCAAAGCTGACCCTGCAGACTTTCAAGCTGTTTTGGACTGACCCATTCTACAACTTGTAAACATCTCCTGGGGTTTGACACTGGTTTACCTCAAACCTGCTCATTCTGTTGCCCTCTCCAAATTCCCTTCTGCCCCAGAAACAGCTCAGCTCTTAGTGGACCATGTCTTCTGTCTTCATGTGATGCCTCTGGACATTGCCTCCAACTGTGAGCCACGGTTTACATCATGAGTTTGGAAGGAGTTCTGCTCTATTCTAGGTGCCCAGGCAAGCCTCTCTTCTGGTTCTCACCCACAGACTAACCGATAAATCAAAAGGCCAAATCAGGAGTTGGAAGCAGCTCTCAGTCGTGTTGCTTCTTTAAACCAGTCCACCTAGAGCACATAACATACCTGGTAGAATACGTCCATAACTCCATAATATCCCCGGCAACTGGTCTCTCATTTGAGGCATCCCTTGGTTGTCAGCCACCACTGTTTACCACCACAGAACATGAGGTTTTGTTCTGTCTGTTCAACATCATTTTCGTCATTATCACAGCAACCCACGCTGCACTGTTATGGACGAAGGAGCAAAACAAACAACTGGTGGACTGTTGTTGCACTCCTGATCCAAACTACCTGCCCAGTCAAAAGGTTTGGCTTTCTACTAAGCACATATCTCTTAAGACCGACTCCAAGAAACTCACTCCTGGTTACTCTGATTCTTTTGAAAGAGAAGCTCAAAAGGATCAATGTCTACTTGTTTAAGGTTACCTCTCAACATGAAGATATAATATAATCCATGTATCTCAACTAAAACCCAGTTTCTCCAGTCTCAAGGCAAGAAACCAACCAATTTAAATAAACTACCAATTTTGGTTAAAGGGTTAAATGGTTAAATATTCATCCAGAATTATATCAGAAGCTTGCTGGCTCTCACAAACGTCTGGTCAAGGTACGACTTGCTAAATGAAATTAAATCAAATATTGGGGGAGGTATGTGTATATAATTTTGACCGTGCGCATTAGAGAAAATAAAAAATAAATTCAAACTTGTGCACCCAGTTCTTGTTTGTCAACGTCAAACATTCCATCCCATAAAAAGAACAGTTCAATAAAATCATTAAAAGCATCAGAGTTCATGCCCATGATGAGTTTATGTGAACATCTGACCACAACTACGTGTGTCAGAATTGACAGCACAAATCAGTCAGTCTTGACAGGAGAAGGGAAAGAATGTGTGAAAATTTACCTCATCAAAGTGTCGGAGGTAATATGCAACAATGTAAGACAGAAGACTTTTCATGCCGTCCTGTATGCGGAAAGAACACACATAAATTTAAAGGAGTGAAGATGGCAATCAAACAGCATCATTATACAATTTTCCATTAATGCACTGGTCATAACTACATGGCTATAGAAAGAGTGAGCAGGAAAAAAAAGACACAACCGAAACAGAAATATACCAATATACCAAGACCAAGAAATATACAAAGTCTGTCCTAAAAGTCTGCTGAAGTTCTCATTATCATGATTAACTCCTGTCAATATTTGTATTGCTTTTTTTTTGACACCATTTCAATTGTCTTTCCATACTCTGAGGATCATTCTTGTGACCAAAATTGCCCTCACTTTCATTGCCACAAAACTGTATTTGGGTGCAGTGGGAAAGACTGATTGGTCTCTAAGTAAACATAACCTTGGTGATATTGCTATTTCAAACATAACAATTTACCTATCTCAATGTAGAGCTTTTTTCCCTGAAAAACCTAAATCTGCTTACATTCTTGAATAGCATTTGTATATGTTCCTGTACCTGATTTCCAACATAGGTCATTGGTTGTTACACTGCGCCTATACAATTTAGAAGGGGTAAAATAAATCCTATGTATTAATTTAAATTATACTAATTTTTGCTGGGCTTTTTGTGAATTTATCAGGATTTGAGAGTATTCTAGACTACTCCTGTTTTATATCAAAGCCTAAGTCCGTTTGTTAAATGATCCTCAGGTTATTAAAGTAATTATTTGCTAAGTATTTTATAAAACACAGCTGCCTTATACTTCATGTAAGAAAGATCCAGAAAGTCCCTCACTGGGGACTTTAAATTGGCTTTTAACATTTTAATCTCAAATATCTACAAATATCAGTTGTAGATATTTCAAAAACATCACGACTCAAAGGTCCAATTTTATGCTTGCCCCTCTTTCAAGCTATTGTATCCAATACGACCCTCATCTGTACAACAGGACTGTTAAAGAAAAAATCTTCTCTATTAGTAACTGTGTCATGTAAGAGAACACCCCAAAATTGAAACAGGCTTACTAATTCCTTTTCAATTTTGATCCAGCTTAATTTAGAATAATATCCTCTACCATGTTTAGACCCATTCCTCTTGACCTGTGGGAGTATTTCTACAGGCAACATCACTGAGACATAGTTGAACTACCATTTTAATCACAGTAATTTTTTCCACAAAATAAAATTCCATTTTTAATTAATAATCTAGATTTATTATTTATTTGAGTAGGTTTTATACTTGAGGTACTAATTTTTCCAAACCCGGGTTTAAAAGAATCCCTAAATATTTCAAAGCTGAAGATAACCAGTTGAAACTTAATAGAGCAACATTTTTACAGGAGCTGATATAGGCATGCATTTAGATTTGCGCCAGTTATTTTACAGTTAAGATCCTAAATGCATTCAATCGAAGGCAACAAAAGGATCCCAGTGCAGGATTTAGGAGATGAAATGTAAAGTCAAAGGGTATATTTATTAAAGAACTCCTCATCAAAGAAATTGCAAAACAAAGGTGTCAGCTGAGCTGAACAATTCAAGATTACACGGCTCAATGAATATTAACTTTTATTCAGTAAGTTGTAGTTTATTACCTCATAATGGACTACACACATAACATTAGAGTAAGCTTCTATTAAACTGCATTGCTGAATACTGTGAATATATTACATTTAAAAGGCATGGATGCAATCTACAGGACCAAGACTCTTTATTTTAGGATACAGGGACAAAATTATACTTTGTTTTCAGCATTCTGGTTACTTACACTGCTTTTTACATCTTTAAGTTTGGGCAGGATGTCAAGGCTGAAACCATCAGCTTGGCCTCTGGTTCGATTGCCACCATTCATGAAGTTACCAAAGGCCAGAATCAGACCTAGAATCTTCTTCACTGTTTCACTGTCCTGTATTACCTGTAAAACGAGATCAAACAGACAGAAAGAAGAAATCATGTGACTGTACTGATTATACATTAGGTAGAATTATTACTTTTCACAATTTTGAAAGCATTTTTTCAACAAGAAACACTTTTCAGGCTTTTACGCTGCACTGCTTTTTTTATACGCGCAAAGTTGTTCTGTTTAAGTTTCCTCATTTCTGACTTTATGCTAATAATGAAAACACCTTTTCATGAATGTGTATTATTCATTATCCTGAAACAAATGATTCATAACCAGATCTAATAGCCCTGTTCTTAAACTATATAAATCTATGGGTATATACATGGACTTGGAGCATGTTTGTCCAAACTTCAAAGATTTGGACATACATGCATACATGGGTATGCAGTTATTGTGTTTTGCTCTTCACAGTTTGACTCACCTTGCATACCCTCTGCAGTGTGTCCAGTTTTCTTGTGATAGATGACATGCACTCACAAAAGCTGGACTGGAAAAGGATGCAGAAAACTCTACTGTTGAAATTTGGGATCAAGGTGAGCTGGTAGAGAAATCTTTAATGCAGAAGAAGCAGAAAGAGCATAGCATTAGGGGTAGTTTTTCGTGATCGATTTATCGATTTAAATTGATTCTGGCTTGAATAACGTGATATCGATTCATTAAAATCCTGAATCAATTTTTAAATATAAATTTATTTTGCCCGAAACAGCAAAATCTCAGGTTAAACCTTGCAAAATTTCTACAACCACCAAACAGCTAAAACAGTATATAAGAGCAGGTACACAGATTCTGCACAAAGAGGTAAACACAAAACACGGACCCGAAGCATCCGAATCAGACAGCATGTACACGGACACGCCGTTGGGGCTGAAAGCCGACAGCTCACTGATTTTGAAGCGTCGGCGGGCGCTTTGTGTTTACGTCCTTTTTGTGCTAGATTCTGAAGCTGCAGGTTTTATCTCTCTCCAAACAATATTGACTTAACCAGCAGCCAAAGACAATCCAAACTACGCTTCACATTTCGCTTCACATAAACATCGTCACGAATTTCCTCTTACTTTTGCTGCTTTGCTTCCACCACGATAAAATCACAGGAATTTCCCATTTAAAAATCTCTGTTTTTTGCATTATCCGCTTACTTATTATCCACCAGCCGCTGTTTTTTTTTAACTTACTTCCGACAAGAAAGCCTCAATTCTGCTGTTCAATACTGAACAAATGTAAACAAATTATGCAAAATTGCAAAATGCTTAGCTGTGTCTCTAATCAAACCTCTGTAACTTTGCTCTGCTTCACTTCGTTTTTGACTGCACAATATTTTTAAGGTCATCTGCTATAAAAACCCAGACCAGGAAAGTCGCCTTCATGTTTTTCTGTGTTTTATCCTCAGTTACTTTGACACAAAGGCCTCTGCTGTGATGCTCACACCTTTGATAAAGTCTCACAAGTGTCAGCTTTCTTTTTATAGATATAAAAATATCGCTATGTACTGATAAGTGATCAGAATTATAATATTTCTGACTGTCTGAGGCAAAATTTCCCCGATTCAAATCAAATCGAACCGAATCGTGGATCGAATCGATTCGGGACCTTGTGAATCGGAATTGAATCGATTCTAGAAATCAGCGATGATACCCAGGCCTACATAGCATTTACAGTACCTATATAATTACTTGTAAACTTGGTACAACCCTGCCCTTATATACTAACAAGTGAGAATATTTAATATTTACTGTAATTTGTCTAAGAATCTTGTGTTTGAGATGCGTATCAGTGTTTTAGTTTTGCAGGTAAAGCAGAGGATTCAGTGCTGAACTTTGGAAGTCTTGTGTATCCTGCCCCGTTTCAGATTATCTGGCTGGCATTTAAGGATTCAGCAAATAATAACAATAATATCTATCAATTCAATTCAATTCCACACATTCTCTTTCACTTATCCTTAACCGGGTTGCGGGGGGGCTGGAGCCTATCAGAGCTGTCACAGAGCGAGAGGTGGGGTGCAGGTCATCAGTTTATCACAGGGATAACACATAGAGACAGACAATCACTCACATTCACACCTATGGGCAATTTAGAATCACCAGTTCGCCAGTCCAGATTAATATATTACTCCTAACTACAGTTTTTAAAACTCTGCAACTTCCATTCTAACCAACATGGCATTGTCCCTGAGAGGCAAGGGACAGGACCCAAACAGGATCACAATAAAGATAAAGGCGAGAACTTTGCTAGACCCGCCCCAGCCCAGTTACCAGCCGTCAGCTACATAGAAAAGGATCCTGGTGTTATTTGTCTCTCAGAAACAGTTCATAACTTCCCTCCAACTTATTCATGTCACCTAAAAGGTAAACCTGTTTCTAGTGATGTGACGTTCTGTATCGAGGCTTCGAAGCTTGTGTCGAGTAATTGAGGGGGCGTTTCCGCGATGCGCGTATCGAGGCTTGCTTCATTTATGGGAGGAGCTGAAAATGATGACGTGCGAAGCCTCGCTGCCCGGCTGTACCACATGACTGGTTCATGAAGTGGTTCGAACTTTGCCGCGAGATATGACAGCGATATAAACCCCTCAGACTTCATTCAAAATGTGGGTGTTTGATGGAGAGTTGCGGTTAGTGAGAGTTTGGAGACAGTTTGGAGGTTTATGAGAGTGAGGAGAGAAAGTCAGGAGAGAATGGAGCCAGCTAAGAAGAGAAGGATGTCCTCCCCTGTGTGGGAACATTGTGATTTTATTCCTCCCAACAAGGTATGTAAATTTCTACAGAAGATGTATTTTCATAATACTGATGCTGCAATAAAACTTATGTTAAGCTGTCTCTACTTTTGTACAAGGTGAAGTGTTTGCTATGTGCCAGGGAGCTGGGATATAACAACAACACCTCATCCATGCTTAGGCACTACAGAGCTATGCATGAGAATAAGGGGAACACCGATTGTGGAGCAAGACCAGGTGAGCCATCAAATGCCATGATAATATAGCATGCAGTAATGTTACTAAATGATATAACAATATTATACAACTGTTATAAGTTACGTGTGTGATATTTATATTTGTGCTTTGTCTTTATTGTCTTTCCTCAGGAGAACAATCTCAAATAGATGAAGACCTGGTTACCATGGTGATTGAGGACTCCCAGCCATTTAGCATTGTGGAGGACAAAGGATTCAAAAGATTTGTTAAATCATTAAATCTTAGCTATGTTCTCCCCACTAAAGGTTATAAAAGCAGTGAAAATTTAGTTTTTACAGAATAAAATGTGAACAGGCAGGACTGTGTAGCTGTCCATACCTCAATGTTACAAAAGCACAACCACTGTCCACACATTACCTCACAGTAAATGATCGTTTCCATTTTAAGCATTTCCAAATGATCATTTTCCATACTGCCAGTATAAATATACACAGTATACTGCATCACTGCAATATAGATGCTTTACACACTCCTTTTGTTGTTGACATTTACAGGCTGTGTGCAAAAGGCCACACTCTTCAAATTCATGCCAATTAATATTTTTACGTCCAGTAGGTGTCCTACTAGAGTAAATGAAGCTTCAAGAAGCTTTGCGCTGGGATGAACCAATTGGATGAAAAGCTTCAGTGCTTCATGAAGCTTCATCTGCCCATCACTACCTGTTTTTCCATCACCTGTTCAGCTCTGATGATTCAGTAACCAAACCGACATTATGACCAGCAGCTTTACAGCTGTGGCTCCAGCAAACATCAGCTGATACTAGAAACTAATATTAAATAAATTCTAACAACAGCTGATCAAGCTTAAACATGCTGCTGTTGTTTAGCGCGACATCTGGCGCAAAGTGGGCGATAAACAAACAAGAGAGAAAAGCCGATCAGCTGACCTTTGATCAGTTTCATTATTAAAGTAGCAACAGGAGAGGGAGAGAATGAGAGGAGAAGAAGAGGCCACTGTGCAGCAGAATAACTCCACCTCTGTGTCTTTTTCCATCCTAGCTGAAGTCCGGGACAAACTGCGTCCCTTCTCAGCTCAACACGAAACGCGTAATAATTTCTCTGAATGCGGGACGATTCTGTCTTTTTACAGGACGGTAGGCAACTCTACTAACTAACCTTATGAATAAAATAACGTTCACTATCAGTAACACCGTAGCACCCACCCAGCTGTATAGAAACTGCTAGCAATAACATATAACATGCTAGCTAGTACGCAGTACGAGTTATTGTAACTGACTGTAAAAAGTCAGCACAACGAAAATAAACTCCACCTAAACTTGGTTTATATCTGACCCAGATAGACTGCAGGTCAGAACTTCTTACCTGAAGTTCAGTTCACCTGACAGTCAGACCGACGGCTGCCTCCCCTCTCCCTGATCCACCTGCCGGCCTCCACCACTTGCTAATGTTACTGAATCTGTGGAAGCTCCGCGATGCCACCACCAAACAACTGAGTTATTTTTACACACCGGCCAGCATCTGGCCAATCCACCACCTTTCACTGTTTATACCGGTAAATGCCCGGTATGCCCGATGGCTAGTCCAGCTATGGTTGTGCCATCAGTTAACCCTGCCTAGGGTTGCCGACCCCTGATTTAAGTAAACTGATAACAAATTCAAGTTCAACACTTGTAATCAGCGCTAGATGTTTTTAACCTAATCGTGAAGTAATGGTTGAATACTCGTCACCTTATCATTCAAACTTTCCAAACTCTTTTGGGACTCTCTGTTAGGATGCCTGGGTCGTTGACCCAGGGTTTTTGAGTTTATTATATTATTTATAATTTCTAGTCTTTGGGTTTTTGTTAGAGTTCTGTCTTATGGTTTGTCTCTGTGTAATCCTTAGTTGCTGTCTCCCCTGTCCACTATATCCCCGTGTCCAGTCAGTGTCTGTGTCTGCCCTGGTCCCACATCTCTGTTCCCTCTGTTCCCCAGTGCGTGTGAGTCTGTGTCTTTAGTTCAGTCTGTGTCATGTTTCCTGTTTTATTTTGAAGGTCCTTGTCTGATGTTAATGTATCTGGTTTCGCTTCCCCTTGTCTGGTTAGGCCTGATTTGCCCAGCTGTGTTTCCCTCCTGTTGTCCATTCCCTGATTGCTCCCTCTGTGTATTTAAGCCCTGTGTTTCAGTTTGTCATTGTCGTGATCTACTCTTATCTACCCTCATGTATGCTGTGTGTTTTGTTTGTTAATGTTTGTTACTTTGAGTTCACGTCTGTCTCCGGAGTCTGCACTTTGGGTCCTTTTCCTGCCTGCACACAGCCGTCACATAACACTCTCAGAATGGAGGACTATACACAAAAATGACCTTAATTCCCAATCAGTTAAAAAGATGTTTTTTTTGCTAAATCCCATGAATTAATGTTTAAAGCACTTCAATCAGTGTTCAGTATCTGATTTAAAATCAACTGTGGGAGTATACATGGTAAATGGACTGGTTTTTATGTAGCGCTTTTCTACTGTATCTGAGTACTCAAAGCGCTTTTACACAACTTGCCATATTCACCCATTCACACAAGCACTTTTTTATGTGCTTTCTATGTAACATTCACACACACTCACAGTGGATTAATCGGAGAGTAACTTAGTTAGTATCTTGCCAAAGGATATTTGGCATACAGACTGGAGCAGATAGGATTTGAACCACCAACCTTGCCATTAGTAGATGACCTGCTCTGATGAAAAAAAGTCTGCCTTCACCATAATTCTTCCTGAGTCAGTGAGATTGTAACTCATGAAATAAACCTTCTCATTATCGTGGAAGTGTTAGAGTAATCACTCACTGTTCTGGTTTGTCCAGGGGCTTGGCATTCTCTTTGTCTTTAGTGGACTTTATGTGCTTTTCGATCTTGTCCAATTCTTCCTGTTGTGCTCTCTGTGGGAGAGACACAAGAGATCTGGCTCCATGTCTTCTATAATTTATATAGAAAATAAAACTAAGGCAACATCTGAGCAGATCTAAAACAAACAAAAAAGGATGTATGACTAGAGTCTAGACTCTTTTGAAAAAAAGTTTGATACTCAGTGAACTCTTCTGGCATAATAATAATAAAATGTGAATGACATGCATGAAGGCACTCAGTTTAAACTTATACACCCTGTTTTAACTCATAGACATCTTTTCTGCTGACTGTTGAACTGGTAGCAGGAAATACACATCTGCAGTCTTTTTCTATTTGTTTGGTTAGTTTTAAGCACAGACACACATAAATATCAGGTTAACATTATTTGGGGTATATATGTAATATCAATCGATTTGACATACCAAATAAACATTTTTTTCACAGCTTATCTGTTGGATGTTAACAGTTATTTTAGAGCCTGTCCATCCACTTTGACTTACATCTGACTCTGCATCACCTCACTACCGCTCTCGTTTTATCATGACTGGGACATCTAGTAACATTAATGATTATGATCGGAACAAAAGTAGAATAATAAACTGCCCTTCAATGGGATTAGATTATCTGAAAGATTTGACAAGCAGTAATGTAAATATAACATTAAGGTGTGTCCCAGAACAGTGAACTACCTGGTGTATTTGACAATATGTTGGAAAAATCTGTCCCAAATACACAGTCTTCCTTGACAGGTAGTGTTCATCATTGCAGACCTGGTCTGGTTTAATTGCTGCATTACTAGACAAGAAATCAACATTCAGCCTTTTGTAGACATTGGACCAATAAGGATTTAAGGGCCTCAGATCTCTAGAAGCAAACAATGAAAACTGAGTGTGAAGCTCACATTTTCATACAGGGCCTGCAGGGTCTCCAGGTCAACTACAGTGTTGTCCAAGTTCAGGATGGCTAGGAGACAAAGAGCAATTGGTTACTGATCACCAGTGTTGGGGAGTAACGGAATACATGTACCGCCTTTACGTATTTAAAATACAAAATATGAGTTACTGTATTCCGTTACAGTTACCGTTTTAAAAGGTGGTATTCAGAATACAGTTACTTTGTTGAAATGAATGGATTACACGGTGGTATTTTCCTGTTTCATAAGACTATGAACTCCATATTTTTGAATTTCCACGCCGGTGGAAACCCAAACAAAACACGCATTAAGAGGCTCTAATGACTGTGTCTCAATCTCGCAGCCCATGTCACCTCTACTTGTGGCTCGCATAATGATGTGAAGAAATATTTTTAAAAATTCATCCATCCATCCATCCATCCATTCGCTTATCCTTTTCAGGGTCGCGGGGGGCGCTGGAGCCTATCCCAGCTGTCATAGGGCGAAAGGCGGGGTACACCCTGGACAGGTCGCCAGTCTGTCGCAGGGCCAACACACAGGGACAGACAACCATTCACACTCACTCGCACATTCACACCTAGTGGCAATTTGGATTATCCAATTAACCTATCCCCACAAGCTGCATGTCTTTGGACGGTGGGAGGAAGCCGGAGTACCCGGAGGGAACCCACGCAAACACGGGGAGAACATGCAAACTCCACACAGAAAGACCCCGGCCTGATGGTGGAATTGACCTCAGGACCTTCTTGCTGTGCGGCAACAGTGCTAACCACCGTGCCACCGTGCTGCTATCTTTAAAAATTATTCACAAAAATTATTTAATATGAAGGCAATAGGCAGAGTGTTACAGGCATAGCCCTAAAGGATGTAGCCTCATGGGTAGTGTAGTCCATGCTGCAGGGAGAATGGCCTGCCATACCCGTTATGTGTCTGTGAGCGTGAGGGAGGGAGAAAAAGGAGAGTCAAAAAGTACGAGTTGTCACCGAGCAGAAACGGGAGATGGAAGCATGTATATATATATATATATATATATACATACATACATACACAAAGTTGACCCAGACAACAAAGTAAAGCTAGTTTTCAGCTATGAGCCTGACATGGAGGTCCCTTTACTACAGTTTGGAGCCGCGGACCTGTTTTATATACGCGTGGAAGAGTTTTCTATACGAGATCGCTGCAAAAAGTGCAGCCTTACCTAATGTCCACCTACTGTTGCTCATTTTATATTAAGATTTAAAAATCTAGTCGGTATTGGTATGGCGAGTAACCTTCAGTAATAGTAATAAATCACACAGCAATAGTACATTCATGTAATTGTAAAAAGCATGATAATATATTAAGAAATCCAAAGTATTCAGAATATGTTACTCTCATTGAGTAACTTAACAGAATATGTTACAAAATACATTTTGGGGCATGTATTCTGTAATCTGTAGTGGAATACATTTTAAAAGTAACCTTCCCAACACTGCTGATCACTCCATTCAAAACTTGACAAGTTGAGGAAAAAACTCAAACTCCCAAGAACTTAAATAATGCCCAGGAAATTTTTAAACAACTAATTATTAACTAAAGATGTATTTCCTGCATTTTCAAAATTCACATTTACAAATGTGGCCATTTCACTATTAAACATATTTACTTAGGGATCAATAAAGTATGCTGATTCTGATTATCATTATTGTGCATGAAATAAATTAACAAATGGCATGAACATTTTTACTACCAAGTACAAGTTTTAGAGAAGCTTGCACCTTTGTGTGACTGTTTTCTGAGAGAGAAAAGTAAAGTAGGCTCTTTTTACCTTACAATATAAAGTGCCTTGAAGCAACTGTTGTTGTGAAATGAACTGAATTAAACCAGATGCTTCTGAACTCATTTGAAAAACCACCTGCTGTATTTGACATAGATTGCCATGTTTGAAAAAAAAAACAACAAAAAACTAGCAACTAAATTGAAGCACGTTGAGCCTAAGAAGCAAAAAGGCTAAAAGAAAACTGTTCCTGCTACCTGATGCCTGGAAAGGTTATCTGGAAAATCATTTAAAACCTGCATACCACACTAAAAAAATTTTCTAGATTGTTTTCTAAATCTAAATTGTTATAGGAATTAGACAGTAAATGAACCCAATATACAATGGCTAATTGCATTATTTGAATTAACACTGCCCAATCAACTGTGGAACTCACCATGGTGGATATCTTTCATGTCAAGGTGCAGAGATGACATGAGGATTCCTACAGCCTGAGAACGCTTATTGTTTAGGAGCTTAACAACCTAAAACAAAAATAAAACAGGAAAATCAGACAGGTTAGATGCTTTCATAGGAAGTGGAGTGTAACGTAATGTACTATATCTATACTATATAATCTAAGAATAAATTGAAAGAATTATTAAAAGCTCCAGAAGAGAAGGCGTTTGGAAAGGGAGGGGGATGAGTGTGTATGAGTGTGTATGAGTGTATGTGTATGCATGTGTGTGTCCTGAGTTTAGGTGAGAGAGTGTCCTTCGCCCTGCCAGGCTAAGTAAACAGTCTTCCAGCCAACCCAGGTGGCCTTGCATAGGGGAGGAACAGTCTAAACACCGTCTGTTCTCAGGGTGACAATTTGTTTTGTTTGCCTTGAGACCACAGCTGGCGCCGATATACAGGGTGGGCCATTGCTATGGATACACCGTAATAAAATGGGAATGGTAGGTGATATTAAAGTCCTGTTTGTGGCACATTAGTATATGTGAGGGGGCAAACTCCTCAAGATGGGTGGTGACCATGGTGGCCATTTAGAAGTCAGCCATCTTGGATACAACTTTTGTTTCGTTAATAGGAAGAGGGCCATGTGACACATCAAACTTATTGGTAATGTCACAAGAAAAACAATGGTGTGCTTGGTTTCAACGTAACTTTATTCTTTCATGACTTATTTACAAGTTTCTGACCACTTAGAAAATGTGTTCAATGTGCTGCCCATTGTGTTGGATTGTCAATGCAACCCTCTTCTCCCACTCTTCACACACTGATAGCAACACCGCAGGAGAAATGCCAGCACAGGCATCCAGTATCCGTAGTTTCAGGTGCTGCACATCTCGTATCTTCACACCATAGACAATTGCCTTCAGATGACCCCAAAGATAAAAGTCTAAGGGGGTCAGATCGGGAGACCTTAGGGGCCATTCAACTGGCCCACGACGACCAATCCACTTTCCAGGAAACTGTTCATCTAGGAATGCTCGGACCTGGCACCCATAATGTGGTGGTGCACCATCTTGCTGGAAAAACTCAGGGAACGTGCCAGCTTCAGCGCATAAAGAGGGAAACACATCATCATGTAGCAATTTCAAATATCCAGTGGCCTTGAGGTTCCCATTGATGAAGAATGGACCCACTATCGTTGTACCCCATAAACAGTTTTGGAGGGATCCATTTAATGTGGGTTAGTGTCAGACCAATAGCGGTGGTTTTGGTTGTTAACGTCACCATTCACATAAAAGTTTGCCTCATCACTGAACAAAATCTTCTGCCTGAACTGAGGGTCCTGTTCCAATTTTTGTTTTGCCATTCTGCAAATTCTGTGCGCCGATCTGGGTCATCCTCGTTGAGATGCTGCAGTAGCTGGAGTTTGTAAGGGTGCCATTTGTGAGTAGCTAATATCCGCCGAAGGGATGTTCGACTAATGCCACTCTCCAGTGACATGCGGTGAGTGCTACGCTGTGGGCTCTTGCTGAATGAAGCTAGGACAGCCACTGATGTTTCTTCATTAGTGACAGTTTTCTTGCGTCCACATTTTGGCAAATCCAACACTGAACCAGTTTCACGAAACTTAGCAAGCAGTTTGCTAACTGTAGCATGGGAGATGGGTGGTCTCGTAGGGTTACTGCGTTCACCAGATATCAACACAATTTCGATCCGCTCCTCACGTGTTAACCTCTTCGACATGTCAATGGCTGTGAACAAAGAGAAACTTGTAAATAACTCATGAAAGAATAAAGTTACGTTGAAACCAAGCACACCATTGTTTTTCTTGTGACATTACCAATAAGTTTGATGTGTCACATGGCCCTCTTCCTATTGAAAAAACAAAAGTTGTATCCAAGATGGCCAACTTCTAAATGGCCACCATGGTCACCACCCATCTTAAGGAGTTTGCCCCCTCACATATACTAATGTGCAACAAACAGGACTTTAATATTACCAACCATTCCCATGTTATTACGGTGTATCCATATAAATGGCCCACCCTGTAGTAGCCACATGAAATGATGGTGGTATTCCTTTATTGCGAACAACTGCATGTCAATTTCACAGTCGATCAAGCAGTCCGACACTGGTCTCTCAATCTCCCGTTGGAGAGCCGTGAGCTTCTCCGAGATGTTATCCATTTTTTGCTCAGAGATCTTAGTCTGAGTGCTCACGCTAGCCTCAAGCTTCTCCAAGATCTTATCCGGGCTGCGTTTAATGAGCCCATTTTGAGAAGTCACGACTCGTCCGATCGCTTCAGTCACAGCGGGCAGCCTTGTGGGCTTTTGAACAGCCCATTCCGCTTTCTTTAATCTTCGATAAGCCAGGGCCAAGCCAGCTCCAATCAGCAAGAACCCTGTTATCATGATTCCGAAAAGGTAGATGTCTTCAATGTCCTCGATTGACAGTCCCGCCAGGCACACGTCCCTCCAGTTATGCCACCGGCCCATCGTGTATCAGGCAGGGGACGTCCCTCCAGGACACTCAGGCTCACCCGAGCCCCGGCTTCTCGTTGAGAAGAGTGTGTCAATTGCATTCAGGGACCAGTTGATCAAATCCATAATTCCTCTTTTAGGTTTTAGAGAACAGACTGTGAGAGTGTTTCAGGGCAACAGTAGAAAAGTAGGTGAGGCTAGACAAGGACACGAGAAGCCGGGAAAGGGAGAGGAGGAGAAAAGTGCGACCGCCTTCATCGAGAGACAGAGAAAGAGGGACTTCTGGATGTCAGCCACTTCCTCTATCTGCAGCTCGGACGTCACCCAGACAAGGTCTGCATCAGGTGTTGAGGAACCAGGACATACTGATGAAAAGTGGAACAAGACAGCATAAGTGGGCAAGAGATGAAAATAGTGTACTGTTGGAATATCATCATGACTCCCACCCGAGGTTGGGTACCAAGCCCCAAGTGCAATGGAATAAGGATCAATGAGTGCAAGAAGAACTGACCTGAAAGATAAGATCCCTACCCTGCTGGGATAATAAGCTGGCCAAAGGAGGAGATAGAATCCACTGACATTAAGACAAAGAAGCTCCTGACCATGCTTGGAGGGTTTCACCCCAAGTCCAGCACCCTGAGGCTGTATGTTAAGTAGAAGGAAGGAGGCTGGGGACTAGTGAGGGTCAGCACCCCGGTCCAGGATGAAACAAAGAACACGAGTACATCAGGAAGATGGCCACAACCAACCACGTGCTCAGTGAATACCTTAGGCAGCAGAAACCCAAGAAAGAAGATGAGCAAGAGGAGGAACCATCAATGAAGGACAGGCCCCTGCATGGTATGTACCACCGGCAGTCGCTGACATCCAGAACCAGTGGCTGGACTGAAAGAAAGCACAGAGGCACTAACCATGGCAGCACAGGAACAAGCTCTAAGTAAAAGATCCATAAAGGCTGGGGTCCATCACACCAGGCAAGATACCAGGTGCAGGCTGTGGAAATAAGCCCCTGAGAGAATCCAGCAGATAACAACAGCAGGGGACAGTAGAATGTCATAACCAAGTGACTGGCACAAATTACACATGGCCACACTGAATATGGCCTGCAAGTACTAAGGTCAAAATGGGACACGGGACAAAATCACCAAGCTAAGAAACTGTGAGTGTGTGTGTGTCTAAAAACGATGTGCCGGGAGTCTGCTGTTCTCGCCGGCTCTAGTGACCCTTGACCTCCCAGCTAGCTATCGAGCTGGTGGGTAACAGACGTCTCCGAAAACGTTGGAGCACTTTTGCAAATATGTGATGTCTTGATAAACCAAACAGATATTTGAAGTTTGCACAGCTACATTCTCACCTGAAAATATGTTAAAGTTTATTTTGTGACCCAGAAACAGTAATAAGAGTAATATTAAAACTAAGTAGCTGCCACCATTGTTGGAAACTGGACTTGGCCAGGCTGCACTATGAATTCTGGGATAGGTTGGGCCACGAAGGATACACCCGACCCATCCTTCAAATCCAGGGAAAGGAAGGATGCATTTGTCGGCCACATTTGGAGCAACCTTCTAATTAGGACTGCCTTCGTTGCCTGGCTGTGACATAATCAGCCTTCAAATGTGGCCTCCGAAGGATGCAACCTAGGCACTCACCCCAGTGGTAATGAAATGCTTTGAGAAGCTGGTCCGCAGACACATCACAGCAGCCCTGCCCCGCAGCCTGGATCCACACCAGTTTGCCTACAGAGCAAACCGATCCACGGAAGACGCTGTAGCCACAGCACTCCATGCTGCATTAACACACCTGGAAGAGCATGGTAGCTATGTGCGGATGCTCTTCGTGGATTACTGCTCAGCTTTTAACACCATCCTTCCACACAAACTGGTGGCCAAGCTACAAGACCTGGGGCTTCCATACAGCACCTGCATGTGGATCAACAGCTTCCTCTCGGGCCGTAGATAGAGAGTCAGAGTTGGCCATCACACATCCTCAGCCCTGAGTCTCAGCACTGGCTCACCCCAGGGCTGTGTGCTCAGTCCACTGCTCTACTCTCTCTACACACACGACTGCACTCCTCGCCACCACAGCAACATCTTTGTGAAATTTGCAGATGACACCACAGTGGTGGGGCTCATTTCCAAGGGAGACGAGTCTACGTACAGAGACGAGGTGGAGCAGCTGACGTCATGGTGTAAGGCCAATAACCTCCTCCTCAACACTTCAAAAACCAAAGAACTCATAATAGACTTCAGAAGGAAAAAGGCAGAGATCCAACCACTATTCATAAATGGGGACTGTGTAGAAAGGGTGGCAAGCTTCCGCTTCCTGGGAGTCAATATAGAGGAGAACCTTTCCTGGAGTGTGAACACCTCCGAGCTGCTGAAAAAGGCCCAACAGAGACTGTACTTCCTGAGAATTCTCAGGAGGAATAACATCACACAGAGACTGCTGGTGTCCTTCTACAGAGCCACCATTGAGAGTGTTCTAACTTACTGCATATGCATCTGGTACACTAGCTGCACAGGGGCTCAGAGGAAAGCACTCCAAGGGATCATTAACACCGCCCAAAAGATCACTGGCTGCCCTCTCCCCACACTGGAAGTTCTACACAACGCCCACTGTTTTAAAAAGGCCCAAAACATCATAAAAGACACCTCACATCCTGGCCACTCCCTGTTCGAACTGTTGCCCTCAGGCAGACGGTACAGGGCAATCAGAGCAAGGACTAATAGACTCAAACACAGCTGTTATCCAACTGCAATAACACATCTGAATACTACAAAAAAATGTCCATCACGCCACTCTTGTGTTAATCTATGCACGGTCTGAAGCATGTGTGTGGGAATGTATGTGAATGTTTTACTGTTATATCTTATTAGTATTTTAAGTATTCTATCTATTTTATTTATTGAATTTTATTGTTTTATTTATATTTTGATATTGCTAGGGATGATGCAATGATCGGGGACCATTCTTAATTTCGTTGTTCTCATGACAATGACAATAAAGTTTCTGATTCTGATTCTGATTTTGGGACATAGCTGTTGTTTCAGAGTTTTACGTTAAGTGGTTAGGTTTGTTTACATTTGGCTTCCAGATGCTGCACAGATTCAGAATTTTTTTACCACCACTCAACACCACTGATCGGCACAATAGAATCTAGACTTTACTTTTGTATATTCTGTTCACTCTGTCAGCTGTTTAATGACTGCTGCTGATTTATGAAACATGCCCACATTATTCTGTGATAGTAACAGTTTAACGTGGGCAGCTGCCTGCTTAATATAATGTAACATTGCTGCAATATTCTCCACAAAACAAGCAAATATACTTTGTTTCCTTAGCTCACAGCTTCTGGACATTGTGTTTAACCTCAGATCGACTTATCTGAATAAAAATTGACAAATGGAAATGCCTTAAAAGGAGTTAAGTGTTAAGTCAGAATTTTTGTACTGTGTACCCTGCCTCCATCTGACAGCAGCACCCTGTTCCGCTTTAAGTGGAATTTATGGTCGGGCAGAGAGAGCATGTTTGCTCTCTGCTCCACTCCAGGGCCTGCCCATTTACCAGCAGTGAGCTCTGTTGTCAGACAGAGGCAGTGTACACGGTATGTTTTTCAGCTAATGACTGTGTGAAAGATAATATAGATATAAACATTTTCTACACTCATTGGTTGCAACCATGAGTGCAACCGCAAAGGGCAACAAAGTTATAACATCCAAAGAGCTGAAGTGAAAACAAGTGTTTAAAAAAAGAAAAGTGTGCACTCCAGCCAAGGTCTGTGCTTTTCATGATTTTTTTTTTTTGAGCTTTCCCTGTTCCCAGTGAACTCTGCTATTGCTCCCCTTTCTATTCTGGCCCACTTGTCAACCAATCAAATTTTGGCTGTCGCATACATCATCCGATTCCAACTGTGGTTACTTTTTAGAAATAAAAGACAAAATTAGATTTTAGTACTTTAAAATAGTATTTTGTTAATACTGATACTTCAATATCTTGATGCTGAAATCTTAGTTGGGCCAACAGTGTAGTGACAACAAGAGCTGTGGACTATAATGTACATTAGGGGTTAAAGTGAGCCAAATATTGGATCTGGTGCATTTATGTTACATTATATCAAGGATAGCAGACATTAGTTTAAATTCAAGGTGATAATGCTGATCAGATTCAGTCACTTTGTTCTACCTTTTATAGTAGCTGATGGGGTGGAAATCAGCCATATAGCTCTCTGTTTAAAACCTAATGAATTCACTAGGCAACACAGGTCATTAAATCCCCTTACAAATATGTGACCTAACAGGATTTCTAAGATGTACAAATTGTAGAACACAGTGTAAACTATGAAGTGATAAGATAGTTTCAAATTTAGTGAAATACAATGTTTTTGTTGTTTTTTTAAAGATGCGTTTCAAAAACACTATAATATGGCTTAAGTGAGTTATTGCATGTTTCTGGATTATGTACGTTTAGATTCATCTGAAGACGAGGGAGCACGTTTTTCAGCTCAGAGGATTTAAAATGTAATTAAACACAACACCTGTTTAGCCTTGGATTTGGTTATGGTGTCAGACAGTGGCTGCTTCTTCTCCTTCACGGCTGTTTTCGAGAACAATTCCACAAACTCTTGAAAGTCTACGTTGGGCTCCTCAATTGTTTCCCACACAAGTGAATATGACATGTCCCTGAGAAACACAAAACAGCACCACTTATTATGTCAATGAAGCACTTTGTTTGATGTGTTTTGAACAGTGAAATATAAAGCAAGAACACTGTTGTGAGCATTTTGATCATGAAATAGTGAGTCATGATCCGGGAATACAGAAGTTGTGCTTGATCACAGGCTTGGTCATGTAGTAACAGGGTTGTCACAATAACTTTGTTGATAGCATATGTGCAGTTGAAAATTAACTCTTTATACTATGTCAATATAGCGCATAGCTTTGGTCTTTTCATGAGTTGGCAATTAAAACACCATCATCATCATATTGTTGAGATAATGATGTCTAAGAATGTCTTTACCAGAATAAAAAAAAAACCCAAAACATAATGATAATGTATCATAATGATTTTTTCATCATTATAACACAGTTAGGCCCATAAGTATTTGGACAATTGACCATTTCTTTGTAATTCTGCCTGGGTATAGCAATCAACATGTATTAATGTCACAAAACATATGGACCTAAATGTACATGTTACTTTCTTTACTTCTTGGTGTGGAGCTGGATCCTGGTCCAATAGAGAGGCTTCATGGGTCTTGGTGGCTCTAACAAGGCCTTTCTGGGTGGTTTCTCTTGTGTCAGACCCAGAGAATATAAGCCCAGTGGTAGTGGAGGAGGCAGGGAGCCAAGAGCTCCTGGAAGAGCTGGGGGAACACAGATGTTTCCTGGTGGAGGTGGAGGAGGCGGAGGAGGAGGCACACAAGCTTGAGGTGGAGGTGGGCCTTTAACTCCTGGTAATGGAGGAGGAGGAGGAGGGGGAGGCACACAGGCTTCAGTTGGAGGTGGGCCTTTAACTCCTGGTAATGGAGGAGGAGGAGGGGGAGGAGGTGGAACCATGCCACGAGTAAGGGGTGGGACTAGGGCAGGAGGAGGAGGTGGGGGTGCAGCAAGACCATGAGGGAGAGGTGGAGGTAAGGGAGGAGGTGGGGGTGGAGCCAGACAACCAGGGAGAGGTGGAGGAACTCCTAAACCTGGTGGAAGAGGGGGTGGAGGAGGTGGAGGAGGTGGGACTATTTCTGGTAATGGTGGAGGAGGAGGTGCTACAGTCTGCCCTGAATAAGGAGGGCAGACTCCACTTTCACTTCCCCCTAGAAGTGGGGGTGGAGGAGCAGGAGGCTGTAGCTGACACGAACACAGGTACCCATCATGACTGGGGGGAGGCTCCAGGAATCTGTCGACTCTGTCTGGCTCACTACAAGGCACTTTGAACTTTGAACTGTCATCCATTGGTGATGTCTGCACAGACTTTGCCTCCAAGCCTCCAACAGAGAAGGCCTCAGTCTGAAGATGAGCATCGCACACACCCCTTAGTAGGTCCTCTTCTCCTCCACATTCCCTGTCTGTGGTGGAGGTGGTGACTTTCATACTGTCCTTGTCCACCAGAGGGGGCAGTCGCTCCAGCTCAGCAATCTTAGTCCTGAGATCTTCTATGGTTTGTTCCAGTTGCTGGATGACATTAACATGTTTTTCCTTCAGTTTTATTGAAGGAAAAACACATTCTTCCTGTAGAAAATGCAAAACCATAAATTATTCCAGAATTTAAAAAAAAAAAATCATTAGTAAAACTAAAATTAGTATGGATTTTCTTTCATATTTATTACATATAAAGTGAAATAGTTAATGACTTTTTTATTGTAATTTTTATTTAATTGTTGTTCATAGGCTTAAAATGGGGGTGACTGTAGCTCAGGAGGTAGAGCATGTCATTTATTGATCAAAAGGTTGGTGGTTCGATCACTGGCTGCCAAATATCCTTGGGCAAGGTACTAACCCCAGTTGCTCTCCGATGCATTCATCAGAGACTGAATGTGTATGAATGTTAGGTAAAAACATTGAAGAAAGTTAATGTGGCATGTTGTATAAAGTGCTTTGAGTGCTCCCGAAGAGTAGAAAACATGAATAAGTCCATTTACCTATTTTAAATCTGGCATATAGTGTATGAAAATCCAACATTTCAAATTATTAAAATAATTCCTACAGGCAATCAAAAAAGTATTTACTGTACGATGCAAAGTTTTTGTTTTATAAGCCACCATCAAAATTAAAACAAGAAAAGGTTTAAATGTTTAACTTATATGTAATGCATATAGAGGTTATTAAAGTTTACCTTTAGTATAACATTTTTTTAACACTTAAACAACTTATTACATAGTAAGATATAGGGGAAGCCAGGAATCGAACCACCAACCTTCCAATCAGTAGATGACCTGAGCTACAGCCACCCCAAGTGGACATGACTTTGGTTTTTACTGCACTAAAGAACGAGAGATGGTAAAGTTGAAAGGGCATCCAGGACAGAAACAGCAGCTACACAGAGAGCATTTTAACAGTAAGCTGGCCAGAGGGCAAGTTAATGCCAAGCTTCTTTTTTTAAACAAGGTTTTAGTGAAATATCTTTGTGAGAGCATCAAAGACATTATTCTAATATGCATTTCATTTTGGATATGTGTATATAAGCCCCAGATATTTGGATAACCTGGGCATATTTTTGCCGTCTGGTATTTGAAATTTTTTTCTCTTCATGAAGTTAAGTTTGTTATTGTGTGGGCTTCACTGCATATTTTTTGCCCCATTAATATCCCATTATTATCACCTCCATTTCCTCTGACAAGTACATTTTCAAAACGTACTTTGAAGTACTTGATGTACTTGTCAATTAAATTTAATTCCATAGCGTTTTTCCATTCTTCATGTCTTGTGAAAAAACGTTCTTAATTATGAAAAAACAGAAGTCTGCGTTGCTGAATTTGAACTCTTTTAACTGTTCAAATGATTTAATGCTTTTATTGTCATGAAACTGGTATAATGTATTGTTTGAACATGGTTATCGAACCCCATTTAGTTAATTATGTCTTAGTCAATCACTTATTAACATGATCAAGTAAACCATGATTAACTAAACAGGGTTTAGATAATTTATGTCTCTCACACTGCACCACATTTAAAAAAACGTACAATCCAAATCTCTTTGCATGTGTTTCGTTGTACATATACAATGACAATAAAGGGTTATTCTATTCTATTCTATTCTATTCTATTCTATTCTATTCTATATGTGACAGTATATGCATTACATTATGACACTGTAAAACATTTACTTTTACGTACTTTGTGATGATCTTAATTGCGTGTTATTTTTTATATTATGACCATAGTAATGGCATTGATGTTTTTAAGCTCAAATTTGTAATGCTCTCTAAATTCTCTTAGAGCTGTTCTTGCTTTACTTATAAACCAAAACTAATTTTGGATCATGTTGGAGTTGGAAAATCAAACAGCGTAGCCTTTAGTTCTTAATTTGAAAGAAAGAAAGAAAAGTGACTGACCTCTTTGTTTACATGTTGCTGCCTCAAACCCATGATATCTGCATGGAGCTCTGGACAAACAAACACACATAGGTCAGTGCAATACACAACAGAGGCAACCTAAGAACAAATGTGTCCAAATATCTATGGATCTAATTATATCTGTTTGAGTCAATCAGCTGCATGTTATTTATTTTTGTACAATAGTGATATAATACCAGTATTTTGTTTGTTTGTTAACTGCTTTTATTAGTTTTTATTTATATGTGCATTTTGGAGCATTTTCATTTAATCAGTTTGTCTTTCATTCAGTTTAGTTAAATTCTAATATTTTATTAGTCTGTTAATTGCCGCTAAGTACAAAGCAGTATCTGTTTCTGTGAATACAATTTGACAACGACGTTTGTTAGCGTTAAAACCTAAAAGTTTGAAAATGCAGTAAATCAAGAAACTTGTGCAGGACAACCAGAATACACCTGACAGCAACTCTGAATCCTTTTTTAATCATTGGATTTCATATTCTACAAGCATGTTTTGAGTTTTCAAACATTACAAACATTTTTCAGAATGACATTGCCTGAGCTCTTTTCCTGGCGTAACTCTTCAAGTTTCACCAAAGCAGGTCATCTGCCTCCATTTCTCGCCATCTCTAGTATTCTGTTTTGTTACACAAATCCTTCACATTTTCTTCATATCTTTTTTCACTATATCCATGAATCTTCTCTGTGATCTTTCTCTTTTCCTTCTGCTTGACAGCTCCATATTTATACATATGCATTTATGCATCCTTTATCTAGTATATTCAGTACTCCTCTTCTGCACATGTCCAACCCATCTCAGCCTTGCCTCTCTAACTTTGTCTTCAAAGCACTAAACTTGGTCCCTCTCATTCACACACATGCAGTCTGTCTTGCTTCTAGTGATTCTCATTCCTCTTCTCTCCAGAGCATTTTCCCACCTCTCCACGCTCTCTTACACCTGCTCTCAAATCTCACTACAGATCACAAGTAAGTAAAGTTTATTTTTATTAAGTGTTTTTCCGTATACAGGCAATCACAAAACGCTGTACACAAAGGCTAAAATAAGCAAAATGTTTGGCACCAAAATACACAATATAGACAATACAAAAGTTTAAGATTAAAAAATTGTCAATCAACAGAAGGCTTGTTTAAACAGATTTTTTTTGACTGCTCTTTAAAAGATTCCACAGAGTCAACCAAACGTAGCTGTGGTGGTAGACTGTTCCACAGCCTCCACACACTGATGATCCCCTTTTGTCTTCAGTCATGTTCGGGGAACAAACTCTGTGAGCAGAGACAACAAGCAGCTTGGCCATAAATGGGGCTTGGCCATTTAGTGATCTGTATGTTCAAACAAGGATTTGAAAACACATTCTAAAATCTATTGAGAGCCAATGTAAAGAATATAAAATAGAAATAATGTGAGCACTCTTGCTAGAAGGTGTAAGCAGTCTGGCCGCTGCATTTTGTATAGCTTGGAGGCGAGAAAGAGATGATTTGTCCAAATAAACAGGGCGTTACCATAATTTAAACACAACACAAATGCATGAATAATTTTTTTCCAGTTCAGCTGAGGAGACCATTTTTCACAGTTTAGAAATTTTTCTTAAATAAAAGAAACAGGAACGAGACAGAGATTTGACATGTGAGTCAAGGCCCTGAGAAGAATCTAATATTACTCCAAGATCTCGAATGTTTGGCTTAGCAGAAGGACAGAAAGAAGCAAGAACCTGACTGGTTTTAGAATGTAGTTCAAGAGGAGCTGTGATCATGGTCTCAGTCTTGCTTGTGTTTAAAACAAGGTAACTGCTAGAAAGCCCAGTAGAAACCTGAGTTAAGCACTGGACTAGGTTGGAAAACCTATCCAGCTGATGAGGCTTAAAGGAGACACGCAGCTGAATGCCATCGGCATAGAAATTATAAGAAATGTCACTAAAAGATTGAATAAAGCCAGCTAAAGGAAGCATGTAGAAAGAAAATAATGATGGACCCAAAACTGAACCCTGTGGAACCCCGCAGGTTAAGGGGGCAATGTCAGAGGAGAAGCTGTCAGTCCTAGCAGAAAAGGTCCTGTCTGATAAGAAGGAAAAAAAAACAGTCTAAGGCACAGCCAGTTATACCCGCCAAAATCTTCAGCCTGTTAAGTAGCTGATCGATGGTATCGAAGGCTGAGATTCCCTGCATCAGAAGCCATTAATAGATCATTATAGACCCTTAAGAGAGCAGTCTCAGTGGAGTGCTGCTTTTGAAAGTCAGACTGAAAAGGGTAAGCAGTCTGTAATCTGCATAGTAAGGACCTGAACTGATTTTCTGCAATTTATTCTAGTAATTTGCTTATAAATGGTCATTTTAAATAGGCCGATAATAGTAGAGCTGGGATCTAGATTCTGTTTTTTCAATAGAGGAGTTACCTCGGCATGTTTAATATGTCTAAGGAGCATCATGAGGATTTCATTTTACCTACAGTATTACTGTAATTAAGTCATTGAGTCTGATTGGAGAAAAAGAAGTAAATGACCCAGACACCAAGGGCCATCTTCATAAGGGAAGGCACTTAAGGAGAATTTGGATCTCGAGTCCATCACCTTATTTACAAAGTGATTGAGAAACGTGTCTTGATGCATTCTCAGTCATCCAGGTAAGTAAATCTCCAAAAGTTGATCCTGTTCATCTGGACGTTTCTCCCACTGAAAACGCTACGTCCAGATGAACAGAATCAACTTTTGGAGACTGAGAAAAGTATCATCAGAAAGTAACACAGCATGCTGAGATGGAGGAGAAACAATACTATTAATAGTCTCAAATAGTACTTGGATTATTCTTATGATGATTTATACGTTTATTGAAATAAGAGGATCTAGCCTCTTTCACTGACTCATTATATAAGTGAAGAAGTTCTTTGAAGTGTTCACGATGAATAATCAGACCAGTGGACCAGTGAATAAACACAGTGGACCAGACGGTCTGCTTTTCGGCAGGAACGTCAAAGACCACAAGTTTGATCATTTAACCAAGGTGTGCAGGAACTAACAGAGCAATGCCTAGTTTTGAAAGGAGCAACCTGACTGAGAATGACTAGTTATTGGTCAGTAAAAGAGTTAAGAAGGAGCTTGACATTGTCAGAAGAAGTTTTACAATTAAAAAGGGAAGAAAACTTAGAAATCATAGCGTCATCAATAAAGTGCCTGCGCTCAACAAAACCTTGGGGAAGAGACTCAAATGTCCAACCTCACATACTTTTCTGCCACTCTTGGCTTACATCATATTCTTACATCATAATCATCTTCTGAGTAATAGCTTTTGTGAAGCAAAAAGCCAGAAATGAATAAACACGAAGAAAGTGTAAAATGTTTATATGCATTTTTATATAAGCGAGATGACAAGATTGGTATCTTTCACATGTTTGTGTGTTAGCCTACCAAATCATAAAGATTGTAAAACAATCAAAAGTGTAAAGCTTACTTCGCAAAAAGTAAGAGTAAGAGTTTTTAAAAATTGTAATATACAGAATTCAATCCAGCTGTAACAAAAGGGTTAGTTTGTTTCAGTGTTTGGTATAACCTTATGGTAATAATGTGTTTTTTTTTGTTTATATAGAGCCAGGACCACAGAATAAACACTGTATCAGTTTTAGGGCATGCACAAACCACCAACAAGAACTACAGATTAGACTACAGAGCAGTGCTATTCTTACCTGATTGTGCAGATTGAAGTCCATTCCTGTTATCTCCACCTGGTTTGGCTTGAGGCCAAGGGCCTTTAATCTGAATTGGTTGTTTCCCCTCACAGAGATCCAAAGAGTGTGGTGGCTGGTTGACAGCTGCCCATGTGTAAAGCTGGTCGTGCTAAGTAAACATATTTTTTTTAAAAAACAGTTACAGTTGCACTTATCCTCATTTCACAAATAAATCTCCACATTTGGAAATGTCAATCATAAATACTTGTTTTTAGAGAGCTGTGCAACTCCAGTCTTGTGTACAAAGTCCAGTCAAACAGCAGTCACAGTTACAGCTTAGAAATCACAAAATTTGTTTTCCTTTTCTTGTTCATGAGTTGATCCTGTGTGGAACACTTAGTACCTTTGTGCATTATGCTTTCTGTTTATTCTTAAAACATGTTTGCTTGTTCATATTAAAGCCAGTATTACTGGTGACCCTAATTGTAAGGACAACAACAAGTCCAGCTTAACTAACTCATCATTTGCTATATAGTATGCTTAGTACAGACAGTACAGTTTTCTTAAAAATCACAAATTTTACACGCTCTTCAGTACCATTTCATTAAAAGTAACGTTTTGCAGCTGTTTTCATTGAGTTTGACCATTTCTATGCCAGAAGTCAGTGCAGCTGGATGAACTTTGTCTCTGTTTTTAATCAGCGAAAATCACTGAGCACAGACGATTCAAACAAGAGGCTGTTCTTCATTTCTTTCGCATTCCCTTTGATACAGTTAAAAAATATTCAGGTTGAATAAACAACAGTGGCACAGTCTCTATGCTATTCATCAAATATGCAGGTGCATCAGGTTGCCTTTGTACTTGTTAATGTTGTTGGCATCAGCTACACAATGGACCTAGAGCGAGCACAACAGAGCCAGCAGTGCACGGGCAGGAATGCATTTCTTACTTGGAAATTCCGACACCACTTAAAGAAGCAAGGAATGGGCGGAATCTGACCCTTCAATGCAAACTCTGTTTGCCAGCAACCAAGCTGCTCTTAAAAGAACCCAACCTTAACAAACATCTGGAAGTAATTTCTTTTTAAAAACTAACGTTAGCCTACTGCAAATACCTTGTTTTAGTTGTGGTAGCTACCTGGGTTATGTGTCACTTCAGTGTCTTCCATGTACTATTGCTGTGTGATTTATTACTATTACTGAAGGCTACTCACCACCGAGCTAACACTGTTAGCTGGCGTTACCTGAGGTTAGTTCATAGACTGCAGACCGTTAGACTTGATGAATAGCATTAACAACCTGCTAGCTGCAAATTGTCATGTGCAGTTCAGTAATAGTAATAAATCACACAGCAATAGTACATTCATGTGAGAAGCATGACAATATATTAAGCAATCCAAAGTATTCAGAATACGTTACTCTCATTGGGTAACCCAACAGAATACGTTACAAACTACATTTTGGGGCATTTATTCTGTGATATGTAGTGGAATACAAGTTTAAAGTAACCTTCCCAACATTGTCTATCATTTAATATAATGATAGTGCCAACATATGCCCTTTTTCATCTGAAATAGCCTCCCATAAAATATGACAATGAAAATAATTCACTGCTAACATGAGAAGATAGGGGTGTGGTGTAAAACTACATACATCGAACTTGGGTGATGCGGTGGAGGTGATGTGGGTAGTGCTTCCCCCCAGCTGTTCTCTGAAGCAGTCTGTGAATGGCAGCAGGAGGCCCATTGCTAAGATCCTAGAGCAGAGCCTCTCAGCCTCCTCTGGCTCATCCGCTTGCTGTTGCAAGAACAGCTTCTCCAGAAGAGTTCGACCTGGACATCAGGGAGAAAACAGAAAAACAGAATTTTTTGTGGGACGTACAGTGGCACAAAGATTCGTATCAGGCTACCATAATGTGCACTGGCTACCTACTCCTTCTAATCCTTAGGATGGGCGAAAGGCAGAGATGGATCAAAAGGGATATTTTAACTGAAACTGTTCACTGATCAATTGTGTACAACTCCCGGCAAAAATCGCCATATTTGTCGGATGGTCTTTCAGTTTTGTTTTGTTTTGTTTTTTTACTTTATTTTTGTTATATAGCAGAATATTTAGATTTTTGTGACGTGTACCTCACAAACTTTTGTATATAACAGGATATTTTTAAAATGGTTTAAAATGGAGCACTGTAACAAAAAATAATTTCCCCCAGGGATCAATAAAGTATTCTGATTCTGATTCTGATTCTGATTCTGATTTTCCAGATTAAGTCGAAGAAAAATATGTATTCACTTACTGTTCAGCAAAAAAGTGGAATTATCATTTTAAAAAATCACAATTATTATGATACCTTTTCCACCTCCTGGCTCAGCTTTTTCACTAATAAAACCAACCTGGTTCCACGTTTCTCAGCTAGTAGCTGACATCAGCTTTGCTGCGTGGAGCTTTGTCATGGAGTCTTCACTTCACCTTCTTTAAAAAGATATGTGTTTTTTAAAGAAGTGGTTTGACACTCTCATCGACAAAATCTATTATTATCCTGAAAAATGACATCATCATCACCAAACCCATGTTCTGAATTTACTGATGTGATGACAGCATAATTTTGACTAGCGCATATTTGTGACTCAACAATGGCACTCAGCAGTCTACTTTTCCTTTGAATTTTTTGAATGTCAATAGAATTTTATTCAGTGTAATTCTTACAGATCTGTCACAAACACTGACATCTCTGTCTACACATTTTTGTTTGGATGGTTTGTGGGGTTGTTTGTGGACTTTCTATTTTCTTTGAGTTTTCTCTCCTGGTGCTTTGAGATCTTCCATCTAGCCAAACATTTTCCTTTTACAATGTCTGTTGTTTGTTTCCATCCATCCATTGATATTCTTCTGTTTACACAATTAAGGGTTGTGGGAAACTGGACAGCTCACCAGTCTGTCACAAACATGTTTTGTATTGTGAACCAGAATGACGTTTTTCACATTTTAGTATGAGGCTGCCATATTAAAGCAAAGTACCTTCATGTACCACAACTGCTACAGCACCTTACTGAGGTTACTGAGACATTACCCACTATGTCCAATGGTCCTGAGTCGTTGCCCAGATGCTGCTGATGTTTTGGACTTTGTAGTTTTTTGATTCATTGCTGAGTTTTTACCTTTTTTTACCATATATTTTCCTTAGTGCAGTTAGTCTTGTTTTCACTTTCTGGTTGTGATTAGTTTATTTCTTGTTCTGTCTTTATTTGTGAGTTATCCTATATTAAGTTGTGTCTGTGTTTCCCTGTTTGGTTATCACATATCACTCCCTGTTTTATTTGGATAGTTATTTTTACCTTTTGCCTTGCTTTTAGTTTTACTTCACCCTTGTCTCGTCTTCTGATTCAGTGTGTCTTGTTTTCTCTAGCTGTTTCCACTGCCTTATAGAGGTGGGAATCACCAGATACCCCATCATCTGATAAGATACAATACCACTGCATTACAATCAGTGTATTACAATAACATATGTAAATGATAAATGGTCTGCATTTGTATAGCGCTTTTCTAGTCATTAAGGACCCCAAAGCGCTTTACACTACATTCAGTCATCTACACATTCACACACAGGTGATGGCAGCTACATTGTAGCCACAGCCACCCTGGGGCGCACTGACAGAGGCGAGGCTGCCGGACACTGGCACCACCGGGCCCTCTGACCACCACCAGTAGGCAAACATGGGGTTAGTATCTTGCCCAAGGATATTTGGCATGCAGCTAGGAGGCAGCCTGGGATCGAACCACTGACCTTCTGATTAGTGGCTGACCTGCTCTGCCACCTGAGCTACAGCCATGTATTGTGGGATATCACCTATTATGTCTTCACAGTTAAGCATTCTCAATATCAGTTTTATCCAATAATATAAAGTGGCATGCCAGCACTGTCAGTAAAGCCTGAATAAATGTTGTTAGAATATGAAGTCAGTCTGCTCTCCAAAAGTTGATCCTGTTCATCTGGACGTAGCGTTTTGGGGAAACCTGCAGTCAGCTGAGACTGAAGAAGTCACCTGGATGAGTGATGAAACGTTTCTTCCACAAAACGCTACGTCCAGATGAACACAATCAACTTTTGGAGATTTACTTTCCTGGATGATTGAGAATGCATCAAGATCTGATTTGCCAGTCATGAGATGTATTTATCTCAGAACTGCCACTGAAAATTTGGTTATGATTTGCCTGTCAGATTTGATCCAAATGTAGCCCAATAAGGAGTCTGTTTGCTTCATAATATTGCCATAAAGTTCCCAGTTGCATCAGCAGCACCTCACTAGCACAAGCAGCAAGCAGAGCCATCTGGCCTTTACTGATGTCAAACAGCTTGACAGAAGTTCATATAGAGTTTTTTTTAAACTCTTTAAATATTCCCAGAGTGATATAGGGACCTGATATAGGACCTTGCATATAGTATTAACCCTTTTGACTAAGTAACAAGTTAAATAATTCCTGCTTACACCCACACATGTCCACACACTGTTTAATACTCACCTGTAAAGACATCCTGAAAACCACAAGTAGATACTTGTCCACATGAAAATCTTCTCGTTCCACAGATGGGCTGGCTGCCTCCTCCTGTGTGGCCCCCCAAATATTCTCCTGAGCTCAGTAAGCCACCTCCATCTTCCTCCTTGCCTCTCAATCGCCTGTCTAGTTCCTCTGTCCAGTCAGCTGAGCGACTCAAAGGGCTAGCAAGGCTTCTGGAGCGTTTTCTGCGCACCTGCCAACCTTCAGCCATCATCCTGTAACATTTATGTTCCCGGTTAGCTTAGCTTTGCAAGTGCATTTCTTGCAATGTGTTTACAGTTAGTTTTACTTTTCCACAGTTTTCTGATTTCTTCCATTTTAGGCAAACTGACAGAGCCTTCATCCTCTCCATAGATAAAGTGCTCAACTAAACATTAAAACGCATGTTTACGGCTTAGTACAAAAGCGTTTAGCCTCTGTGGACCATTTCCTTCTTGTAGACACAGTGAGATCATCCAAAATATCACAGAAAGATGATTTGCATCCAATAATCAGTGAACACATTAAACTACTGTATTACTTCACAATCGTTTGTTGAGAAAAATGTTATTACAGAAACACTCAGATGTTTGTGTAATAATGTAATGTTCATCTTGAGTTTAGCCATGAGTTCAGGAATTGACATGAAATTCTTACATATGTCAGTAACAACTCATCCAATCTATACATGTAAAGAGAAATCAAACCATAGAGTTCCATAAATTATCTGCAATACTGAAAAATGACCCAAAGAAAACCTATTAAATACATGAACAAAGAGAGTGTGGAAAAAGGCACAGAAGGTTACATTACACCAGCTAAACTCTATGAGTGATTAAAAAGCAAGTCTGCCACTTAGTGCAAATTAATACGAGTGAGTTAGATCCAGACTAGACAGTGGAGTGAAAAGAATCATCATAAGAGTTCTCCAAGTGCCAAGCATCACTTGTGGAGCGCTAAGGTGCAATTGTTTTAGAAAACAATAAGCAATGCACTCAACTGCCATGACAGGCATTGCTCACCATGCAAGACTCAATTACTGAAGAAAAAGCATCTTTAAGCACATTTAAAGTTTGCTTAACAACATTTAGACGAGTGGAATACTGGGAGAACTCTTTAGATGCCATAATACACAACATGTTTGAGGGTCAAATATGCTGCATATCACCCCAAAAAACCACCAACAGTGAAGTTTGGAGGGGGGAACATCATGGTGTGGGGCTGTTTTTCAGCATACCACACTGGCACGTTTCATATAATTAAGGAAGGATGAATGGAAATATGTACCAAGATATTCTTGACCAAAACCTGTTGCCATCTACCAGGATAATGAAGATGAAATGAGGGTGCACATTTCAACAAGACAGAGAAGAAAACAAGAAAACCAAACGTTTCAGAGAAAGAAAAGAAAATGGCTAGAATCCTGCTGACCTGAATCCAACTGAAAAGAACTAAAGCTCTGAGTTCATAGAAGGGTCCCATCGAGCACTCAAAATTTGAAGACTGTTTGTGTGGGCCGAAATCACACTTGAGCAATGAATTTCCTCCATGCAACTGTACAAAAGTCCTTGTTAGTGATGACAAAGTATTAAAACGTTTTCAGTGTGTTCAATACTTTTTTTCCTGAGTCATTTCTCATTATTATAAATACCCTAATTTATGCACAACTATGGTTTGATTTCATTGCATGTGTGAATTGGATGGGTTGTTACCAACATCTGGTGAGAATTTCATGTCAATAGCACCTTTAGAAATATATATTTTTTTAGAATACTGATGACGTATACAGTACTTATTTTAAACACTAAATACGTCCTTGATCTAGTGGTTTGCTTACAGTCTAGCAGATCTCTCATTATTAATGCCTTTTACTACAAGAAAATTGCTCAGTGCCACTTTGCCACAAACCTATGTTTCTAAAACAATGAAAATAACAGCGAAAATGTTGAGATTATTCTTGAAAATAAGAGAAATTATGAAAACGAAAAGAATATAGTCTGTTTTAATCCACGTGGGGCTAAGATTTGAGTTTTTTGTATGTGCTAAATAGGCTAATCTTGTTAGATGTTACGTTTTAAATTAGGTCTCATATGATCATTTTGACATTACAGTGCTTTAAAATTCTAGAACCAGTATCAGCCATGCAAACAACCAGTACCTGTGAAAGTTATGGTGAGCTCTGCGTGGGGAGAGGGGGCTATGAGATGGTGAGTGCCCTGGGGAACTGAGCTGTCTTGTAGTGGTTTTGATGTAGGACGGGAAGATGGGAGGGTAAGGTTTCACCACAGGACTAGAGCAGGTGGCGGGGTGGGCAGACTTGAGGAGGCGTTTGGCCAATGTGGGGCTCTCCTGAGGAAGTAGTGGGCTAAAGCAGGCGCTGCTCCTCCTAAACTGCTGGTTGGAGGGGGAAGCCTTGGTGCTGGTAGAGGGGCTGGGTTCAGAGTCAGCACTTAAGCAGTCCTCAAGAGACTCAGCGCTGGTACCTGAGCCTAAGTGAATCTCACCTTCTTCAAATACAGTTCTTGAACTCAGTCCCTCTAGTGGCTCAGGACTTCTATGGTTGTCGTCTGGCAGTGGAAGACTGAGATTAGCATCCATCTCAAGCTCCCTCACCTGCTCCTGCTGGGTTTCAGCACTTGCTCCCTCCTCTTCCCCTGTGATTTTCCCAGTGCTGTCAAATGTAAAATCGTGGAAACTGTTACCAACAGTTGTCATGGTCACCGGGCAGACTGTTGCCCCCCCTTCAGTAGCTATGGAAATATCTGTGTGAGGGCGCTGCTGAAGCAAAGCATGCTGGTCTTTTGTGCCTGTGGAAACACAAAGAGCAGCTTCTCTTTGCCCCTGCCCCTTTAGCTCCAGATGCCTGTCCTCATTCTTCTCAATAACCTCTGCGTTGAAGGGGCTATTCTGTGTGGGAAGTGGCTCGTTTTGCTTGACAGAGCCAATAATAGATCCTCCCTCCAGGAATGACAAGGCATCAGACCCCAGCTCTAATTCTGGGGTCAGGTCAAGCACCTCAGGAGGAGTTAATTTAACTACCCCATTACTCTGTTTCCTCCTATCCTTTCCTTCCCCCCAAATTAGATTCCTTCCTCCCCCTCCTTGTGTTTCCACAATTGAGGTAACCCCCCCATGCTGCTGTTGCTGGAGCCTTATAGCGAGCTGGATATCCGCAAGCAAATCCTCATGGTCAGCTGCTGAGTGGAAACTGTAGATATCAGTGTCTGATCCTGAGCTCCCTCCCTTCTGCCCTCCATCTTCTGCAGGAGAGTTTGCGGTCGATGCTTTCTGCTGCATCTCATGCTTCTCGTCTCTCTCATCTCCATCATCCCTTTTCCCCTGCTTCTTTCTCTTCTCAGGAAAGGCAGCCTCAGTGTCCGACTGCCCCAGCTCATCTGCAGACAGATCAGGTGTTTTTGTGCTGTCCAGCTCATCGTGCTGAGATGCTAAAACATCCTCTTTTGAGCCTTTCACTGATGAACACACGTCTCCTTTTCCTTTAAGGTTACCCTTTCGCTTCCGGATGGAGAAAACAGAAGACTTGGACTCTGATTTATTTTTATTTTTTAGTCCTGTGCCGTCCGTCACTCCCCTTCCTCCTGCACTGCCTGTTCCTTTACCTCCATGTTTACCATGGAGTTTCTTTCCTCCTTTTTTTACGTCCCCTCCTCCCTCTCTCCATCCTTCATCTAGCGATGGGTAGCTTCCGTTGCTTGATGCTGCTGCTGCTTTCTTTTGCTTTGTCTCTTGGTTACCCATGTTGATGGAGCAAGAAAGCTCGATGACTAGCTGCCACTTCCTCAGGTCATGCCTAGAAGAGCTTCTAGGACAATATTTAGATGCTCAATTTCAAGCTTCTTGCCCAATTTGTGGATGCACGTCTGGTGAAGGAGGAGCCGCTGCTGCGGCTGCTGCTGCTATTGATGATTGTTCTTTTAAGCTCTCCTGTGTGACGATCTTCCTTGTTGTTTTCCGGTGACGAAGGCTCGCGTGGCAGTGATGTTGACACTGATGCAGAGTAGACATATGGCTCCCTCTTCTTCCACCCCTTTCTCACTCTGTGTTACCCTCCCCCTCATCTCCATCTGCTGAAAGGAATGACGCAGGCACTGTGTGCTCAGTAGAGTGCTTTTTTGTGAGGTAGACTGGGAGAAATGGAAAGACTGGGATGGAGGCACAAATCTTTCAGGACCTGGGAAGAATAAAGGTGCTGCTGGTAGCTCACACACTGTGCAGCTGGGGATAGGTTATAAGGGCCTTCATGTTGGTCTTTGAACTAAAAACCAACATGAAGGATAGATTTTTCTTAATAAAAAAACCAGTTATTAAAATATCTGTCAGAAATAGTCAAAGCTGAATAAGATTACAGTTTATAAGCTGAAATGGATCATATTCTGTGTGGTTCAGACCATATAAATATATTGTCTCATAGCAGTTAGCCCCACTAACTATAATGTCAATGTAAAAAAGAGCTTGCAAATGAAAAGGAAGATTGTGTTTAAAATGTGTAGTGGCAGAAAAAAAGGTTCTTTCATTCAGTTGATGAGCTGAACTGAGACTTTTAACTTACTATAACAGAAAAACTTGAAAATAGAGACGACTCTGAAAGGACTTAATCAGATTTAAACCTGTGCATCTGTGAATACTTTCAGCCTCAAATGCACTTGAATTATCCATTCAAAGAGAGTTGTTCACAGTGGAAACACATGGGCTCTTTAATGACTCTTCTTTGTGAAACATCTTTAGCAAGCAAGCAATTTATTTATATAGCACTTTCAGAACAACACAGCTGAACACAAAGTGCTGTACACTTGGCATGCCACAAATGATACATGAATAAGTTTAAAAAAGGAGAGAGAGATTTACTCAAAATAAATAAATAAAATAAATAAAAACTTAAAATAATACAATTAGCACAAAATAAAAAGTATGCAATGATAATTAGAATTAAAAACAATAAAATGAGCACAATAGATTAAGAACAATAAAATCAATAAAATCAGGGTCATACTACAGAAGCGTAGAGCTGCCACCCAGGCAAAAGAAAAATACAAGTGTATCACGTTATAACGTGAAAAGTTTATTGTTCTAACAAGATACTTTTCCTGTTTGTACAATATACTATCATGTTTGTACAATATACTTTTCACGTTTGAACAACATAATATCACGTTATTACAATATACATAATTATCACGTTCGTACAATATGAATATTATATTGTACGAACGTAAAAAAAATACCATTACAATAACATTTTTTATTGTAAGAACGTAAAACGTGTTGCGTTCGGAAACCCAAATCCATGGTAGTTGTGGAGAGCTCACGCTCTTCAGAACTGGCACTTAACTTTGAATGCCCTGCTTTCAACATGGACACAAACACTGATAGCCCACTTCTGAGATTTCTTCGGAATCGTGGTGTACCTGAGGACTGTCTCTTACGAATGCTACAAGAACACTTAAGCGCTCTCTTGAGGGGGAAACTTGTAAAACTCGCTTTTTACGAAGTTACAGCGTCTAAAAATGTGACATATTGCTAAGTTAGCAACCACAGCGGTTTTCGCTTCTCTCGCTTTGACTGCGTAAGGACGTAACGGTAGGCTGCATTGGTGTGGATCTATATGGAATGGAGAATGTAAAACAAATTAACCCGCTGTATAAAACTGGGTCGTTGTATGACCACATGTTACTACTTAACCCGTATGCAGATTCCAGGTTTCTTAAATATATCGCTATATTATGTGATGCACAATGTTTCCTTGTTTATCTAAAAACAAATGAATTAAACTTTGTTTATATTGATATTTGGCTTCAATTAAAAAAAAACAGTGAGTTCAACCCTTTGTGCTCTGTGCAACTGAAAGATACGTGAATACTAATTTACTTTTTCAAAGGTGGGCGTTGTATATACTGTAATATTTCTATTAATAACATGTTAGAGAATCTCATTAATGTTGCTGGCATAGAGAGAGGAAAAGAATAAATGCTAAATATTGATGCCTGCCACTAAAATAATAACAGACAATTATCAAAACACATGTTAAATGTACATACATTTTTTAGTGAGGTACCTCATGTGGTGTGGCAGCAGGTATACCTTGTACTTCTGTATAGTAATAAATATCTCTGTTATTACAGATTGATGTCACAGTGATTGATTTCATGGATGACAAGACCCTGTCTGGTTACATCCCAACATATGGTGACCGGATAGCTGCCAGACGGTTCTGCTTGGAAAACAGTGGTGCAAGTACTAAGGAATCAAGAAAAAACTCATTGCTCGAAAAATTAAAGGAAAAGATGGGAATCAATGAAAATGAGAAGAAACCTGATCATGAGGAGGCATTTGTTTCTAAGAGAAAAAGAACATATGCAAAAAACAACAAATGGGCTGAGAAAAAGACTCGAAAAATTGAGTTAGGGTGGATCCATGAAGGTAAGCAAGTGAGAAAGCGCAGAGGAGGAGGAGGAACAAGGACCTTTGATGTGCCCAAAGACTCCAAAAAAGCTGACATATTACAGTATGCTAAAGATCTTTTCTTTCCAAGTGGAAAAAGCAAATTTGGAAGATGGGAGGTGTTCAGTCATGACATATTAGACTATCAGGAAGAGGCCGTATTTGATGAAGATGTCACAGTTGGAGAACTCTATTCAGCACTTAAAATGGGAATGTTGAGATTTTACTTGTGCACAAGAAGATTTTCCAATGATGAAAATGGAGATGAAGAAGCTTCTCACACTGTTGTGATCTCATCATCAGAATCTAGGAATGCTGATGAAGATGTATTATTAGACACATCTGAGGTAATGATTGGACCCTACCTTGGAGAGCCTCTGCCTTGTCAACTTGATGACACTGTAATAGATGAACCATTCCTGCAGTTTGAGGAAGATGATCTGGTCATCACATCCATTACACTTCCTCCAACAAACACAGCAGTCAGTAGTCCAGATACATCTATAAGCAATGAAGCAATAAGCTCTGCAGGATCATATGATGTTGTCTGTGTTACCACCAAACTTCACAGGGTTACTATTCTGGAGGAGATGATCAGCCAGTTCAAAGATCCAGCACTCCTCATACACCCTCTAAAATACACCTACATTGATGAAAAAGGAGCTGATGCAGACGGTGTATCAAGAGATGTGTATGCTGCATTTTGGTCAGAGTTTGTGGACAACACAGCTGAAGGAGAGGAGTTCAGAGTGCCATCACTGTCTCCTAAATGGCAAGAAGAAGAGTGGAAATCCATGGGTAGAATTTTACTGAAGGGATTTCAAGACCATGGATATTTCCCTTGTCGCCTTGCTCCTGTTTTCACAGTGGCACTCATCTTCGGTGAGAATCAAGTATCAGATGATCTGCTGTTTGAAAGTCTTCTCTTTTACCTAAGTCAATCAGATAGGGATCTGATAACAAGGGCACTAAAAGAAGATCTTTCAGATGAAGACAGGGATGAAGTGCTGGATCTCATGGATCGCCTGGATGTATCAGTGCTTCCAACCAAAGAGAACTTAAAAGGCCTTCTTCTGAAAGTCGCACACAAACAATTAATCCAAAAACCAGCATATGCCGCAGAGAAAATGTCCTTAGTTGCAAGCTACTTCCTAAAAGAAGCTTTTCAAAGCCCACAAGATGTCCTACAAATGTATGAGGATAAAAAGCCAAAAACGAGAAAGCTTTTGAAGTTGCTTACTGCCTCTCCCACCACTCAAGCAGAGAAGCAGAGCTTCAGATTTCTGCACCAGTACATCAGAGGACTTGATGATACAGGGCTCAGAAGGATGTTCAGGTTTCTTACTGGGTCAGATGTCATCTGTGTTGACAAGGTTGAGGTACTGTTCACGCCTGTGGATGGACTGGCACGACGACCTGTGGCACACACATGCGGCCCTCTTCTGGAACTACCATGGACATACACGTCCTACCCAGAACTACGAAATGAACTGGACAATGTTTTGGCTGCTAAAAGCTCTTATGAGTTCAGCATAGCTTGATTAAAGTCCATCATGTTTAAACCAAAGAATGAAAGGTTTGCACTAACAATGACTGGCTATGAAGCTCTAAAGTTTGTTAAACCCAAAAACAGGGAACACATCATTGTATAAAAAAAGAAAGAGCTTAAATTTCAGGGAAGTGTTTTATTTCATATTTGAATTTATTTTCAAAAATTGTGGATAACATCAATTTGTTTCCACCATGAAAAATGTAAATTTCAGTTTAAATTTTCATACTTAAAAGTTTTACTAGTTTAAATGTTAACTAATTATGTTTAATAAGTTCATATGGTTAGCAGCAAGAGGTGAACTATGCTGATTATTAGTTCTTATCATGTGTCAAGGTCCTTTTCCACAGGTCTGTGGTGCAGTTTTGTAGGATACAAAATGTCTGCTATAGAGGGGATGTTTTGTTTAGTAATAATTCAGTTCAATTATTTTCAAGTATATTTTTTTTACCTTTCCACCAGTCATTTGTTTAGAACATATTTTAAGGGAATAACTTTGGAAGGCAATGTGTTTGATGCAATAGTTGACTGGAATAAAAGACAGAAAATTGGCACATAAGTTAAGTTTTGTAGTGTTTATCAAGAGTCCGTGTTTTCTTCTCCTTGAACACAAATAAAAGGGAGGTTAACATCTAACAGTGTCTGTTAATTATTAAATAATGCAGAATTTTTACATTTACCAGTTTACAAGAAACTGTTCGTGGATGAATAGCAGTTGCACAATGTGTTCAGTAAAATTGAAAACAATATTTCATGAATGATAATGTATAGGATCAGCAGTTTAAAAAATGTTTTTTTGACAGTCTTAAAACAGAAATCAGATATAATAGAAATTCCGTTAAAAAATAATTGGAAATGCCAAAAGGTTGGAGTACACAGATTTGGTTAAATATATTTAGACATGCTTGCTTGCTACTATCTTCAACCGAAAATCCAAACAAAATAATAATGAATGTCTTTTCTATTGTTTATTGCACAAATAAAACATTGTACCCAAAAATATATGCGTAAAAATTCCCAAAGCCCAATTATATTTAGGTTTATAAGTCCTTCAGTATATAGGCTCTCAGGAAGAGATACAGTTCAATGGATTCATCTGCTGTGCTTGGTGGAAGTAAGAAGTTCTCTGACATTATAAGGCAACACAAGCTGAAAACGGTTTCATCACAGGTATAAGGTCCTCTCTGTTGACATTCTTGCTTACAAGCATCCACTGCCTCCCGAGAAACCTCTTTCAGATGATCCTGTCCTCCAAAGAGATGAGGGATGGTGTACATGAGAATCGGACGTCCACTTGGAGCAACTGCATTTCTGCTTCTGCGTATTATGTGGGTGTTCCACATATGTGCAACTTGCTGCAGCTCTTCCTATTAAATATTAAAAATTAAAAAATCTCATATCAGTAAAAGAACACATTTCTCTTGGCTCAACATGTTACCCAAAACGGCGCTGGCACGGCTGGCAACCTTAACCCAATTTCCCTCGGGATGAATAAAGTATGATCAATCAATCAATCAATCAATCAATCAATCAATCAAAAGCACCACACAGTGACAGTCGGAAAAACAGAGTTCATCAAAAATACTCAACAACAAGAATAACAGTGGTAGACACGTGATACTTTGGAAAATTTTAAGTAATTTTCACATCCAATGGAGTGAAGCGAGCATGGGAGTTATGTGTTCTCTTTTACGAGTTCTGGTTAAAAGTCATGTAGCAGCATTTTGGACCAGATTAGAGGGTAAAAGTAGTTGACATCCAGTGTGTGTGTACTTCTGTGATTGGATGGTTTGTGCCCATGGAGAATGTAAACATGGACCCCTAGATCTTATCTGAAGCTTTTAGTGCTTGGTCAGAATCACTAACCAAATGTTCACAGAATGTCATATGATTTCATAAAAAGTTATGATTATATTGTGATAGACAAAATCAGAATCATGAAGAGAATGAGTATTGAGATCATGTTGGAATCATACAGTCAAGATATTGACAAGAGATTCAGCTAATGATAAATCCTGTTGAAATAAAACATGTAAACTAAATTAGACATGAAGGATAATGTGTTAATATTCAATTGAATATTCATATGTGATAGAGTTAATGATAGCTCAAGGTAAAGTACAAAATGGGAAAAAAGAAATTTTTATTTAATAATTGTAATGTTTGAATTTAAATCATATATATCAAAAGTCAGAGAGAGAGAATCAATAGAGTATGACTTAAAATAAGGCGGTGTTGGGGAATACATGTACTGGCGTTACGTATTTAAAATAATATTATGAGTAACTGTATTCCATTACAGATACCGCTTAAATAAGTGATAATTAGAATACAGTTACTTTGTTATAATAAATTCAATTCAATTTTATTTATACAGTGCCAAATCACAACAGTCACCTCAAGGCACTTCATAGCGAAAGGGCTTGCTCACATGACCCCCTATGAGCAAGCCCTTTGGCAACAGTTGGAAGGAATGACTCCCTTTCACCCAGAAGAAATACATGGATTATATGGCAGTGTTTTCCTGTTTCATATGGAATACTGGTAATTCTTCGCATTGCCGGAAACCTAAACAGAACACTCAATAAGCTCTGACCATGCAATGCAAACTCTGTTTGCAAGCAACCAAGTCCAAAACAAAAGGTCCCTCAAAGGCACTGGAACTCAGGAAATAGTTAAAAAAAAAAAAAAAAAACAATTCAGGAGGCCGACCCGGAGGTCGATGGCACAAGAGTCCCTCACAAAGAAGTTCCGGAAGCCGCCCATGTGGATTGTAGGGGCGTCGTGAAAACAGTTCAGGCGGCCAACCACGCCAGCGAAGAAGTCCAGTCAGCGGCCTGGATAAAGCGGCAGCGTGGCTACCGCAGGACCAGAAGAGGCAGGACCAGGCGTTGACAGCACTGCAGGCGACGCCGTGGAAGCCGCAGGTGGTGACACTGCAGGCGACAGCGAAGGCTGGACGGGCCGCTCAGACCCTCCAGCGGAGGCTGAAGGCGGCTGAACGGGCCCCTTCGACCCTCCAGCAGAGGCAGACGGCTGAAACAGTTTTCTTGAACTGCCAGCGGAGACAGACATGGGAGTGGCATGGGAGCCGCGGAGTGCTGGATTGGCTCACTCGAGCCTCCAGCAGGAGCAGAAGCTGGGCCAGTAGATATTGGGACCCCTGGTGGAGTGACAAACAGAATTGGTGGGTGAGCTAACAACCGGATGTTTAACTGAGTTGCTGGCTCTGCTGCTGGTACCTGAGCTACAGGGAGCAGAGCAGGAGACTGAGCTGATAACCAAAGTGATGGTTGAGGTGAGAGTGGAGCAGATGGTGGAGTAGATGACTGAGCTAGGGGCTGTGTTAATGGTTAAGCTGCACACTGGGGAGATGGCTGAGCTAAGGGCGACTGAGCAGGAAACTGAACTAGTGGGGACTGAGTAGGGGCAAGTTAGCAGGAGGCCACGCTTCAGGGGACGGAACAGGAGACTGAACTGGAGCCTGAGCAGGTGACTGCAGTGACAATTGTGGTAGTGGAGCTGGTGGTTGGGAAGAAGGCTGAACTGTAACCTCAGTAGGTGACTGAGCTGATGGCTGCCGGGCAGCGGACTGAGCTGATGGCTGCCGGGCAGCGGACTGAGCTACAGGCTGAACTAACAGCAAAGCTAATGACTGAGCAAACTAAGCTGCGAGGGTTTTTAGAAGGGTGGCTGAGTCCTCCTTTCCTGGGCCACCCATGCCAAACAGTTCAAAACAGAGGCTTGCTCTCAAGTCCATGATTATTTGTTTTAGTGCTTTAATGTCCAAGAAACTGACGGGACACGTAGTGGATGACAGGAAGTGATCAACAAACACTACCTCCAGTTAGTGATGTGTCCTGTGTGTCGAAGCTTCGAATCGCGCGTTGGGTAATCGCGGGGGCGTTTTTCTGAAGCGCGTATCGAGGCTTGCGTTGATTACGTATGCAGTGACGTTCGAGGCCTCGCGGGCAGTCCGTACCACGTGACTGATTCGGGAACTGGTTCACCGGTTCGCGCCAGATTCGAAATAAAATGGGCAGCAAAACACAGCTGATTCCCCCATCACATCGTGTTGTGGAATTGGATTACGTACGTGTTACATAGCTACTGGAGTACTGGACACAAATTTCTTTATCCAAACTTGTATAAACTTGCTGTGGTTTTTCTTGCAACCCCTGCTTCATCTGTGCCCTGTGAGAGGATATTTTCAAAAGCAGGAGAAATCCTCTCAAAAAAGAGGAACCGTCTAAAGCCCAGCACTGTGGAAAAGCTGCTATTTTTGAATAAAAACAAATGAAAACTTTACCCTAGTGTCATGAGCACTGTTATAAAGTCACAAGCACATTCACATCACAACTCCCTCCCTTTTTGTTTCCATGTACATTCCTGTGTTAAGCTGCCAATTTATTATACACAAACATTAATTAAATTAATATAATATAAAATTAGTATAGTATTAAATATAACTAATATTTAGAGTTCAGTTATTGGTGTCATGAACAATAGTAATTCCTTTATTCATTCAACTTGAAGTGCCACACACTAGTTTGTGTCATTATTGAGATGTACATAAGCATGATTACGCAGTTACACAATCATCCCAAAAACTGTGTACTGATAGTTTCCACTTTCTCTTTTGTATCAGACATACTGAGACAATATTCAGGATAAATAACCATGAAAAACAATTTATTTATTCAGTTTAGCGGTTTACACATCACATCACTATAATCATTGAGCCCGTTTCACTTGAATTGTCCACTTGATGACGCAGTAGAGCAAATGAATCATCACAATGCTTCGAACCATGAGTCGACCAGTTGGATGGGAAGCTTCAGTTCATCATGAGGCTTCATCTCACCATCACTACCTCCAGTTGCTTCTTGTAGGGATCCGCAGCATGGATTATCCTCCGGTAGAAATTCCCTAGTTGCTCTAACCATTCCTCCTCCAGGCAAAATGTGAGTCTACTGAGTCAATTTTGTGGTCGTGTCCTTTGTCTTGATTCAGCTGTGTGCAGGCAGGAAGAGGACCGTAAATGCAGAACTCACAACACACGGGAATAACTCAAAATGCAGCTTTATTGCTGACACATGGAAAAGATGCAGAACTAAAGTAAACTGGAAAATATAAACTAAACGTCTCCAAGAGGAACACACAGCATGAGGGAGGACACAACACTGACACAGAGAAACACAAGACTTAAATACACTGGGGAATAACGAGGGGAATGAGACACAGGAGGACAGCACAGCTGGGACAAATCAGACATGATGTGACCAAAGGGAAGCAAAATTCAATACATTCACCTAGGACACAGACCTTCAAAGTAAAACAGGAAACATAACACTGAGCTGCAGAGTTGACTAGGGGATAAAGCTGACAGGGGAGACAGAAACACAGAGACCAAAGACAAGAGAGGCACATAGAATACTAAATACTGGGTCAGTGACCCAGGACCATGTCAGAAAGTAAACATATTACTGATACAGAAATAGTTTTCAATACGAGATCACTGCAAAGAGCGCAGCCTTGCCTAATGTCCACCCTGTTACTCATTAAGTGTGCCTATGCCAAAAGGCACACTTATTACTATTGCTCGGATTTATTATTCTTATTATTCTTATTATTATTATTTTCCTTTTTCAGCCTGAAATTTTCGCGCGTATATATGTTATATCATTTTGTGCGGCTGGATCAGGAATAGTGTGCTATGACTTTTGGTGTTTATTACTTCTATAGTTTTTTAAATATGAATATTTTAATGCAAGTTTTTGCCCATTGAAATGAATGGGAAGGAAAATGAAACTTACCGGTAAGTGAAACTTAATTTGTGGTGTGTTGGCTCACTCTAGTGGTATGTCCCCGTATTTGGATTACCATAATGACAACAATATCAACGGCGCGCACAGCGTCGGTGCTTTCAGGAACCATTGGAATTCTTAAGGTTGCGCGAAGCATTGAATAGTTACGGTAACGGCAAGGGTGTATGCTTGATGGAAAACTGCATATCCCACAATTCATAGCATGCCTCTACCCAGTCAAACAATGGCGGCTGCCACTTCGTTTAATATATTCCTCTTATTCGTGTTTCTAGGTCACAAAGTAAACTTTTAAGATATTTTCAGGTGAGAATGTAGGTGTGTAAACATCAAATATCTGCTCGTTTTGTCAAAACATCCCATATTGGCAACAGATTTTTCACGATGTTGGCTAGCTAGCGCGGCTAGCTAGCCGGCTAGCGCTGCTTCACTCAAAAGCACCCAGGCTTGGCTTTCAGTGAGGCGTCTCTAACTCCTTTCATCCCCGATCGCTCCGCAAACAGTCTTTGTCTTAGCTGGACTTATTTTTCGTTTATATGGGCCGATGATGCTGGTCGATGAGGAAAAACTAACTGAGTTGTTTGGTGGTGGCTAACGCGGAGCTAGCTAGCTAGCCAGCCACCGGTATGTGTCTCTTTCCCCTCGTATGTGGGGAAAGAAACATGCGAGGCGGCCGCTGATCGACCGGTTTTCAGGCGAGAATGTAGGTGTGTAAACTTCAAATATCTGCTCGTTTTATCAAGAAGTCCCATATTTTATCAAGAAGTCCCATATCTCTCACGATGTTACTGCTAGCGCCGCATGGCAGCTAGCCGGCTAGCTGGCTAGCGCGGCTTGTGTGACACCCAGGCCGGGCTGGCTCACACATAGGCCGGCTCACGCTCTCGTTCCATCCCCTAGTCTTTCTTGATGACTCTTGGTTGGCTGCTGGATTTATTTTTCATTTATATGGGCTGGTGATTCATTTATTCATTTTAGTAACGGTAAAAACAGTGAAAGGTGGTGGATTGTCCAGATGCTGTTCGATGTGGAAAAAATAACTCGGTTGTTTGGTGGTGGCTAACGCGGAGCTACAACGGAGGGCAGCGGTGTATGACAGAAAGGAGATGGGGAAAAAGAGAGATGCCAGGCGGCCGCCAAGCGACTGGCCCTGGCTTACACCGAGAGTGGTTCTCTGTCTGGTTTCACCCCCCTCACCCTCCCTCTCACGCCGCCGGTACGAGTGTCCGGTGAACTGAATGTCAGGTAAGACGTTATGTATATTTTCGTTGTGCTGACTTTTTACAGTCAGTTACACTGGTCGTGTCCAAATTCATGGGCTGCATCCTCCTGAGGAGGTCGGGTAAGCCGGAAGTAAACGGCCGTGAAATTGGACGGTCTAGCCTTCAGATTAGCGTCGCCGCTGTCTCGGTGGAGTTTAATAAACTCAGCTGTCTGCTCCTTGCTATCTAAAATATAACAGGACATTGGCGTAAATTCTCGACTGTCTCATACTTATGTTTAATCAGGTTTCTGTTTGACGTTTAGTCAGCTGTGTAAAAACCAAGGAGGAGGGAGATTAATAAAGTTTTATTTTATCTAATCTAATCTAATAACTTTAATCTCAGCCAAACCGATTTACTCACGAACAAACAAAACACTGAAAAAAGCCCAACAATAACATCTGTAGGTTGTCTAAGTGAATTATATATTACATTTAACCCGAGTAGCGAAAGTCCGCGATGGTCTGAAAATGATGTGCCAGGAGTTGTGCCGTTCTCGGCCGCATCAGTAACCCTCGAGCTCCCGGCTAGCTGTCGAGCTGGTGGGTAGCAGACGTCTCCGAAAACGTCGAAGCACTTTGGCAAATATGCGATATCTTGATAAACCGAGCAGATATTTGATGTTTACACAGCTACTTTCTCGCCTGAAAATATGTTAAAAGTTTATTTTGTGACCCAGAAAGATTAGTAAGAGTAATTTTAAAACTTAGTAGCAGCCGCCATTGCTGGAAACTGGAGTTTGAAACTGGAGGCAGGAGGCTCCGGTCCATTCGCACCAGAACCTCTCGCCATAAGAACAGTTTCTTCCCCTCTGCTGTTGGACACATGAACAATAACCTTATGACTGTTCTCACCCCTAACACATGACCCTACGCTGTGTTGACTGCATCATTCCATGTTTGGCACTGATCACCACCTGCACTCATGTATATATCATGTATATACCTATCTATTTAGCACTTTTAATTTTTAACTTTTAATTCTTATTCTTATTTTCATGTCTATTTAAGCATAATTTATGACAGTATGTTTGCACTGAAGCAAACGAGCGGTGTTTGGTTTTACCATAGTTCATGGTGGAGAATGGCTGCTCTGCTGAGTTTTGCTCTCTGTAGCCGTTTGAATGGCAAACTACACTGATTAGCGGCGGCATAGGCACACTTAAAATTTCTTCAGAAATTTTCGCTTTCTAGTTTTATATTAAGATTTAAAAATCTAGTTGGTATTGCTTTCAGAACTGCACATGATTATTTGCAGCTAGGAGGTTGTTAATGCTAGCTGCAAATTGTTAATCAAGTCTAACAGTCTACAGTCTATGAACTAACCTCAGCCAACACCAGCTAACAATGTTAGCTCGGTAACAATGTTACCGAGCTAACATTGGTAATAGTAGTAAATCACACAGCGATAGTACATTCATGTTGTTGTAAAAAGCTGGACAATATATCAGGTAATCCAAAGTATTCAGAACACGTTACTCACATTAAGTAACTTAACAGAATACGTTATAAACTACATTTTGGGGCATGTATTCTGTAATCCGTAGTGGAATACATGTTAAAAGTAAGCTTCCCAACACTGAAATAGGGGGACCTTATATCTGAAGAATGTTGGCATCATATCATACAATTGTTTTATAATTTGCTCATATTTGCTCACTAGCACTTTATATAGCCTCTGTAGAAACTATCTACACCCTCACTTATCTTAACTGCACTACTGTATAGCTCTGTGTAAATAATCATTCTGTACAGTCGATAATCTTTAATCCTACAACTGTTTACAACTTGCATAGTTCCCATTTCTGTATAGCTGTATATCTCAGATTCTGTAAAGTTATTTATTTCATATTCTGTATAGTTTTTCATATTTATATCCTGTTCATAGCCTGTACATAGCTTGTACTCACTACAGCCTGTACATACTTATAGTTATAGAATATTCACAACATACTTCATACCGTGTACATTATAACATACCATAATAGACCCATTTCTGTAATATACTTACATATCTATATTATTGCTAATATATATTGTAATATATCTATATCACTAAAGCACTTCTGGATGGACGCAAACTGCATTTCGTTGCCCTGTACCTGTGCATGTGCAATGACAATAAAGTTGAATTCTATTCTATTCTATTCTATTCTATTCTATATGAGCAAATGAGTATAAAAGGGGGGTGGAGGCCATTATAAAGGGCAATTGTGAAGGGCAATAAAGGGCAATTGTGTGCTATAGGATATGTCGGGCTTTGTTTGATCCCCTACCTCGTGATAATTAATGTCTGTATTTTTTTCCCTTGACTTTAAATGTGGAATACTGTACATATTTTGACCCAGATATTGATATTTGTAACTTATGTGCCTGTGTTTTTTTCCCTTCTGTTTGTATTTGGCTCTGCTAATTTGTTGTTGTTTGTCTTGTTTCCAAAAAATTCAATACATCATTGTTTTATTCACTGAGGAGATGATGGAGCGGGTCAGTGCTGGGCTCAGATCTAACCCCCGGCCCAATCCCTTTTTGTCCCCCATAAACCCCCCACCAGAGCGGCCAAAGGTTCGCCCTAACCCTAACCCTCAACAGAGCAATCGAAGTTACATTGCCCAGCCTTGCCCCCCTTAGTTCCTCCTTACCACCTTCATGCCCTGTCTCCGCTGTGTGATGTGTGGAGGGTCCGGGCTGCGAGGATTATGGCAGTGGCGACTTTTCCCAGGAGAAGCTGGGACCCTGTTTACTAGAAGGTTTTAAAATCTCTGTACTTTCAGGTGACAGAAGGAGACATGTGGCCTGGTCAAAACACAGAGAGCTGCACTCTCAAAGATCTTTAAACATAGTAAACATACCTTGTGTGCCACAGACTGCTCCCAAACACGAGGGGACAAGTAATACCTCTAAAACACTTAAGTTGGCTTTATTAAACGTTAGATCTTTAGCTGGGAAAACATTTTTAATTAATGATTTAATCACTGAGCACAGCCTTGATTTTATGTTTTTAACTGAAACTTGGTTGGACCAAAGTAACAGTGGAGCTGTTCTCATCGAGACGACCCCTCCTAACTACAGTTTTATCAGTGAGGCCAGGGTGAGCAGGAGAGGAGGAGGGGTTGCTGTCTTATTAATGAATCATTTCAATGTAAGCAGCTATCTCCTGGAAGTTTTCAGGCTTTTGAATATGTGGCTTTACAGCTGAAGGCCCCATCCATTGAATTGTGCTATACAAAAAAACTTGCCTTGCCTTTATAAAAAGAAGGCTTGTAGGAACATTTGAGGTTGTTCTTCTCGGTCTTCTGGGGATGAGCAAAACATTGTATTTCAAGGTTCATCGGTGGACCCAAAAATTGGTTTTAGATTTTTTGTACATTTTAGGTTATAAATTCAAGAAGACTTGAATTTCCTTTTTTTTCTTCTGGATTACAACTTTCAAGGATGTCTACTGTGGTCCTGTGGATTATAACTTCAAGAAGATCTGGATTTTTACCTTATTCCTAGGGGACTGAATTTCCAAAGGGAGCTACTTTCCTATTAGATGATATCAAAATGGATGAGAGATAAGGGCATCATGGCCAAGGCTAGGGATGGGTATCGAGGTTCCCAGGAGTCCAATTCCTTGGAATCTTTACTCGCATTGAAGTGCTTTATTCTTATCAATTCCCATTTCTAGCCAATGCATACCCATTCTCTCTTCAACAGCTCTCCTTTCCAGATTAGTATTAGAAATGAGCATTAACTCAGGTTAGATTAATTGGATAAGTATAATTAAATATGATTTGATTATGTGATCATTATTTTTTGGTTGTGCTTTTGCTTTGCTTCTGCTAAATTGCTTTAATAAAATATCCCACATTAAAATAGTCTAAATTGTGGACATTCCTTTTTTAAGCCTTTGTGAAATAGTAGTGGTAAAAACCTGTTTATTTTTATAACATTTACAGTGTTCTTAAAGGTTACTGTAACCTTACAAATAACAAATCCTTGAGGACTACTGAAGGATTTTTCAGCTCACTCCAATAAATAAATTGCTGATAAATAAATTTGCGGGTCACTTAAAGTTTTCTGCAAAACATTTAGACAAGCCAATGATCTACTGGGTGAACATAGTCTTGTCAAATGAGACCAAAATTAAACTCTCTTGATCTCACTGCACACATTGTGGAGGAGGAGGAGAAATGGCACCTCAAAAACACCATACCAACCAAGTTTGGAGGTGGAAACACTATGGTGGGGATTGTTTTTTGTAGCATGTGGTCATGCTCAAACTTGGCAGACTTCATATAACTAAAGGGAGGATAAATGGAGTGATGTACCAAGACATCCTTGACCTGTTGCCATCAGCCATGATGCTGCATGTAAAACAAGGGTAGACAATGCAAGACAATTCCCAAACACACAGAAAGAAAATTCTCAATTGGAGAAAGAAAATGCATCTTGTGAAATGGCCCCGCCTTGAATCCATTTATAAATCTTTGGAAAGAACTAAAAATCCAAGTTCACACTCTGAAACCTTTAAGATTTGAAGACAGTTTGCGTGAAAAAATGGATCAAAGATCACACCCAAGCAATGCAAGCAGCTAGTTGTACTAAGTATTATATAAATTTCAGTAAGCATGCTCAATACTTATTCCCTGTATCATTCTGTATTATTACACATTATTATTTGAATTGAATCCAGGAAATTATAAATCCTTCAAGATTGTCATTTCATAAATGAAACTAAAATTAATCTACTTGAACATCGTAGTTATTAAGACCAGTACAGTGTGTCATAAAGTAAGTGTGAAAGTGAAGGTCAGAGATTTTACACAAAGTCATTTTATGGGCTCAAACTTTGCAAATATTCAAGTTTCTGAAGATTTTATTTTTATTTAATTTTTTTTAAGTTAAACTGAGAGTTGTTTTTTCACTGAAACTGATTATTTGGCCTCAGGGTGGAGAAACTGTTTAATCCATGAGTTATTTGGACATGTGGGCAATGTAAAGATACACCCACCAAAAACACTGAAGGTGATATATTCTAGTGATTCATCTGTATTACTATGTAATATCTGGTGACCAGTTTTTTTTATGGATATGACGCTAAATACATGAAACGTGATTATTTGGAGTATCTGTGGAAGATAATTATCCATTCCAAATGAAGCAATGAAGATACAATATTTTGGACGATAGGTTTTTCTACTACAGTAGCTTGGTAAAAAAGCAAGAATACAATAACATTCAAATTAACTGTATTTATATATAGCACCAAATCACAGCAACAGTTGCCTCAAGGGGCTTTATATTGTAATGTAAAAACCCTACAATAATAACTACACATAAATTAATAGAACACAAAAATATTTGTGAGGGTGAATTTCAATTAATTATGCTTCCATTAAAGTTAAGGCATCCAACTCTGATTGTGGATTAGAAAGTGCAGCTTTAAACAAAGATCCACACTCTACATGGGGTCTTTCTTATGGAATGCCACAGCCTGTCTCTGATAAAAATGAGGCTTGTTCTTTCTTTGATTCCACTGACACATTAAAATATCTCTAAAGGTTGTCCTGAAGGTCTTGTTGCATAAGGCATAGCACATGGGGTTGACTGTGCTGTTAACATAACACAACCAGTAGCCCAGAGCCCAGAGAGTTTCAGGGATACAGTCCTGACAAAAAGTATTGACCAAAACCATGATATTATATGGTAACCATGTTGTAATGAAGGCAAACAGAATGGCGCTAAGTGTCCTTGCAGCTTTTTTCTCATTTGCCTTTTTTTCGTTCTTGCGCTTGCTGATCTCCGTCTTGGCCTTGGAGGCAAAGCGTTTGGCCACTGCAGCGTCTTTCATGGTGATAGCTGTAGGTGACAGGTCAGCAGAACAGGAGGTTGCTGCATTTGATCCTCTTGGACTTATGTTTGTAGACAGGGGATATTTTTCCTTGTTTTCCTTCCCCTTTCTAGACTTCTTACCATCTATATAGATATATTAAACATCAAAAGGGACATGTAATGAACATTAAACATCATGTAGTAGGGTATTTATTAATATATTATGAAAACAAAGACCACTAAATAGGTCTATGTCCAACCTTTTGAAGATCTTGCATCGACTTCTGCCTCTGAACCTGACTGGTCTTCTGAATCCCAGGCCTCGTTATTGTTAAAGCTGTCACAGCTACTCTGTTCTGCTGGTGGTGATGTGGCATTTAATCTCTTGGATGCATGGTGAACTGGCAGAAGAGATGAAATCTCAAAGCAGAACATGTTGCATTTCCCTCTACTTTCTACGCCTCCTGGTAGGCTTGCGTTGTTCTTCTCAGAAGACAAATGATTTAGTCCATAGCTGCTGTAGTTTTGGGACCTCACCTGGTGCAGCATAGCTGCTGAGATATTCTGGTTGTTGGGTGTACTTTCTCCACCTTTTTTTCCACTACTACCCCTTTCATGTGGAGCCTGATTTGGGTTATTCCCTGACCCAGATCCCTTGAGACCCTGTACATCTTTAGCTCGCTTCTCTGTCTCCTGATAGATCTTCCAGAACAGGATTGCCATAATAGTTACTGGCAGGTAGAAGGCAGCAATAGCTGTACAAAATGTAATTATAGGCTCAGACAAGAACTGAATGTAGCACTCGTTTGGCTGTACTGTCCGCTCACCCACGATGTACTGCCAGAACAGAATGGCTGGGGCCCACAGAATAAAAGAGATAGACCAGGCTAATCCAATCATGGTCATGGCCCGCTTGGTTGTTCGCTTGGCCCGGTAAGTCAGTGGTCTGGTCACAGAAAAATACCTAAGAGGATACAAAAAGAAGGCAGGCAACTATTTGAAGCTGTTCAGAGTCAAAAGAATTAGATATTTTCAAACCCATGACGCTCATGAAAGCTTTGTCATGGCTATGGATACATTTCAATCATAAAGCATGGAAATGTTTGCGATTCCAATACATGTTTTATGTATTTATTTTTAAATCATTAAAATTTATACATCAAAATACATGACCGTAGATAGTAGGGGTGCAACGATACACAAAATTCACGGTTCGGTTCAATACTTTGGTGTCACGGTTCGATATTTTTTCAATACAAAAAAAAATTGTTCATGCCTTTTTAATTTGTCATTTATTAAAATTATAAATATATATTTTAACTCAAAAGTACAGTTTTTAAATTTAATGTTGCTGAAACAATAAAGGGATAAAAAAAAAAAAATCTATCTGATGGAGAAATCACTCATCTTTGGAAAAGAGTTTATTACAGAGAAATGGCTCTTTCCAAAATAAAAGCTATACTATATGCTTCTTCTGGGCTATATTCTCAGCAGCATATTAAACATATCAGGTCCCCATAAGGAGAATCCTGTGCTAACGGCTGTCTAAATGACTCGGGTAAAGTTTGTAGCATGCGTGCTTGTTGTTTTTGTCTGCTTCCACTTGTCTTTGCACGAGGATGATGTCGGAGTAAATGTGCAGTCATATTCGTTGTGTTCCCACTAGTGCTGTCAGCGTTAATCTGAAATGACGTTAACGCCACAACACGGCAAATCTCCGTTAACGAGTTACCGCGGATCGCCCCGTGCCTGGGGCTGGACGGCCAACACGTTAACGAGCTAACTGTGCTAACACACTAGCTCCCACCCATGTAATTGAGCATTGCGTGGCACATCCGACACATTGTTTCACTTTTGTCCATGACGCGCTTACCTTCAGGGTCATACGTCACATGAAAACCAAAATAGTTCCAAACGGCACATCTGAATGAGGGTGGGGGAGGTTCAATTTGCCATGTTGCAAGGAGAGCTTAACTTCTGTCTCGCTAGCTTGCCCTGCGCTCAGTGAATCTGCGTTCGACTACTCCGCCTAGGCTGCACTGTCGAGCGCAGATCCACTGAGCGCTCAACACAGACAGCACCGTCAGAAGGAAAGTTGATAAAATAAATTAAAAATGTTGTATTGTTCGACACATATGCGTACCGAACCGAAAGCACCCGAACAGTTCAATATCGATACGATATCGATCGTTGCACCCCTGGTAGATAGATTTACTTTACTGAATTTTTTTTTTTAAATTCAACTTACCTGTCAAAGCTGATGACTAGCAGATTCATGACAGAGGCATTACTGGCCACATAGTCTATCGCAAGCCACAGGTCACAAACAACTGGTCCCAGGGCCCACTGGTCCATGATGATGTAGGTGGTATACAGATTCATAGACAGCGTTCCAATGGTCAGGTCAGCAAAGGCTAGGCTCAGCAGATAGTAATTGTTCACTGTCTTCAGTGCCTTATTTACCTTGAACGACACCAACACTAGGATGTTGCCAACAATAGTGACAAGAGAAAGTGATCCAGTGAGGAGGACAATTATGATGACCTGAAGGTGAAGACGTAGGCAAAAATCAAAAACGAACTGCTTCCTTAAACTCAACAGCCATTGTGCAGTAAATGACCTATTACTCTATATAGTTCCTCCAAACCTATAACACCTTTAGGATAAATGAGGAACATACAGAAAACTATTCACTTGTCAAGCAATGGTTCAAATGACGTGCTTTCACTGCAGATGTCATCCTGCATCACTGTCAGTTTAACATTATATTACATGTGGAACAGTTTTGTTTGGCAATAATATCTCAATCTGAACAAAACAAAAATGTAACCATACTTGTAAAAAGTCTCTTTATGAAAATAAATTTTCATGTATGCAAAGTTTGCCCCGGAATATCTACTGTACGCAAAACTTTCACAGGAGCCATCAAGCCCCTAGACCCATGAGCTGAATTTTTGGTGGTAGTTAGAGTTCCATGGCTTGGTACTGAAGCAATGGAATTTATACAGTGAAGCCCTAAAACAGATCAAATAAGATCAAAGTTAAAAGTAGAACTGTTGCCACAACAGTTACCTGCCAGATTGTATGCCCTCCTAATGGATTAAACTCATCTGGAGGCAGCATTAATGTTCTGTTATCTGCTGAATTGCCCATACTCTGGTAGGAGCCACCTGAAAATGTGGAGAATATTATTATTGTGAATCAATTTTCTCAACTAATAAAATAACCTAATTTGGAAAAAACAAAGCAATGATTTGAAATTATTGTGCCTACAAATCATATTTCCATTTCAGATTGCCACAATTCTTTTCGCAGCCTTACATTATTATCTCTGTCACCAGCCTAAAGTCAAGTGGCTTTCTGTTACATTTTGGTATTTTTTGCTTTTTTAGTTCTTTGACTGTCCTTCGTATGTCTTCTTTTTCCTCCACGCATTGTCCTGCAGGAATATAGGCATAATCTTAAATTCTTTTGTTTTCTTTAATTTCCTATTCCCTGCACGTGTTCTTTCAGATAGAATATCATTTAACATGTACACATATAATTTATACAGCTTTACAGTTGTGCATAGTACCTAAGATAGCAGAGTCAGCTTTGATGATGGTATCTGGCTGGTCTCTCATACCAGGAAATCTGCTGGTAAGGAAGTAGACAGGATCAGAGCTGGAGGTCAGGTTCATTGTGACCATGACACATCTGAAAGAAAAAACAGAATAAATCATTTTAATACATAAAAATGAACGATTAAGGAATTCAGCTGATACTTTTACAAATGACAATAAGGTACCATTTCAGTCAGCCAAGACATGTTACTTTATCCAGACTATCCAGTCCAGCTTGTCAGCATTAGCAAGGTGCAATCATATGATTTACTGATACACCTGATCACTGGTGCAAAGTGACAGACTAATAAATTACTAGCATTCACTCACCAAAGCACATAAATGTCTTGGACTGTTGGTACCTCATAGCAAGCCATAATATTTCTCAAATCAATTAGATTGCTCCAAATATCACAAACCAAACTGAGAGGTCCAGTTCAGTGACTCCAGTTGACTGAGATGAGTAGTGGTGTGCCATACTACACATTCTGATGCTGATACCAAATAAATACAAAGATGGTATTGCCTATACCAATACAGATACAAACATTTCATATCAGCTTATAAAGTCAGCTTAGGGAAGAGTATATATCAATCGCGCTGATATCAGTCTGATACCATTAACATCATTGGTATCGATATTGTCAATGTTTAGATCGATCCACCCACCTACAGAGTGAGTCCTAGCAAGCAGTTTGGAAATAGCTACATGTCAATCACACAGAAAAGTCTGAAAAGTAATTGATTGCCCTATTGTGATTACCTCAGTTTTGGAATCACCCTCAATTTACCTTTAGAGGTACCAGTGTTATTGGCACTTTCATGTTGGCTTCATTTTTCAGCCTTAGAGGTTACGAGGTTACTTGGTTGTTCCCAATTCCTTAAGTCACACCGAACATCATGTAAGGAGGTACAAAGTAACAAAGTAAATAATTATCTAAAGGTCATAAGCATTACAAATATCTTTACAAACTGGTTACTTTGGATAGTTTCTCTCTTCATAAGGACATTATAATGGTCAGATTCTTTTTAATAACTCATCCATTTAGATACTAGTAAGGTATAAACTTAGAGCGGTGGCTGCTTTGATTGGCTCTTGCACAACGTTTTTCTACTCCTACTTAAATCTAAAAGCAGTTTTGCTAAAAGTCATTCACTAGTTTACACATAATCACAACTGTTTATTCTATATGCACAGCATATGTGTAAGGCATTTTCCCAATCACACATACACATGGATACATTAAGAGTTTAGTTTCTTGCTCAAGTCTGCTTTAATGTGCGGACCGGAGAAGCCCAGTGTGAAACTGTGAAAAGAGCTTCCTAAAAGAAATTCCTGTATTGGAACCATAGCTTTTCTTTCTTTGGTACTGCCTTTGGCACCATCTTGTGGTCATTGTAAATAGCAGTATTGCAAAGGATGTGAGCCTGTAATAATCACTGTGGTTACACATGGGGGTCACTAAGGAGCTTCCTTTTTGCTCAGTGGTTCATAGACCGAGCATCGCAGTGCAATAATCCTTTTAATCCTTGCTTAATATGGCTTCATTTCTAAGCTGCTAGCTTTTTGACTATCTTTTGGGACTGAGTACTGTATCTGTGATCATGGTTATTTGCAGACAAATTAAATGTGTCTGTACAGTACTGTTTCTCTAGGCTGCTCATATGTTACAGTTATTGTTATTTTACTTCTGTAATAATACACATACAATTTGCTTTCTTTTATGTTTTACAAATATTTGCATATTTTTCACAATTAAACCCTACCAAATACAACAAACCATCTGTGCCTTAGAGGATGCATTGATAAAGGATATAACAAGTTAGCTATGTAGTTGAAAATACATTACAGTCAAAAACTTGTAATGAGGACAGCATAAATTCAGTCAAGGCTGTTGTGAGACAAGTGAATTGCCTTAGAACTTAAAACGTTTTTATTGTCATTGTACAGTTGAATGCACAGCAAAATTAGGTAGCAAGACTACAAAGGTGCAGAAGTAAAGAAAACAATATACAATAAACTCCCACACTGTGGGAGTTTGTACATGGGCATCATAATAGGATATAATAAATAAGGGTAGAATGGCTATGGTGATTAAGGATAGGGATGGTAATTGCACATCTGCCAAAATATTGCACAGGGAATAGTGGCAAGTACTTCTTAGTAGATGTATAAGAGGTATAAATTTAAACATGCTTCTTTATGTATGAAAAACATAGTCAGCCATCCTTTGTTCACTGAGTGACTGCAGACATGTAGAACCTGCTACCAATCCAACAAGAGCCCAGTAAAACAGTAAAACAGTTCTCTTAATAGAAGAACAAATTCAAACTCCCCAGCTTACCAGGTAAGATCCTTCATCATGTTTGACCTCTGTCTGTCTGCCACAGCATCCTCTTAACCTGCCTCACTGAAACCTGAACTTATTTTATCAACAGGACACTGTAATGTAAAGTCAGAGTGTAATCTTGCACAGGATCAGTGTGCAATACCTACATACTTTCTCCTGTTCAAATAGTTAAACATCACATTGAATTTTAGTGCTACACGTCCGACATACAATGGTCGACCTAATCCATAAACTATTAAATGGCATCAAACACGGCCACACTGAAAGCCAACTAAACGAAGCTGCTGTTTACGTGAGCAAACACAGTGTGGAGGGTTGGTGGTTTGTAACATCAGTTCTTATTTCATCTTTTCTATAACACAGTTTTAAAAAACTGTGAAAACAGAGTTGTTTACTTATTTTCGATACTCAGTTGAACGTGAAAAGAACAAGTGACATATTAAATGTATGTATTCACATTTACTATACATTTACGTTTAAATCCTTTTGCTTTTCGCAACCCAAATTACATGAAAAAGCAACCCCTCTCTTCCAAAGCATTCCTGGCATCCTTTTTAGATTTTGACACTTTTTGCCGCATACAAACTGCGAGTCACCTTGTATATGTTGACTATAAAATTAGAGCAAACCTTCTCTAGATACATTTTGATTGTCCTTAGTATTAAATACGCAAGACAGCACTGCATTTCCACAAAAGCTGACAAACACTGAGAAATCTTTGAACAGTATTATAGCCTCACCATCCATCGCATTGGTGATTCTGGCATAGATTAGCATAGCCTGTAAAGAATAGATGACATTACTAATACAGGCTGTACTAATTAAAGCCAGAAACATCATTTCGTCACAGAAAATCTCTTTGGCTGGTGTTCTTAGAACTGATGATAATCTTGTAGAAGAGAAACATTTTAACCTTTCAGCTGAAGAGTGACTTTTACATAAACAAGTCAACAAAACACACATTAAAATAGAAGAATCAACTAAAACGGTAAGTACTTAATCTTAAAGAAAGTACATGAAAATACTCTGCACATGCAAATCCTTTCCAATAAGTTATGAATGAAATCAAAGACAGTCTCCTTGACTTTACTTTAAAAATTTGCATTTAAAAACAATGAGAAACCTCTCACTAGTTACTTAAGGAATAGTAAATGACTGTATTTATAAAACCCTAACTATTAGACATTGAATTACACATTGAATTGCTCTTACCTACCCACTCTTGTCTCAGTATCTACTGTGATATCCTGATGGGAAACTTAGCTCTACTCATGCAGCGTAGAGTTTTCTTCTGTAGTTCAGTGGGTGAGTGACGGAATCCTCCAGCTCCGCCTTTGACCAAAGCTTTGCTTCTTTCTGCAGGGGAGGTTTTTAGAAGAGTACTTTTACAAGTTAGCGTTAACTAGAAGATGTTGTGAGGGATCTGACCAAGAAACTGTCAGATAATAAAATGACCTTATGAACTAAAAAAGATACAAACTGAGAATTAAATGGAATATATCTTTATGCATGATCAGTCATCCATCCCAAAAAGTTGATTCGGTTCATCTGGAAAATGCTACATACAGATGAACAGAATCAACCAAATTATAGGAAGATAACACTAACTTTTGAAAGGACAAACGCCCCTTTTCCATTAGTACCTATTCACACCAACTAGACACAGCTTGCCACGACATAACAATTTAGAACCACCTTATGTCCGTGGTCATTGTCATAGCAACATATGTGAGCATCCCACATGAACAAAGCAATAAATGTGGGCGTCGAGGCAAGAATATACCTGCTGCTCGGTCTGTGGCTTTTTGTCAGACCTGGAGACCTCTGTGTGGTTTTTTGTAGCAATTTTCCCGTTTTTAAAAATGGCAAACCGTGGCGAGCCGTGCCGAGGAGGTACTAATTGGAAAATGGGCTAAAGATTAGTTTTCTGTTCTCTTTGAGAGGTTGAAACTACTGAAACTGACATAACCTGATATTTGTCCATAACTTTTTAAGCAATTTACTAGAAAAAAAATGTAGTCAAAAGACAAAAAGTACACGACCATCTATTATGGGTATATCTGACTGGTGGTAAGTTGCATTAAACTGTAGATATCTGCAGTATAAAACACAGGACTGGATACACCTTAAAACCAATTATTTAAAACATCAGCAATGTAAAAAAAAAAAACAAATAAAGGAAAAGTAATGTAATATAAAGTAACACAGTGGCTTTGAACCCATGTGTGAAACACTTTTGTCGAAGTGGAAAAAATGACAGGAAGATCTTACTTTGTTCTCTCTCTGTCTCTCACACACACACACACACACACACACACACACACACACACACACACACACACACACACACACACACACACACACACACACACACACACACACACACACACACAGTCCTTCCAATTTGAAGACTGTCCTGACCATATAAGGACATATGAATGTGTCACTTTCATATGGCAAGCGAATGGCTGCATTCTCATGACACCAAACACGCAAGATCTGTGTCCAAAATAAAATTTAGCTGTAAATAACAATCTGACTTCCAACACGATCGTGGCTCAAGAGTTGGGAGTTCGCCTTGTAATCGGAAGGTTGCCGGTTCGACAGTCTCGGTCGTTGTGTCCTTGGGCAGGACACTTCACCCGTTGCCTACTAGTTGTGGTCAGAGGGCCCGGTGGCGCCAGTGTCCGGCAGCCTCGCCTCTGGGCAGCTGTGGCTAGGAGCTAGCCTTCACCAGTGTGTGAATGTGTGTGTGGATGGGTGGATGACTGGTTGTGTAAAGCGCTTTGGGGTCCTTAGGAACTAGTAAATATACAAATACAGGCCATTTACCATTTAGATCAGCACGCAGCAACATCACATATGAGTCTGTGGTATGAAGGGGGCGGGGGGCCAGGAGGAGGAGTCGTCTATCTGGTTGGGGTCTGAGATGCTGGACCTCCCTGCTGCTGCAGGACCAGGGACGGTCTGCTTGTCTCCATCCCACGGCAAAGGGAAACATCTCCTGGGCCTATGGCCGGATTGCCCCTCTGGGGGTGATGGTATCTGGACCTGGGAGTATAGAGTATGTTTGGGGAGTGTGTGTACAGTGTTCATTTCTGTCTCCATGTTGGGCAAATGTCGAGTATTTATATGTGTGCATGAGGCTGGGAATTCATGTTTGTGTCTGTGTGTGTCTGTTTGTCTATATTTATGTGTCAGGTTGGGTCGTAAATTTCACCTCTCTGGCAACATCTCAGGCCTATTCCCACATAACACTCGGCCGGGCCGCTTCCGGGGGGTGAGGTGCCCTCGGACCTCGGGCTTCTGGGCCCGGGGCTTGGTCTGCTCTGGCATGGCTGGCTGCCGGCAGAGCCTGCGGGCATTTCACCGCAGCCCCCTGTGGCTTCCCCCTGGTTCGATCCTTGGATTCCCCAGTCTGCATGCCAAATATCCTTGGGCAAGATACTAACCCCCAATGACCAAGTTAGTATCTAGTATCAAGCCTCCGAAGCATTCATCGGAGTGTGAATGTGTGCGCATGTTGGTTAGATTGCACTCGAGTTTAGAAGTGCTTGCATGAGTGAGTGTGAATGGGGTGAATGAGACATATTGTAAACTGCACTTTGAGTACTCAGGGAGAGTAGAAAAGCGCTTTATAAGAATCAGTCCATTTACAATTTACATAAAGGCAGAGTAATGTGAGTTTCATGCAAAAACTGTGTCCATTCTTGGATATATACTCAAGAGTGGGCAGTTGAAGACTGACCCACAAAAGGTAAGAGCAGTGGTGGAGTAGCCCACCTCAACTTCTCACAAGCACTTGCAAAGGTTTTTGGGATTTGCAAATTTCAAGAATTACAGCCAAGATCTGTGGTAAATGGTTAATGGACTGGTTCTTGTATAGTGCTTTTCTACTCTATCTAAGCCACAGGTGTCGAACTCCAGGGCCCTGTTTCAGAAAGCCGGTTTAGTGCAAACTCTGAGTAAGTATACCCTGAGTTAACGAAAACTCTGGGTTTTCGGTTTCACAAAGCGAGTTCAGATGAAGCCTCAGTGAGTCACTATGACGACACACTCCGTGAAGCTAACCTGCCCCCTAGCAGGTTTACTACAACTAACCCTGACTGTCCCCGTCTCTTTGTCGGAAACCTGACAGTAGGAAGTGTCAGACATGGCGTGTCCCTTCCTTGAAGAGCCAGTAGATCTTGAAGCCCAAATACTCCGCAGAGCTCTCCGCCGGGAGAGAGTGATCAGAGCACGTATGGACATTTTATCATTACCTGATGATTTCCTGTGCGAACGTTACCGTTTCTCAGCACAATCAATAAGTTATTTGAATAACATCCTCAGGCCATATATTGCGCATGTGACACATCGCGGACATTCTCTCAGTTCTGTACATATTATTTGTATTGCACTTCGGTTTTTTGCAAACGGGAGCTTTCTGTATAATATTGGTGATGCTGAGCACGTTCCCAAGGCTACCGTCTGTCGGGCAGTCAGGAATGTTACAGTTGCACTGAAACGTCTCCTGTACTCGTTTGTGGTGTTCCCCGGTCATAGACCCACAAGATTTATCAAAGAGGGATGCCACAAAATTGCAGGTAGCAGGATGAACAAAACTTAATACATGATGTGGTGATACTTGAACTACTACTTAAATTTTACATTTATTCTCACGGTTCCCAGGCGTGATTGGCTGTACAGATGGCACTCACATTCCAATCATTGCTCCTTCAGTAAATGAAGGAGACTATGTGAACAGGAAGTCTTTCCACAGCATTAATGTGCAGGTACATAGTTCCCTGTAGCATTTCAAACTAACAAATTATTTCATTATAGTAATGGATGCTAATTTGTGTTCTCTGCACTGTGAAGATCATATGTGATGCTGCCAACATTATCACAAATGTGGAAGCCAAGTGGCCAGGCTCTGTGAGTGGTGGTGGTGGAGGACCCCCACCTGTTTTTCAGGCCTCCGCTTTTTTTCTAGTGGCCATAACGGGTCACATTTGAGCATACAGAGTAAGCAAATATGTACTTGTAACGTGCTCAGATAATTTCAATAAGTGCTTACAGAGGGGAAATTAATGTAGCCTCTAACTGCAATTGATTTACATCGGACAAACTGACCAAGCACTATGGCTCATAATACAATTACACCTTACCTGTTTGGACTATATTTTTATATTTCATTTTTACTTGCTACCAGGAACGTTTGGGGCCTGTTGGGTTGCACCTGCGCTCAAATCACATCACAAAATAAAATGTATGAAATAAAAAATAAAATAAAATATAATGAAATATAATAAGATAACGTGTTAAATGGGTGGAAATCCCTAGATCAATGTTTAAATTAACACTCACGCATTGACTCTGTCGGCTATGTTTTGCCATGCATGCTCCCTTTCTTTTGCAGCTGAGGCTGTGTTACTTTTTTTCTGCAAAATTTGCATGTTATCAGCATATGCTGCCATCAGAATTTCGGCCTCAAGCGCTGTAAAATACATTGACCGCGCCTTCTTTCCCTCCTTCTCCATGGTAATTCGCTTAATCTGTGCTCCACTAATCAGGGCTTTATGTATCCTCGTGCGCGCGCTTAACTTGGGGTTGACGCAACTCCGCGTTGATTGAACTAATTGTTATCAGCCTTTCTGAAACCGAATATTCCGAGTTGGACAGTTCGGGGTTACTCAACCCTGAGTATCGTTTTTCACTCTGAGTTTTCTAAACCGGCTTCCTGAAATAGGGCCCAGGCCTCGAGGGCCGCTGTCCTGCTTGTTTGCCAACTAACCTGCCCTGTTAGCTTCTTCTTAGCAAAGCACACCTGATCCAGGTAATCAGCAGCAGGTGGGCAGGGATGTCACAAAAACAAGCAGGATACTGGCCTTCGAGGGCTGGAGTTTGACACCCCTGATCTAAGCACTCAAAGCACTTTACACAACATGCATCAATTATCCATTCACACCCATTTGCACAAGCATTTTTTTCTAAGTGCTTTGTATCTAACATTCACATGCATTCATACTCCAATGAATGCATCGGAGAGCATCCATCTATCAAGCATCTGCTGACAATCAGCCAGGAATCAGCCAGGCATCCACCATGGCCCTTTAAAGGGCCAGGCAACCATGAAGTGGCTACATCTATATACTACATACTATCGCCTCCACAGCCTCCATTATTATGGCTTTTGTGTTGCCTACAACATCATTCCTGCACCAAAAAAAAAAGTCTTAGAGACTACAAACCTGTCACTCTGACCTCTGTCATTATGACTATATTTGGTGCTATTTTATCTAAAACCTATCCTTGCAGTTTGCCTACAGAGCCCGGTAGCACTTTCTATTACAGCTCTGGAATAAAGTAGGCTAACAAGAGGGAAACAAGAGGGAAATAATGTGGCCATTTATGAGTTATTACTATGCAATTACCAAAATAATAACAATGTAAAAACAAGTAATATCATGGTAGCTCCGTAATAAAGTGGTAATAGTAACAATGATAGGGTAACAAGAAGGAAACAAGAACTTAATAATGTGGTAAGTTATTATCACTCAATTATCTGTGGTATTTTCTGTGTAATAAGCACAAAACAGAGCTGCAAAACGCAAAACTGTCTGCTTCTAATAGCATATTAAGAAACTATTAAAGAAAACCTAAAAAGTTTGTGATTATTTCCTAGACCAGGGGTCGGCAACCTGCGGCTCTTTAGTCCTTACAGTGCAGCTCCACGTGGTTTGGGAAAATAAATTAGAAGTGTTTAGCTGAAGTGTATTTTATTTATATTAGTTCTTTTTTAACTTGTAGTTCTAAATTGGAAGATTATTGTGATATTGAAATCTATAAATAAAATTATATTCTATTATTTTTTCATCGCTCAAAATAAGTGTCACACTCGTGGAACCCGGTATACCCGCCGAAACGGCATGCATTTATCGAGACTTTCAACCCCACGTAGGCCAATTATGGACCTTCGGGTCCACATTATGTCAGCAGCTGTTCTCCATTGTGAACTATGTTAAAACAAACAGCGCTCACGCCTCACAGACGACAGCTTACAGTCCTGCGTAAACTGACTTCGTACAGCCCCGATTCGCAGACGCTGTGCGCAGAGGTTCAGGAGCAGAAGTCCCGTTGTAAACATATCACGGCAGACCCGACGATGTTTGCATGAACACGCTTTTCAGCATCTCTTTAATGACCACTTTTCACACACAGCTGCTGACACATACAGCCGGCTGTAGCTTTTCAGCTCACAGCCCAACACATACCACCAGACGTTAAGGCGGCGAGGCGTGATTGCAGGTGCCGCTCAGGTGCGTCCGCCTCCCCTGCAGCGGCGCTGCAGACCACGCCCCGCCACACACATTAACCAGGTAAAATGCATATTTAAGCAGAATTTTGCAAATATATATTTTTCATTTTTTAGCAGCATAGAGCTTTTTTTCCCAGTTATTTTTTAAAAGTCAGGTCAAGGCTCCAAAAGCCCAAAGGCGATATGAGGGGGGCGGCTCACAACAGTTTTTGTTCATTACATAAATAAAATGTAATTTTCTCTGTAGAACTTCATGGATGTCATAAGCAACATACCTTAGTTGTTCACACAAAGCAGAAAGGTAAAAAACAATATATACAGTGTTATCTTCATTTTAGATGTCACAAAGTATTTGCAGCTCCCACTGTTTTCTTTTGCGTGGAAACAAATGGCTCTTTGGGTGTTAAAGGTTGCTGACCCCTGTCCTAGACACACCTGTGGTAGGTTCTGTGTAATAAGCATGAATAGAAACTGCTTACAAAGTGCTCGCTGCCAGTAGGTGGCAGATTGCTGCCTAGTGGGAGTCTTCACTTTCAATTTTATCCCTGGATAACGATAAAGAAGAAGTGGGGTGCCAACTGCTAACTTTAGCCACCATTTGCCTCCTTTTTGGCTTGCCTTGAATCCATGCTTGCATAAACCAGTGGATTATAACAATGCATTTAGAATCAAACCCATATTTTAGCTACTGCTGTAGGATGGCAAGGTAAGTAAAACCTTTTTTCATTCCTTTAGTAATATTTAGGACCATGCAAGTGGGCGGCTGGGTGCTACTTGCTGCAGGAGAGGCTGGATCTTTGGATAGTACATAGTTTCTCCATTTCTGCTCATAAAAGTAGAGGAGGAGCAGGATTGGCAGACTGGTTGCCCTGGTGTTGCAATTGACCACTGCGGTAAAGAGAGAGCTGAGCCAGAAAGCACTTTACCCACACCTTTGGGCAAGCTCTGTAGCTAGTGCTCTGAAGAATAGTGTTGCAGATACAAGCAATCAAAATAAGTTTCCTCTCTAAGGTGGCTGGGATCCATTTAAGAAAGGAATGATGAAGACCTCAAACATCTAAAGGGAGCTTAGAGCAGAGTTGCTGCTAGTTCACATTGAAGGAAGCTGGCTGAAGTGGTTCAGGCATCTGATGAGGAGGTCATCCCTGTGCCTCTCCTCAGAGTGTTTTTTTTTTTTCAGGACACTCCCAGGAGGAGGCCAGAAGATCAGCTTAGGCTGCCACTAAAACTCATCTTTGGATAAGGAAATGGATGGATGTAAGTGCCTACAGCCTGTATATATTATGTAACAAGTTACCACAGAAAAGAAATTATCTTTAGAAATAAATTTAACAAATTCAGCTGAATTAAGAGCATTCTACAATTAACAAGTTAATAAATAAAATTTTATTTTCAAAATCATGCAAATCTATCATTGCTTATAGATCAATTTCCTCTTTACACATTCGTCTCTCAGAAGTAGCAATAGCCTACTCATAATTACTACATGAAGTAGACTTTGTGGCAAACTAAACATTCCCCCTTCATGATACATATGGAAAATATTTATTTTTACATGAGCAAAATGCCACTTGGTAATGGCGTGGTTCAGTCTGAAAAGGGATTGGAATAAATAAAAATGAGGCATCGCATCAGCATGGTATAGTGAACACAATTCAAGACACTTACACTGGTTGATTGCAGTTGTGACATCCACTGTGTTATCAGTGTTAAAGTCATCAGTTATCAGTTACACATGCACCAGCACTCACTTAAAGGTGAAACCAGTAAACATGGCTCTTTAGTGGCCTCTAGTGCCAGCCTAAACACAACAGCATTAACAACAAACATGTTCCTACCAATGCGTCTCCATCAGCAAAGTCTAGAGTTTCATTTATAGGCTTCCTGACATTGTATTCTCTGACAAACTGCATCATACTTTAAGCTGCCTGATTTATTATCAAACACTTTGCATCAAACAGCAGCTTAAATCTGTTAAACAGTTTATACAAGTTGAACTGATATTCCTTTCAACTTTCTCACACTCTACTACTGACAGTTTTGGGTTTTAGAGATAAAAGGGTGACAGATAACAAAATCTATAGGTTAGAGCCAGTGAAATATTACGCTACTTGTTGCACCTTTAAGATCGAGTGAGACAAATATAACAAAACCTCAGTTTACTTCTTTATTATCTGAAAATAAAAGATAACTGAATAAATATAAAACTTAAATTACTTCTGAGACAAAGTTAAGTAAGCTTTAATTTGTTCTACCTCTTTCTTTGAGATATACAATGGTAAAAGTGATTCGTCTCTTAAACTCACTTAAGGTCTTTTGCTTGACCTCAGAACCAACTTAAGCAAACCTTTACAAACAGAGATGGTTAAATGACAGAAAAGCAGGGCCTACTGTCTTATTTTTCAAATACAATTGTGGTAAAATTTCTTAATGAGTAGTGATGTGCGATACCACTGATTTCCTTTCCGATCCAATACCAAGTAAAACTCAGGGTGGTATCGACGATCCTGATCCGATACGAAACTTTGTACAAATACTTATTTTATTTATTGTATCTCAAATGATAGCATCATAATGACATGACAGGACATCAGATTACTTGTTCTTATCACTTAATAATGCAGAATTCATCACATAGAAATAAAAAAAACTGAAGTTTGAACATCTTGCCTGCCTGCAGCACTAAAGGACTCCGTGAGAGACGTCTTTCTCGCCCTAGAAGCACCTGTCCCTCTCCTCCTCTTCTGTTCGCCTCAGCATAAGCTCGTCATATTCTGTGATATGATTTACTCTGAGGTGTTTGACAAGGTTAGTGGTGTTGCCACAACACCTCACTTTTTTGCCACATATATCGCAAACCATGTCTCGGCTGTTTGTGGAGGTAACATTGCTTATATGGCAAAGTTCCTCTTTTCTGTGTCTTATCTATTAATATGCCTGTGCACTAAAACTTCCTGTTTTTTTAGTCTGGCTGAGCACTTAGTTTGTGAGTCAAAAGTGGCCTTGCTCTACAAGCCTTCATTATTAAAGTACATAAAACAATAAAATAGGAAAATAAGGATACTAAGGATATTGATTTCATGACAATATCGATATTTTAATGTGAGAATCGATTCTAAAACACAAATGACTGGTATCGGAGGAATCGATATTTCAGCATCGATCCGCACATCACTATTAACTAATTGTAATTAACTATTACAATTTCTAAGAAACTGAAAATAGTAGCCCACAGACTGTAACACATGGCTGCTGATTTCTAACCAAAGCCACGACAAGTGTTGATCTTTAAACTTGGTTGTATAGCAGTATCAGAAATTATACAATAAAAAAAATATATTTATTCTGCATCATATAGCTGAACAGAACCTGCAGCATACACTCAACCTGTTGTCTTATTAGGTCCACCGAGCAACATCTGTTGTATTCTGATGAGTAAGCTGGTGTCAATTTAAACATATTTTGTATATTTCCCCAAATGTGTTTTTATAAAGACAGATTAAATATGAAAAATTTCATTAACCTTTTAACATCCACCAACTTACTTACAGCCCACTTAAAGGTGAGGTTAGGTTACATTTTAGCTACATGCTAAACATAACATTACTGTTCTCAAGACATTACCTTAGGTCTCATACATGCATCTTACCTTCAGAATTTCTGTTATTAGACTTCAGCTGAATATATTAAATAGGTGAAAATTCCAATTGAATTTACAACCTGGTAAATATGAACTTAATGCTAACCGTACCCCTAATCTTAACTCTAAATAGGCTGTGATGGTTGTTTAGCGTTTCAACTGAACCCTTCAAGATGATGGTAACTAATGGAATTAGAAGTTCTGTAAAACAGAAAAAAAGGATTTACTGAAGGAATGTTGTACAAAACGAAATGTGGTTAAAATGTAACCTAGCCCTAAGTTTATCTACTGTACCCTGGTTTGAGGCTAGTTACAGTCTGGTCAACCTAAGAACCCCTGAGCCATAACATCTGTGATATCCAAAGTCCTTCTCTTCTTCTACTTCTATAGAATATTATTCTGTGGTACTCTTAGCTTCATATGTTCTCCTCAGTTTGTATATGGTATTATTATGAAGCTACTTTTCTTGTCTAGCTTTCATAGATCCTCCCCAGTTAGATAAGGCACTGCAACCTCCCGTCCCCCCTTTCTGTCTCCTCATGCTTTGTTGTGCTATTCTAGTACTGCAGGAAACCCATCTGATTGCTCCATTCTGGCTGATTATTCCTCTTAGCTAACAAGCATGCAGCTATATCTGCAGCCATAAACTTCTAGAACAAATAAATGTGGTAAGCCATGAGCATATAATTAAGGGTCCCTTCACACACAGTGCTGGCATGGTACAGTGTGTGGACACAGCATGATCAACAGTGAACTTACAGTCCGGTCCAGTGCCCAATGACAGAATGTTTTTGTTTTTTCAATTTTGCCTCTTACAACCCCACAGTGGATTTTTAATCACATGACCAAACTGTCGTTTACCTTTAATTCCAGGAGTTTAACAAAATACTGCTTTATTTATTTAGATATTACAACAATTTTTATACTTAGGTCCATAAATCCATCAGTAATTTCGGTCAGTAACTGCCTGAAGTCTAGAACCCAACAGACATCGCCAAATGTTTCTTCCCTTGAGATCCACCATCAGAGATGGGCAGTAACGCGTTATTGGGTCTCCTTCAGCGTATGAAAAAGGCAAGCCTTCATCATTCACCACTCCTTACACGTTGTTGTTTAAACTTTGGATTCCTGGACTGGAAACTGCTGAAACTGCCCTGTTGTAGCACTCCATTCCCAGTGACGATACGCTACATGGACTTCGGGCCATTTTGAAAGTAAAAGTTGTCTGTGAATGTCCACAGTGTAATCTCAGGGTTCACAGAGCAAGTGGTCAAAACAGGACTTCTAGAACGTGATCCAGAAATAGCACCCATGATGATTATCATCAGTATATATCCAACAAAATGATCTTGAATGGGAGACTGGCCAGTTTTTAGCTTTTAACAAAACTCATTACTACAAAAACATTTATGAATAACTTCTATAAAGTATTCTGCTTTAATCACAATTAAGATAAAAACTGATAACAAGTTTGTTTTGAGGCCCTTGTTCAGGAATTAGTTAACCATTACAGGAAATGTTATCCTTTGTATGTGATCGAACATACAAATATGACCAGAGGTGATTTTCCATGTTCCATACTGAGGCTTTAACAATGTTAGCAGTAGAGCTGGGCGATAGAACGATAACGATATGTATCGCGATATAACTTTTTCTCGATAGAAAAATTAAACTATCGCGATAGACCTTGCCGCTCTTGTCCTCTTAAAAAAAAAGAAAAAAAAAAAAAAGAACAGCCAATCCAAATTAAGTAGCGCAGAGCCGAACCAATCACAGCCGCAGCGTCACGTCACGTGACTTGTTACGTACAGCACAAGTGCCAAGCCGCACATGTGTATTTGTTTGGGAAGCAGCCAGCCACCGTACCGCCCGGGTAATGGAGGAAATGAGTGTGCTGACTAGAAAAATCAACCGAGCGTGACCGAAGAGAAAACAGATGATGGTTCCAATGCCGGAGAGATTGTCGAACGGAAGAGCCACAGAAGTTCCGTAGTGTGAAGGTATTTCGGCTATTTCAAGTCTGACAAAAAACAGAGTAGTGCGCACTGTAAATTGTGCCGAAAGCAAGTCTGGAAATACAATAAACTGGTGCATGCGCTACGTCCACACATACCCGGGTATTTTTGAAAACGCAGATTTTTCTATGCGTTTGCACCTTTCGTCCACACGTAAACGGCGTTTTTGGTCACTGAAAACGAAGATTTTTGAAAACTCCGTTTTTGCATTTACGTGTGGACTAGAAAAACGGAGAAAACGCAGCGTCAAAGGTGTGCGCATTTTTTGACGTCACACTGTGCGCCACATTATTGTTTCAGTGAAATGAATTTCTACAATACTGTTAATTCTACTCTCTGCAGTGTTTAAATGCTTACATATACACAGTTACTGTCCCTCCACACATACGACTCGGTTCTGCTTCTATGCCCCAGCTTTGTTTACTTTTTCCCACCGAGGCTTCTAGACTTCTGATTGGCCAACATTTCTGCACGGTTAGGAATCTAGCGCCACCTGCTGCTTTGGCATGTTCATAGCAGCGTTTTCCTTCATTTCTGCCTTTATGTGTGGACGGGATTATTTTTTAAAACGAAAACGGAAAATCTCCGTTTTCAAAAATACCCGTGTACGTGTGGACGTAGCCTCAGTCTCTGACTGGAAGCGCTAATTCGTCATTCGGCTTTTGTCAGACTAAAGTAACTGTTAAAACTGTTTGAAAAGCTCAGCTATACAACAAGGAGAGATTGAGAATTTCCTTTTAGTTCTCAGTTTATTTGATATTGACAAAAGTTAGTCAGTTTTGTCTGTTATTCTGTAAAACAAACTAAGATTTATTTTTAGAATTAATATTTTGTTTCTAAGTGAAATTGACAATTTAGTCTGTTTCGTTTGTTCTATTTTGAAACTTAAACGCTTTAGCGGCTGCCTTTTGTGTAGTTTGCAATATTTGCCTTTATTTATCTGAAAAAGTCTCATGTTCCTTAAGTACATCTACCCTGTTGAACTTATTATGGGAAATAAATATTTAAATAATAACAAGCTGCTGATTATTTCACATTTTACTTGTGAGCAACGGCACATTTAAATCTTACAAATATAGTTATTTGGCTTATATCGTGATAGATATCGTTATCGCCTGAAATGAAAAAAACATATCGTGATATGAAAAAATCTTATATCGCCCAGCTCTAGTTAGCAGCCATTAATAAACTGTTAGAAACACTTAGAGAGAGTTTGAAGCTAAACTGTACTGACCATGTAACAGGATGACAGTCTTGTATATTTACTGGCAGAGAGATTGGAAAGGTGTTTACCTGGCCTGTGTGCTCTGTTTCGTCTTTGTTGATGAGATACATCAGAAAGAATCTGAAGCAGACACACACACAGACAGACACACACACACACACACACACACACACACACACACACACACAGTTGTTAGAAAACACAAACAGTATTATCATTGCATATATTAGTCACACAGCATCAGTGCCAGATGTTACAGTGGCACTTGCTGGCTGGGTAACAAGGCAAAGACAAGAACGTAACGTGGTCATTTCTAAGTCATTAGGACTCAATTACCAAAGTAACAAGCACTTAATATCCAAGTAGTATCATGGTAGCAACTGTGGTTACAGTTGAGTAATACCACACTGAAATGTATGTAACTGGATAATAAGTGTCCAAACACTGGGGATAATAATGTGGAAACACACCTCAGTGTAACACAAATGCTGTGGTACAAAACAAGCCAGGACAAATATCATAGATATCATCGCCCACCTGAGATTGGGGACCAAGCCCCAAGTACACCAAGATTGGGTACCTATCTTTCATTAACTGACCTGAAAGACTGTGTACTATGTAGGTGTGATGATCTATGATGATGTAGGTGTTAAAAGGTACAATAACACACACAGAAATACAGACACTCTCCAGACGTACTTACAGGTAGTTGGCTAAGTTGTGCTCCTGTAGAGTGTGCGTTTCAAAGCCGTGTGGCACGGTGTCAAAGTAGTCATTACCTATTCCACAGATAAAACATTTGGTCTGCAAGAGAAACACGTGATAGTTAGGTGGTTGTCATTTATTGTAACCTATTGGCAATCTTCATCTATGCCTCTGTTGGAGGTACAGCTATACAAAACAAAAGAACCACAAAATCTATATTTTTACATGTTCATATGCCTGAATTTAAAAAAAACTGCATTGAACTGTTGTGTGTGTTTTCACCTCCATGTCTTCTTTCACTTGTTCCTGCTGATCCCTCAGCTCTCCAAAAGCATCAATGATTAACCCTAGGATTTCAGAGAGGGTGGAGCTTAAACATGCTGGTCCACATTATTACACTGAATACAACAATAGATATGAAAACCACAGGCTATCTACTATATCTACTATAATACTTCTAAAGGAGTCTTTTTTGCTATTCAGTTACATTCTCTATATTACGTCCAAAGTGTGTATGTCCCTATAGGGAAGGATATAAATACTAAAGACAAAGCCTACACAGATGCAAAATCCTGAATGTTCCAGGACCCATCATATTTTAAAAGCCTCATAATATCATATTAATCCAACTGAGCACTGTAGTGTCAGAATGTAAGCCAACGCTTGGTTTGTTTCCAAAAGTAGAATGGGAGGTAGAGCCCTCAGCTCTAACCAACTCTTCTCCAATGAAACCAGCTTCCAGTCTGGGTTCCTGAGACAGACACCCTACTTTTACGATTAGGCCCCAAACTTTTGTTTTTGACAAGCTTAGTTATCATCATTGTCAATATGTGTGGCAGAGGGAAATAATTATTTGGTCCCTACTCAGTTTCTACTACCACTAACGTTTCTCACTGGAAAAGAAATGAACAGTTTCTAATTTTTATGGTAGTTACATTTTAATGGAGAGAGAAAGAATATCAACCTAAAATCTAAAATTTCATTGAAGTTATGGATTGGTTTGCATATCACTGAGTGAAACAGATGTTTAATCCCCAACCAAAATATGACTTTGCACTTGGTGAAGAAACCCTTGTTGGCACACACAGTGTTAAGGCATTTCTTTTAGGTGATCACCAGGTTTGCACATCTTACGAGTGATTTTGGCCCATCCCTCTTTACAGAAATTCTTCAGATTACTTGGCTCCTTCTTGGGAATTCAAAGCCTCCACAGATTTCTGTAGTCTATTGATACTAGATAGTGGAAAAGGGGTGGGATTAAATAAGCATATGCTTCTTCCTGCTCCTTTTTGAACATGAACGTTATTTGGAGTTGTGGTTGCTCGTTTTCCTTTTGTTTTGCTTTGTTCATTTGTCTCTTTTAATTCTATTTTGTTGTACTTTTTCAACATGTTCAAAATAAAGATTCAATCAATCAATCAATCAATTTTCTATTGGACTGAGCTCTGCAGACTGGCTCGGCCACTCCATGGAAGGCAGCACAACTAATGTGCTGCTTCTTCTTCCGCCACTGGTCCGTTGCCTTGGTGGTATATTTTAGTTCACTTTCATGCAAGAAGACCCATCTAAACCCATCTTAGGTGTTCTGATTGAGAGTTTACAGTACAGTACACCCTCTTCTGTGGAACCAGCTTCCAGTTTGGATTCAGGAGACAGACACTATCTCTACTTTTAAGATTAGGCTTCAAACTTTCCTGTTTGATAAAGCATATAGTTAGTGCTGGACCAGGTGACCCTGAACCTCCCTTAGTTACCGTGTTGCACTGTTTCTTCTTTAGTGACCTTTTTCTCTCACTTTGTGTTTGTACACCGCTCTGCATTTAATTATTAGTTACTTTTAATCTCTGGCTCTCTTTCAAAGCACGTCTTTGTCCTGCCTTCCTTCCCCCAGCCCAATCGTGGCAGATGGCTGCCCTCCCTGAGCCTGGTTCTGCTGGAGGTGTCCTTCTGTTAAAAGGGAGTTTTTCCTTCCCAGAGTGGTTCCTCGTAGGAGGGTCATATGATTGTTGGGGTTTGCGCTTGTTTTTTTGTATTATTGTAGATAAAAGGCACACTGTGGAAGATAGGCAGAGTTTAATAATAAGTAATGTTTACGTTTTTTTATGGGAAGAGGAGGATTTTAAATTCAGTTCTGAACTTAACAGGGAGCCAATGAAGAGACGTTAGTATGGGAGAAATACAATATATCTAGTTCCTGTCAGGACTCTTGCTGCAGCATTGTGGATTATCTGAAGGCTTTTCAGTGAGTTTTTAGGACATCCTGACAATAATGAATTACAGTAGTCCAGCCTAGAAGTAATAAATGCACGAAATAGTTTTTCAGCGTCACTCTGTGACAGAATATTTCTAGTTTTAGAGATGTTGTGCAAAGAAAGCAGTCCTATATTTTGTTTAGTATGCACATATCCTTTCCCCAGAGTTCGTATCTGGTTAGGCACTATGTTTCATTGAAGTTTTTAAGGCCAAGTACAATAAGCTCAGTTTTATCTGAATTTACAAGCAGGAAACTGTTTAAGGTGGTGTTCAAGTGTACTCCACTTTGGAGAGACGTCGCGATTATTTAGTCTAGTCAATTTGAAATAAACAGAACAACCAAAATATTGGAAACCAAACAGAACCAGAAATGATTGCTCTCAAAATAATTATACATTTGAATCACCACTTCCTGTGGTGTTTACTCTACTTTACAATATTAGAATGTATTCATTTGGCTAATAGTTGCCTAATTAACTGCTTGTGTTTCCATTAAACTGTTTGTGTGCATGTATGTGTAGGATGCCTCACCCTGGATGATAGCCAGGAGGATTACAATGACAAAGAAGAAGAAAGTGATGTCAAAGATGATCCGGTAGATTTCGTACTCATCACCAGCTGGATCCTCGATCTGGTCACCAATTCCTCCACCTGCTCGCACTCCCACATACATGTGGAACATGTAACACTGAGGAACAGAGAGAGATACACAGGAAGGGGGGTACAGGGGTAACAGAGGTCAAATCTTTTGCATTGGGTTTTTAATGGGCAGAACCATGACTGTCACAAACAGCTTGAACACACTAATGTTTCTGAAACATCAGAAGACATGACATCTGTAAGTCTCTTTGCAGTAAAACAGGCATGATTCTAGTCACTGTAGAGGTCCAGTAACATTTTGAAAAATCATTGTTAGTGAATGCAGTTCACAGTGCCCTCAACTCTGCAGGTTACAAAGAAGCCATATGTGAATATGATCTAGAAACGCTGCTGTCTACCTTCTGCGGACCAAAGCTCATTAAACCAGGGACCGAGGGAAAGTATAAAGCATGTTCTGTGGTTGGACAAATAAATATTTTAAATTCTTTTTGGATGATGCATCCTCCAGACTACAGAGGAAACCAAATCAATGCTGAAAGGTGTGTTCAGTTTTTAGGAGAGCATATGCTTCCATCCAGATTTCTTCATGAAGGCGTTGCAAAACAATGCGAAACCACAAAAAAAGTTTTCTTCTATCTTAGCAAGGCAGAGCTATTAATGCATCAGTAACAACACAGCGCAATGTTTGTGTTAAAAGCACCGCAGCACATTCGCAGACAGAACCTGCCCGGTGCTGTGCATATGGCTTATGTAGCGAGTCATAAATAAACAGCTGTAGCAGCACAGATCACAGGTTTTACAGTTTTACTAATGTTTATATACAGTGGTTCCATGTTGGATGGTTAAGTTGGGCTGATTAAGGCTGTTGGTTGATGCGATGTTCAGAGCTGGAAATCTGACTTGAGGGGACACTGAAAAATTCAGGAAATTCCGACTTCTGCTTTCACATGGAACGCACCATCTGACCATTTTTTGCTACTATAAGCCTTATTGTAAGGAAGGAGACCAATCTTGCTAGGGCAGTGCCATTCATTAGTGCATCTCACCATCCTACTAAGCGCCTGTCACCTTCTTGAACTACAGACAGGCCGAGCTGCAACACTTAGCCCCTAATAGGAGACAAAAGAGCTCTATGGAATGCAATGGGTGGCTGACTATAGGGGATTAGTGTGTGTTTGTGTGTCCTGAAATTTCCGGGTGACAGAAGGCTTCCTTCTACCCTCAGAAAATACCATAGAGCCCTTATATAGTATTTCTTTCAGATGGCTTAGCAGCAGAAAACATTCTCATCTAAGCTGAGTCTGTTTGTACTTGGCATGTCTCTCATCACTGACAAGATGGTCTAATGTTTGGCTTTGCGATACACTTATCTTTCACCCCGACTCACACTGACCTGCATTAATGACACAGGTGCTTATGTATAGGTAATGGCTTACACTTCCAACATTTAAATTCATCATAATTGTTCCATTTCTGTTTCATGGCCACATCTTTGGTTAGACTTTACTATGTCACAAAGTTGTCTCTTTTAAACTGGCTAAACAATGGAAGCTTGTGCTGCATAGGTAAGGTAGGTAGGCACCGCTATCATGAAACTGGTATATCAGCTGATTCTGATACTCCAAATGCCCTTATCCAGCTCACCAATTTTGGATAGACTTCCTGGAGCCAAATAAGGTAACCCCCAAAGACAGTCTTAAATTGAGCTTAAATCACAGTAAAGGCTCAGGTTAGTAACATATAATTATTTATATTACTTGCACTGTTGCTATTCCCAAAAACGTAATAGATGCCTGAAAAAGAAGCGGACAAAATAAGTAATCTTCTTACTGCCTGAGGGTAACACTGCCGAGACTAAAACTACTGACTCAAAGCTCTCTGTCCATAAATGGAAGTGTGTGCTCTTTACAGACAGCAAAAAATGAAGTTTTAGTGAGACAAACTTGATGGGAGCAACTTCCCACAGCCAAGAAAGTGAACTGCAGCAGTGCATACCAGACATCCCAGTATTAGCTTTGGGTACAAAAAAGTATTTGAGTCATCCTGAGAAGCCTCACAGGTGTTTTTTCATTTATGAATAATGGCTCTCACCCATCATTCAGTGGAATCCTAAAAGCCTTAGACATGGCTTTGTAACCTTCTATGATAGACGACAGATTGACAGATGATACTAGATGACAGACAGACTGATAGAGGTCAGTTACTTTGTTTCTCATCTCTTTTTGAGTTTCTTTATATTCTGGCTCATCAAACTGAAGGGCCCATACAAACAGGACCCCCTCAAACTGACTTTTAGTTTTAGTCACCTTGTTTTCCAGCAAATTAACTGTTCTGTCACTAGTTATAAACTAGGAAATTAGCATAAACTAATGTAAGTGCATCCAACCTAATGACATCCTGCTCTGAACAGGCACAGGATGGTGCTAAACATGTTCTAAAACCTTTCAATTTAAACAATTTTTTATTAAATCCAGTTTCACAGACAGTGTTAAATCTAGGACCGTTTCTGAGAGCAGGGCTCCATGGTGTAAGTTAGTATTTATATATGTAATGTTTCCATTTTAAGGCCGACTCTATAGCCCTGTTCTTTCATTTTAGATAACTTAAAGAACAGGGCTATAGACAACCATGAACAATTACTCTCTGGATGTTAGGGACCAAATCAGCCGCTGTAAACTGGCAGGACTTTAATGCCACCACAGCAGATTGCATCACAGTTTTGCAGCTGGGTGCGGTGATGGATAGGATGTTACGTCACTTCATCCCTCACGACAACAACACATCTGAGATGCACACTGACATTTCAGAGAGTAAGCTGAATGTTTATTCTTTAACCTGTTGCATTACAAGGCTTGAAAATTCTGTTTTCTGTGTTATCTGTCTTTATCTGTATCGCTAATGCACACGCAGACTTATATAAACACCAACGTGATAAACTCGAACCGCTCTTTTGTATCTCTGAACAGATTGCAAGTGTTTCCTGTTGGGTTGTTACTGTCAGAACCATGAAGACCGCCTCACCCTAGAGGAAGTTCAGAATCATCCCTGGCTCAAATGACTTATTGATGCCAAGCAAAACAGGTTTACAGAGCAGAAGCTCTAACAGAGAAGTATTTGGTCACATTGAAAAGCTATGGCACATTGCTGTCCATGTTCTTCATTTCTATCTTTTTTACAAGGCCCGCCCCTCTGGAAGCACAAGAGCAAGTGGGCCATGAGATCACAGTGGAACTTCCATTCAGTCTTTAGTCTTGCTCCCATTGTATTTTCCAACATGGAAAATACCCCACCCACCCCCAGCAATCCGTGGAAAGGGGATCTCTCTCTGAATTGCCTTTCCCGAGGTTTCTTCTCAAGTTTTTGAGGAGTTCGTCTTCTTAGAGAGCTTGTGCTGCGTTAAAAACTGTTGCTACTATCAACCTGAGTTATGAATACAGTTGTGGTCTAATGCTTTGTCAGTGGTACAAAGTTTGCGTTTGCGCACTTTGCCACTTCAGCCTGTATTTAGAGCCACAACTGTATACACAACAGACCGAACATGCTCAGCTTTGCCAAAGCTCGCAGGAATTGGAGTTTAATTTGATCAATTAATTATTTCTGAATCAACTTAACAAAACATGGGCAAATGTAAAGAAATTTATCAATCAGGGAATTAGTAGCAACATTAATTGGACAATCTAAATTTGTTGGTTAATTATTAAATGAATCTGGATAACTCATCCTGCATCTCCTGTGTGTTTATGTCATTGATATTGATTTATTAATGATCATTTGTTTGTACTAATGCGTCACAATTTCCTTGAACGTTAAAGGGTCTGGATTTCTTCTCTTAGGTGCCTCAGTGTGATCATCCTGTCCTGTCATACTAAGAAATGTGAGTTTTTCATTGCTTCACCTGCACAAAATACCTAGGCACAAAAAATGGTCCAGCTCTCTCACGCTGTCCTGTTGTATAAGGCGCACAACATTCACCGCGATGAGAGGATAACTTTTGTCACTGCTCCTGTCCTTGATCCTCTGAGCCACTTAAACACCAAACTACTTGTGCGCTGTGTGGGCTTTTCTAATGGTCGTGCTAAGGAGTCCTTTCCCTCCCATCAGTTGCAGAATGCACTCAGAGTTGTACAACACTGGTGTAAATGTCAAGATGATGCAACTTTGAACATATTTAGGTCAAAAGACTTTTGACTAAAGTAAGAAGAAAAGTGAATCTAACAAATAATATGAATTGGTGTTAAATAGTTACTAGTTACTAGACAGTAACTAGCCCAGGGGATGCTAATCAACTGCCAAGGAATATTAGTGACTAACTTATTGATGCTAGTTAATAGCTTAGGTATTCTATGTGGTAACCTGGCAAGTAATCACTTGCCTTAAAAGTCTCGCCAGTCCTCTAGGGACACTTGTTGGTGGTATTTATTTGTTCATGTTACAGGCCTTGCTGTAGTGGGCGTGACCACAGATTACAATCCTGTAAAACAGGAGACATAATGAACAGAGGAAATCTGTTCTTGTTCAGTTTCCCTTACAGGTGAGGTGACTCTGGGTTGCTCTGACATATAATATGTGTATTTGTTTTCTGGGCTCTCTCTGGATTCCTCTGCGGCTGATATGTTGCTCTCAGATTCACTGTTTGATGCTGAGCTTGTGGTGATACTCTAAGACAGTACTGTACTCTGGCTGTTTCAGAGTTTTCACAGTCACTGCTTTCAGGCGTCTCCATCCAGTCACGTCTCCCAACACGATGACTTCTTTTCTTTTGGTTCCCTCTACGTGGAAGTGGTCCCCCAGTGGTCAACAGGTAGGTCTTGCACGAGGTGTAGGAGATTTCTATGAAGTAAACACATTACGTCTCTGAACACATTTTGTAAATGGGACTGTCACTCACTTGTTGTTTGACGACATACACAGTTTGCTCCCAGTAAGGTCTCAATTTTCCAGGTCCTCCCCTCTCACTCATGTTACAGACTAGGACACTGTCTCACCAGGTTGGAGAGTGACTGTGTTCTGTGTGTGATGATCATAGTTCTTCTTACCCCTTGCACTAGAGTGCTGGCTGTTCTCAGCTGCAGTACAATAAGCCTCTTCCATCCACAAAGCCCACTTTTTTGCATAGCTCTGAGGTGTTTCAGTCCCATCTCTGGCTAACAGGCCAAAAATTAAGTCTACTAGGAGATGGGGGTGTCGACCAAACATGAGGTAGTGGGATGAAAAGCCTGTTGCCTCATGCCTGGTGCAGTTGTATGCATGTACTATCTGAGGCAGATGCTCTTTCCAGCTGCTCTTTGCCTGCAGATGCTCTTAAGAGTGGCTTCTCCTTAAGCACTAGGAAACGATATTGTGCTGGCAGCACAAGCTGCCTTCGCTGAGCCGCTGTATGGGTACGCGTACGGATTTTCCATATGAAGCTTTCCCCACTCGTGCATAAGCTTTCTCACAGGGCCACTGGCTCTCCTTCTGCCATCATTCGTTATTACTGATTTTGTTTCTTTCAGTTTGATAAGTACTGATAGAGGGATCCTTCCTTTGGGATTTTACCAGGTCACTGTGACAGGCTGCAATGGTGACATGTTCACAAGGCAGCGACATATGCAGCATCTTGTCTCTTTGCAGACTCACAACCCTCCCATGTAGCCTGAATGGCCTCTCTCGTCAGCTCTTCAGTACACTTTGTGAAGTAGGTGTCAATGTCAAGTGGAAACCGAGAGAATGAGTCTCGGTTCACCTTCCCCAGCATGACATTTGACATCAAACCTGAAATCTGCCAGCTCACCTACCCAGCGGTGACCTACTGCATTCGCCTTTGCAGTACTCATCACTTATGTGAGGGGATTATTGTCTGTATAGACCAGTGGTTGCATGTGGCTCTTTCATCCTTATACTGCAGCTCCGTGTAGCTTGGGACAATAAATGATAAGTATTTAATTGAAGTGTATTTTACTTTTTTAAATTGTAGTTCTAAACTGGAAGATTATTGTGATCTTGAAATATTAAAATAAAGTTATATTGAAGTTATATATCAAAATATGCGTCACATAACGTGGAAGCCGGTGTACCTGCCAAAACGCCGTGCATTTATCAAGACTTTCAACCCAGGGTAGGCCAAGTATGGAGAAATGTAAGAAAAGAAAAATATCTGAAGAAAATAGAACATTTAATGATGCCTGGGCAGATTCATTTGCATTTACGTCTGACAAGAGTGGCCTACCAGTATGCCTAATTTGTGGAGAGAGACTGGCTAACAATAAAAGGTCAAATGTCAAAATTCAATTCAATTCAATTTTATTTATATAGCGCCAAATCACAACAAAAGTTGCCTCAAGGCGATTCATAGATACAGAGAAAAACCAACAATCAAACAATCATATGACCCCTATGAGCAAGCACTTTGGCGACAGTGGGAAGGAAAAACTCCCTTTTTTTTTTTTTTCCTTTAAATGACATCAGAAACAGCAGTATGCGACATTACGTGATGGCAGAGCTTCAGTTCATCCTTTGTCATTTTTTTTTTTTTTTTTTTTTAATAAATAGGACAGGGGGAATGAATGAGAGAAAGAGGGGGAGAGAAAGAAAGAAAACCAAAGGGGAGAAGAGACGGTGAGAAGGGGGGGGAAGAGAGAGAGAAAAAAAAAAAGAACTCCTGGGTCACCTGTATGGAGAAAAAAAAAAAAAAACAAACAAAAAAAAACAAACAGAGGAGACAGCAAACAACAAAGAGTAACATAATAATAGAGAAAACAAAGCACCATCACAATAAACTAGCTAGTCATAGATATCAATATTTACTAAATAATAAACGATATTGTGCAGCACGCAAGATAGACAGCGCACAGTGTGCTTTGAGGCAGCAGCCAAGAAAGCTTTAGTCCGCGTCTGTGAATACCCATGTGTGCATACCTGTGTGGATCAGCATGCTTGCATTCCAAAGGTTTCTCCATGTAATGATCTGCTAGGGAGTGTGGGGGGGCCACAGCCCCGTCCTCCAGGGCATGAAGCGGGTATGGAGGAGATCAAAACTCCAGACATCCAGAGGCCCCCAGAACACAAGAGACCATGGAAGACCAACAGAGGGGCAGCCGCGCCACTGTTCCAGTAAGAGCTGAGGAGAGTCCCAGATGAGGGCTCGCCCAGCAGCCGCGGAGCAGAAGTCAGGGGGAGTTGCAGTGACGCACCCGTGAGCTCCGCCGGCCCCCAGCTGTGCCTGAGTGACCGAGCCCCAGGCCGAGAGGCCGGGGGCACCCCACCTCCAAAGGGGCCCGAGCGAGCCCCAGGCCCCAGGCCCCAGGCCCCGACAAGCGGCCGCCAAGGAGTGAGCCGGTGTGTACCCGGACGCCCACCCCCAGACACAAAGAACCACCAACACACCGACACCTGAGGGAGTCCGCCACCGGCAGGGGAAGTGGTGGTGGGTGGAGATAGGCCTCCAAACCTTGGAGGGCCTGAGGTGTCCCCAGAGAGGTGGCGTCTGATACCCAACCTGACATATAGACACAGACATACAGGCACACACAGACACAAACATCCATTCCCACCCTCATGCTCTCATATGCACTCACTCCACACTCAACCAACGTGGAGACAGACATAAAGAGACGCTGTACACACGATCACACTCCCCAAGCGTACTCTACAAACCGGGTCTAGGTACCCTTGCCCCTGGAGGGGGGAATTGCACCCAGACCCAGGTGGTGTTACCCTTTTCCCTGCGGTGGGGAGAGGCAGACCACCCCGACTCCGCAGCAGCAGGGAGGCCCCACACCCCAGACCGCAGTCGGACGGCCAACTCCTCCTACTAGCCCTCCCGCTCCAGCAGGCCGCAGAGAATGGGGGTGGGAGAAGACTCCAAACCTCCCTCCACCCGCTCATTGTAATGTTGATGCATATGTGTTCTAAGGTGCAATTAAAACCCAGGAGGGCATGGAGCTACCTGCCAAGGAGCAGCAGGTAAGCGCATAGTCCCTCCTGCTAGCCCTCAATGACTAAGTGTATTTAAAATTGAGAGGTGGGCAACGACGTCAGGGGTGAGGTGTACACCCTGATGGTGATTTGGACTCCGTGATTGTGCCCACCCCCAAGATCCTATATGTATGTGTAATGAGAGTGTGAATAATGTGAATGTCTAAGTTGTGGGATAAAATTGAGGCAGAGGCAGCCAGAAGGGGACGGGGGGGGGGGGGGGGGGGGGGACGGGGGGGGGGGGGGGGTAGCCTCCTCTGCACCCTGGTGACATACCCCCACTCCAAGGCCCTGCATGTGTGGGTGGTTGTGGAGGAGCGGGAAGAGGGAGGCAGCTGGAGATGGGGAGGGAAGGAAGACAGGATAAAGACATGCTGTGGAAGAGAGACAGAGGTTAATAACAGATATGATTCAATGCAGAGAGGTCTGTTAACACATAGTGAGTGAGAAAGGTGACTGGAAAGGAAAAACTCAGTGCATCATGGGAATCCCCGGCAGCCTACGTCTATTGCAGCATAACTAAGGGAGGATTCAGGGTCACCTGGTCCAGCCCTAACTATATGCTTTAGCAAAAAGCAAAGTTTGAAGCCTAATCTTAAAAGTAGAGATAGTGTCTGTCTCCTGAATCCAAACTGGAAGCTGCAAGTTTTGTGGCCGCTCAGGAAATAGTCAGGCGTGGGAAGTCGTTCACGGACAGAGAATATATGAAGAAATCATTTATTAAGATTTCAGAACATCTCTTCGCTGATAGCACTAAAATGCCAGACACGGGGGGAGGACATCTGTGAGACTGTGATGATTGTTTAAGAGTCAAAGAAATAAAAACAAGCCACCTAGTGTCAGTGGCTACTGATGGGGCACCAAGTATGACTGGAGGGCACAGGGGCTTTGTGGCTCGACTTTTCTGAGCTGGAACAGCCAGAGTGGCGAAAGAGCTGCACTTTGTGGACATTACAGCGAACCTGAAGAAGCTGAATACAACTCTTCAGGGGAGAGGAGGCACAGTGTTACACATGCTGGAGGAGGTGTTAGCGTTTGAGTGCAAACTGACAGTTTTAACCAGAGATTCACAGAGAGGCACACTGTTTCACTTCCCCTCTTTAAGGGAGTTCAAACAAGCTTACAAGGTAATCAATTCAGAGCATTTGCAGTCTGCAATTACCACAATTATTTGGGAAATAATTCCACGAATTCAGAGAGGAAAAACCCACATTATCCTTCCCCGTCACTCCCCTGAACATCGATCCATCCCTGTTAAATGTGACTGGATTTTCAGGTGTAAGTCAACCTGATCTGGAGCTGGAGCTGGCTGACATAGCTGATAAAGATATGAGGGTGTCCGAATTCAAACGCTTGACAGAGGATCTTGAAGATGTTGCCCATCAGAAGGCCACTCTTGTTCAGAATCACAAATGGAGTGATGCGGAGAACCTTCCAAGACTGGACAAACTCGTGTTGGAAATATGGAATGCCATCCCCGACACATAAACATGAAGAAATATGCATTTGGAGTCCTGTCGATCTTCAAATCCACACACGTATGTGAGCAGCTATTCTCCACCATGAACTATGTTACAAACAAACACAGCTCACGCCTCACAGACGACAGCTTACAATCCTGCGTAAATGAAAGTGACTTTGCAACGCCCCGATTTGCAGACGCAGGTTCAGGAGCAGAAGTCCCATTAACCAGGTCAAATAAATAATGATGCAGATATTTTGCAAATATGTATTTTTCATTGTTTAGTGACATATTTGCTGTTTTCCAATTTATTTTTAAAATTCAGGTCAAGGCTCCGCTACATGCTCTACAAGTCCAAAGGCAATATAAGGATGACGGCTCACCGCATTTTTTGTTTGCTACATGGATAATTAAGTTCAGCTTTTTCCTTCATTTGAAGGAGACCTTCAACTCGGACTGTTTCCTTTTTGTTATAATTTTTTCAAGAAGTTCAAAATGTGTTCATTACTTCAATAAAACATAATTTTCTCTGTAGCACTTCATGGATTTTATAAGCAACACACTATAGTTGCTTATACAAAGGATAAAGGTAAAAAACTATATATACAGTGTTATCTTCATTTTACATGTCAAAAAGTATTTGTGGCTCCCAGTGTTTTCTTTTCCGTTCAAACTGGGTCCAAATGGCTCTTTGGGTGTTAAAGGTTGCTGACCCCTGGCCTAGAGTATTATAATTACAGACACTACACACCACAAAATCAACCTATTTAATTGTTGAATAAATTATGTTTATTCATGTATTCATTTAAATGTGTATTTGTGTTCTGTAAGCAGCAAATAAAGTTACAATTATAAATCATCTTCAGTGTTGGGGTTGGACTCAGGACGAGGGCTTCAATCATTTCTGTTTAGGTTAATGCTGACACCTGGTGGATACTTAATAATAATGGTGAGTAGATGCATTTGAACATGAAGGTAATGTAGGAACTCAGTCAGGTCTGAGCCATCGGTGAATTTATTATTATTTATTTATTGCATAGGCTCAGATTAAACCCACATGCAGTTCACGTAGAAATTAGTGTTCAGTTATGTTTGAATCAGTGGACTTTGAGGAGTTTTTATTACAAAAAAAGTCCAAATACTTTTACTGAACAGTGTTTGGCTTGCCTCTACTCCCAGAGCTGAACACAGAAGCATATGAGTACGTTCTGTTGTTACACTGACATGTTTAGAGGTTCACAGCAGTCTGTGTTTAATTGTATGTGTGTTTCTAAAAGGGACACGGATCAATTATCTGCTGTTCGTCACCACTTTCAAAGATATTTGTTTGAAAGGCCCAGTGTGTGCCTTTCAAACAAAGATGAACCTTAGCAGAGAAAGACGCAAAAAGTGTTTGCAGATAATCTACAAAGCACAAAGTGAAAGCAGGTTGACTACATACCGCAGCGCCGATGAAAAGTTTAAGATTCTACTAGAAATAGAGGCTCAAGATATGAACTTGCTGATGGACTGTGTGCTTCATACCCATCTGATTTAGATCAGAAGTTAGCTGATGAAATGACCCAAATTGTCCAATGCTACAAATTTTGTTGAAACATAACCTGCAACCATCTTTTCCAAATGTGTTTGTAGCCTTGGTATATGTTTTGACTCTGCCTGTAATAAACTGCGAAGGAGAAGACTGATTTCACCCATTACAAGATTTAGAAACAAACTGAGAATTGTGGCCATCAGAGTGTGAGCTTGTTAGGAACTTTATCTATTTATTTATTTATTTTTGCCTGTCCCGTTTGGCTCTTTTGCCATCAGAATTATTGTCTAAAGGCGAAGAAAGATGCCCAACGGATTTACTTTACCAAATGGACCATCCCAGCCTTGCCGTAATGGTCTATTTGATTCACCTTTTATTGTTTATTTTATTTTATTTTATTATAACCTGCTAAATACGGGACAGATTTGGCTGGGGAAAAAGAAAGAGGGAAAGAAAAACAGCGGGGAAGAGGGACGGGGATAAAGGGCAAAAAACAAAAACCAACAAAATAAGCAAACAAAAAATACATCTATCAATCACCTGTTGAGAAAGAAAAAAGAGAAAACAAGCAGAAGAAAAAAAAGAGCAACATAATAAACAACATCATGATGATCTATAGGAATATAACAGTAAATACTAAATATTAAACATTATTGTGCAGCACATAAGATCAACAGAACACAGTGTGCTTTGAGGTAGGAGCCAAAAATGTTGTAGTTTGTGGGTGTGAGCACCCGTGTGTACACCTGTGAGCATGGACGCGCTTGTATTTAAAAGGTTCCTTCATGTAATGATCTGATAGAGGGTGTGGGGGGGCCACAGCCCCGTCCTCCAGGGCATGAAGCAGGTATGGAGGAGATCAAAACTCCAGACATCCAGAGGCCCCCAGAACACAAGAGACCAAGGAAGACCAACAGAGGGGCAGCTGCGCCACTGTCCCAGAAAGAGCTGAGGAGAGTCCCAGATGAGGGCTCACTCAGCAGCCGCGGAGCAGAAGCCAGGGGGGGTTGCAGTGACGCGCCCGTGAGCTCCGCCGGCAGCCAGCTGTGCCTGAGTGACCGAGCCCCAGGCCGAGAGGCCGAGGGCACCCCACCCCCGAAGTGGCCCGAGCGAGCCCCAGGCTCCAGCCCCCAACAAGCAGCCACCAAGGAGTGAGCCGGTGAGTACCTGGACGCCCATCCCCAGACACAAAGAACCACCAACGCACCGATGTCTGAGGGCGTCTGCCACTGGCAGGGGAAGTGGTGGTGGGGGGAGATAGGCCTCCAAACCTTGGAGGGCCTGAGATGTCCCCAGAGAGGTGGCGTCTGATACCCAACCTGACATATAGACACAGACATACAGGCACACACATATGCAAACATCCATTCCCACCCTCATGCTCTCATATGCACTTACTCCACACTCAACCAACGTGGAGACAGACATAAAGAGACGTTGTACACACGATCACACTCCCCAAGCGTACTCTACAAACCGGGTCTAGGTACCCTTGCCCCTGGAGGGGGGAACTGCACCCAGACCCAGGTGGTGTTACCCTTTTCCCTGCGGTGGGGAGAAGCAGACCGCCCCGACTCCGCAGCAGCAGGGAGGCCCCACACTCCAGACCCCAATCTGACGGCCAACTCCTCCTCCCAGACCCCCCACTCCAACAGGCCGCAGAGAACGAGAGTGTGAGAAGACTCCAAACCTCCCTCCACCCGCTCATATGTAGTGTTGATGCATGTGTGTTCTAAGGTGCATTTAAACCCAGGAGGGCATGGAGCTACCTGCCAGAGAGCAGCAGGTAAGCGCATAGCCCCTCCTGCTAGCCCTCAATGTCTACGTGTATTTAAAATTGAGAGGTGGGCAACGACGTCAGGGGTGTACACCCTGATGGCCTTTTGGATTCCGTGTAGCGTGCCCACCCCCAAGATCCTATATGTATGTGTAATGAGAGTGTGAGTAATGTGAATGTCTAAGTTGTGGGATAAAATTGAGGCAGAGGCAGCCAGAAGGGGACAGGGGGGGGTAGCCTCCCCTGCACCCTGGTGACACACCTCTACCCCAAGGCCCTGCATGTGTGGGTGGTTATGGTGGAGCGGGAAGAGGGAGGCAGCTGGAGATGGGGAGGGAGGAAGGGAGGGGCAAGTGACCAGGAAGGGTCAGCACCCCCACTGACCCCAGTAGGCACCCCCTTACTCTGCAACCCACCAGGGAAAGGGGGCCCAGGCCCATCCGGACCGGGGCCCAGTTCGGCAGTGCCGCCTGGCCCCACAGAGCCCGGGACAGCCCACCCGACCCCACCACAGAGAAAACTACACCCACCCCATCATCCACTCATCTTCCAGACTACACAAGACAATAGACGCCCAGGCTGAGATCTTCCTCAGGGCTGGGTCCCCATACACCCACCCGCCCACAACCCCGGCAACACACCAACCAGGACCCAAGCCCCCAAGGCCCAGCCAGGGCCCCAGCCCAGAGACGGAGCACCTCCAGAACCCCACGCCCGTCCCGGACCCACCCAGGGGCAGCCAGGCTGCCAGGTCAGTAACCCACGTCCGTCAGCACAGACCCTCCCTTAGCCCCGCTGCACGCAGCCACGAGGAAACCGTCACCTAAGAGCCAACAGAGCCCTTAATAGGCCATGACCGCTACCCCGGGTTGAGCCCTCCAAGGAAGATGCTCCTGGGGACTTTATTTATTTTTTGACTGTAATGCAAAGAGACATACACATAGATAATGCCCAGACAGCAGTGGAGGAGGAAAACAAGAGAAAGCATCATGACAGAGTCTGCAACAAGTGTGAATTTGTGAGAGGACAGTCTACAGGTTAATGCCCCAATAACACACACACACACACACACACACACACACACACACACACACACACACACACACACACACACACACACACACACACACACACACACACACTGACATCATAGATAATTGGCAAACCTTCTGGAGGAAACCTGGTCTTGTTAGGAGAGACGGCATCCATCCCACTTTGGATGGAGCAGCTCTCATTTCTAGAAATATGGACAAATTTATTAAACCCCCCAAAATATGACTATCCAGATTTGGGACCAGGAAGCAGAGTTGCAGTCTTACACGCCTCTCTGCAGCTTCTCTCCTCCTGCTACCCCCCCAACCCCATCTCCATAGAGACTGAGTCAGCTCCCAAACAGACAAATAACAAACTAAAAACCAGCAACAAACAACTTAAACATAAACAATTACAAAGAAAGAACAATACAGTATCCACATCTGAACCAAAGAGTAACACAGTGAAATGTGGATTATTAAATATTAGGTCTCTCTCCTCCAAGTCTCTGTTAGTACATGACTTAATAATTGATCAACAAATTGATTTACTCTGCCTTACAGAAACCTGGTTGCAGCAGGATGATTATGTTAGTTTAAATGAATCAACACCCCTGAGTCATTCTAACTACCAGAAATCACGAAGCACAGGCCGAGAGGGCGGTGTGGCAGCAATTTTTCACACGAGCCTATTAATCAACGAAAGACCCAGACAGAATTTTAATTCATTTGAAAGCCTGATGCTTAGCCTCGTCCACCCCAGCTGTGAAACTCAGAAACCAGTCTTACTTGTTATCATCTATCGTCCACCTGGGCCTTACACAGAGTTTCTGTCTGATTTCTTTTTCTCTGCTCAGCTCAGATAAAATAATTATTGTGGCTGATTTTAACATCCATGTAGATGCTAAAAACGACAGCCTCAACATGGCATTTAATCTGTTATTAGACTCAATTGGTTTCTCTCAAAACGTAAAAGAACCCACCCACCACTTTAATCACACTCTAGATCTTGTTTTAACATATGGCATAGAAACTGAACATTTAACAGTGTTTCCTGAAAACCCTCTCCTGTCTGATCATTTCCTGATAACATTTACATTTACAATAATTGATTACACAGCGGTGGAGAGTAGACTTTATCAAAGTAGATGTCTTTCTGAAAGCGCTGTAACTAAGTTTAAGAATATAATCCACCCACTGTTATCATCTTCAATGCCCTGTACCAACACAGAGCAGAGCAGCTATCTGAACGCTACTCCAACAGAGGTCGATTATCTTGTCACTTCGCACGACTCTGGATACTGTAGCTCTGGTGAAAACTAAAAGCTCAAATCAGAAGCACTTCACTCCGTGGTATAATTCTCAAACACATAGCCTAAAGCAGATGACTCGTAAGCTGGAGAGGAAATGGCGTGTCACAAATTTAGAGGATCATCATTTAGCCTGGAGAAATAGTTTGCTGCTGTATAAGAAAGCCCTCCGCAAAGTCAGAACATCTTACTATTCATCACTGATTGAAGAAAATAAGAACAACCCCAGGTTTCTCTTCAGCTCTGTAGCCAGGCTGACAAACAGTCAGAGCTCTGTTGAGCCAACCATCCCTTTAACGTTAACTAGTAATGACTTCATGAACTTCTTCACAAATAACATTTTTATCATTAGAGAAAGAATTACCAATAATCATCCCACAGATGTAATATTATCTACAGCTACTCTTAGTACCATTGATGTTAAGTTAGACTCTTTTTCTCCAATTGATCTTTCTGAGTTAATTTCAGTAATTACTTCCTCCAAACCATCAACATGTCTGTTAGACCCCATTCCTACAAAACTGCTCAAAGAAGCCCTGGCATTATTTAATGCTTCAATCTGAAATATGATAAACCTATCTCTAAAAATCTGCTGTGTACCACAGGCCAAAATGCTGAGTATTGTTCAAAAGTAACTTGGTGTCTGTAAGTGTGTGTGTGTGTGTGTGTGTGTGTGTGTGTGTGTGTGTGTGTGTGTGTGTGTGTGTGTGTGTGTGTGTGTGTGTGTGTGAGATACTGCAGACGAGTGCTTGGTAGTGACGTGTATGAAGTTGTGCGTGTGTTTCAGTCCAGGCACTGAGTGTTCAGGAGTCTGATGGCTTGGGGGAACAAACTGTTCCATCGTCTGGCAGTGAGGGCCCGGATGGTCTGGTACCTCTTTCCAGAAGGCAGCAGGGTGAAGAGTGTGTGTGAGGGGTGTGTGGGGTCCTCCACAGTGTTGGTGGCTTTGCAGAAGGAGTGGGTGCTATAAATGTCTATGATGGAGGGAAGAAAGGCTCCAACGATCTTCTCAGCTGCTCTCATTATCCATTGTAGGGTATTGCGATCCGATACGCTACAGTTACCATACCAGACAGTGATGCAACTGCTCAGGACGCTCTTGATAGTCCCTCGGTAGAAGGTGGTAAGAACGGATGATGGGAGATAACCTTTAGTGAAAGTTACAAATAGGGATGGGTACCGGTATCTGACATAAACGGTAGTAACCAGACCGAAAAGCAGCGCACATTTCGGTGCTTTATTTCGGTGCTTTTTTTTTTTCCTGAGATGTCATACACTTTGGATTGTAGCCAATCATTTTACCTTTCCGAGGATAGTAGGCGGGCCCAGGTACGTATGTTCTTTTAGAGCAGAGCTACAGATTAAAAATGCCCAAGGCGAAGCGGTCAAAGTCTGGCTGTACTTCACAGCAAAAGATGCAAACTCAGCAGCCTGCAACAAGTGCTTTAAGGTGATACTGTGATACTGTGCAAAGGAGGTAACACCTCGATTCTGATGAAACACCTGGCGATGCATAGTGTTTTTTAAAAGACTAGAAATGCACCGTATTTGATAGCTTGCTGCGAGACCTCACACCGTGCACATCTACTGCAGGTGTGGTGCCTGTTATCGGACCCAGAGTTAGCAACATCCCCCAAGAACCCAAAGAGTAGAGTCCTGGCCCCTAGCCCTGCCAGTGTAGCAGAAATGATGACAGATGATGATGGCAGCAGCAGCCGTTCTTCTCTGGGTGAGTAGCTTAATGTTGTTCGTGTGTAATTTACGTTGAGTAGGCTAACCACGTTATTACATTAATGCACGTAAGGTGAACTAGCAAACACCGTCGTAGTTACATGCGGCTGTCTTCTTGTTGGATAGAGTGAAACCATATATGGCCTATAGCTGAAGAAAAGGCTAACATTGTTATCTTTTTACAAAAAAGAGAACAGCTAAACATGAGAGGTTTTAGGACAAAGTTTGTGTTTTCCATTGTTTAAGCACCGCTTCGAGCACCATTTAAGCACCGGCACTGTTTCAAAAGTACCGGTTTGGCACCGGTATCGGATAAAACCTAAACGATACCCATCGCTAGTTACAAATGATCTTCTTATGGCCTCTGGCAGTGGACTTATCTCTGTGCTTGTCCTGCTAGACCTCATTTCAGCGTTCGATACTGTTGACCATAATATTCTATTAGAGCGATTAGAGCACGCTGTAGGTATTACACGTACTGCGCTGCAGTGGTTTGCATCATATCTATCTAATAGGCTCCAGTTTTTCCATGAAAATGAAGAGTCCTCTTCACACACTATGGTCAGTTATGGAGTTCTACCAATTCTGTTTACATTTTTCATGCTTCCCTTATGATCCATATGACCCCCCTATGAGCAAGCACTTTGTGATTTTTATCTTGAAATTTTATCAATAAAATTTTACTTACTTTTACTTTACTTTACCCATCATGACAATAGTTTTAAATTCCTGCTTATTACCGAAAACCGCCACAGGTGTTTTGTGGTACTCATTACAATTCTTTAAGTGTGTTTTAAAAGGTTATCACCTGGTTATTAATAGGTTATTACATAGAAACAATCTGTTTTGCATTTTGCAGCTGTTTCCTGCTTATTACATAGAAACTACCAGAGAAATTTTCCAGGTAATGGTCAGTTTTTTAAGTTAGCATTAATAGGTTATTAATGTCTTATCAAATGGAAACAAGAAGTTTTGTATTTTGTAGCTCTGTTTCCTGCTTGTTACATAGAAACTACCATGGGTAAGAACATTATTATGTTCTTATTTCTTCCTTGTTACCCTACTATTATCCCTTTATTACAGAGCTGTAACAGAAAGTGCTATCAATGCACTGCACTTCATCCAACATTTGGACTGTGCAGGAACTTGTGCCAAGCTACTTTTTGTGGTCTACAGTTCAGCTTTTAATATCATTAGCCCAGTTCTGCTGCAGGACAAGCTGAATGGGATTGCTTCCACCTTCAGGTGGATTGATGTGCTATGATGGAAGTCTAAATCCTGATTAAAAGCTTCAATTAGAGCCGTTCCTGTATCAATGATCAAATCAATAATTCAATTTTTGAAAGAAATGCTGAAAACTGGTCTATAGTAGGCTAAAACACCCTCATGTAACTGCTTTAGAATTTTAGACAACTAACAAAACCTGTGGAACTTCCATCCATCCATCTTCTTCCACTTATCCAATTTAGGGACACAGATGGGATTGCAGAGTGACTGAGGAGGAATGATACACAGGAAATGGTCTGCAGTGCACTTGAACCATGCACCGTGGCGTGTGGATACTTCTTTAAGACAGTCCGTCTCGCCTGGCCACGCCCCACAGCTCACATATAAAGCAGCTGTGCAGACGTGACACCGGTAATAATTTGATCGGAACGCATTTCCGTGCGGCCTGATGGTGGAGAGATAATCTCTCTCGAAGAGAACCAAGAGAGTCGGCGCTACAGGCTGGAGAACTCTCACTCGCCACAGCAAGGTCCGACGGCCGGCGAAGTGAAGCCTCAAGAGTGAACTCGTAAACGAGACACTCGAGGTCAGACACAAAGGGTTAGGGTTAGACGCTGGGGAACACAGCCTGCAGCCACAGGAGCTCATATCCCAGAAGAGACTGGCTAAAGAAGCTGGAGAACACACACTCGCTGGCTGACATATCAGACACAGCAAGGTCCGACTGGCACGTAAGCCGGCGAATGCAGGCAACACGGCAGGGGAACACAGCAGCTGCCAGAGCAGAGGGCCAAGCCAGGGACGCGAGTCGCAGGTCGCCCCAGGGCCAAGCATCCATCCGTAGACAGGGGAGCCGCAAGAGTGAACTCAGGGACGAGACACTCATGCAAAGCTGGCGCCACAGGCTGGAACGCAACACACTCACTGGCTGGTGTATCAGACACAGCGAGGTACAGCTACCGTGTAACCGGCAAACCGCCTGCAGGGAGCCTGGCGCTACAGGCTGAAAAAACACTCACTCGCTGGCTGACCATCAGACACAGCGAGGTCCGGCTGGCGCGTAAACCGGGGAAGCATGGGCAATACGCACTGCTGCTGGAGTCAGAGCCGAGAAGCTGCCCCACCCGCTGGTCGTGTGAACCGCGCACTGCGGGCAACACGCCAGACAGAACAATGGCTACACTAGGCTGCAGAAGTCTCACTCGTCACAGCGAGGTCCGCCTGGCGTGTAAGCCAGCGAACGTGAGCAATACGCCAGGGGAGCACAGCCTACCAAGCCACTCAAGCACAGCAGCTGGCTATCGCCGAGACAGGAACCCGCGATATGCGGACAATGCTCCAGACGGGAAGTCGAAGCCGCCTGCTGGAGAAGCCGAGTCATAACAGATCCCCGCCTAGCACTAGGCAGTGACACAGTGCCAGGGAAAGAGAGCCTGCCGCAGCAGCTCGGCCACTCAATGGATGGCCGAGGTAGGTTAAGGCCCAGGGCCTGTCCCAGGAGCAGAGCGGCCGACCTGCACCATCCACGACAGGGGAGGGGCTGGTGGCTCAGGCCACTGAGGGCCCAAGAGGGGAGCAACCCAAGGTTCATCACCAGGGTATAGCAGACACTCTGCGCTGTACGCAACCAGGGGGCCAGCAAGAGTGGGCCTGACGAGACACTTGCGGTCAGTTGGGAAGTGTCAGCTCACTGAGCGGGCACCTGGTGGCCATGTGACCCGCGACACAGGGGCAATGCACTAGACAGAGAGCCAGCGCTGCATGCTGGAGAACACTCACTTGCTGGCTGATGTATCAGACAGATCAAACTGCCCCCTGGCAGTCTAGCCCGCTGAAGGCCAAGCGGGGACTTAACCCGAAGGTCCACCCAGGGGCCAAGCGGTCGCTAGCACTGTCCGCAGACAGGGGAGCAACAAGAGTGAACTTTGAGAACGAGACACTCATGCACAATGCTCCAGGCTGGAGAACACTCACTCGCCAGCTGAAGAATCAGACACTGCGAGGTCCAGCTGGGGAGTAAACCGGCGAATGCGGGCAATACGCCAGGGGAACACAGCCAGTAGCTGCAGCAGCTGATATGCCAGAAAGAACCCGGCTAAAATAGGCTGGAGAATGCTCACTCGCCGCAGTGAGGTCCAACTGGCGCGCAAGCTGTGAATGCGGGCAACACGCCAAGGGAAGACAGCCTGCAGCTGCAGTGCAGCCAGGGAGGTGACTCACCGAGGGTGTCAGCTCACTGAGCAGGCCCTGCCAGCCACGTAGACCTGCAACATTTGGGCAATCTGCCAGACAGAGAGCCAGCGCTGCAGGCTGGAGAATTGTTAACCGCTGGCCGAGGCGTCAGCGAGGCATAACTGGTGTATAAACCGGCGAAGCGTGGGCAATATGCCAGGGGAACGCAGCCTGCAGCAGTGCTGGCCACTAAGCCCAATTCAAAGGATGTCAGGAGGGAGGAGGGCGGCTTGAGGACAGCTGAGCCCAGGCTCCGAGTCCTCCCCGCCTCACCTGAACACGGCCATCTCCACACGCCTGCATAGGCCCCTCAGCACAGCGAGGTGGCCCCAGGGTAGACAGGCAGTTCCATCAGGCAACCCTGGTCGTCTGACCCGAGCCAAGCGTCATAAACATCAACCTCCTGACAATCAACATCCACCAGCCCAGGGCTCACAGAGGCGGGGCCATGGGAGGGAATGCTGTGGGAGGGGCCCGGAATCAGGCGACCCAGACATGGGTTCACCCGTCCGGGCCCCACTCCAGTGGCAGCCAGAGGGGATAGAAGTTTCTTCAACATCCACCTCACGATAATCAACCTCCACCAGCCCAGGCCTCACAGAGGCGGGGCCATGCAGCCATCATCCTCACTTTAGCCTGAGAGGCACAGGATGGGGGAGGGCTCTCCGTGTCCCCAGACTGCCTGCAGTTGACATGTCAAGCTTCATCCCTACAGAGGGAGTGACAATATGGCCGCCATCAGGGCATAAGTAACCCTTACGCCCCTGTTAGGGCATGCCACCCTGCCCAGGGAAGGCCCGAAGGGAGGAATGGCACTCAATCGCCTGCCACCAGACCAATCAGGCAGCAACGGCACCTGAGATGGGAGGCGGTGAGGCTGCGTGACATCAACCTTGAGGTCCACTCTACTAGACAGGACCGCAGGAAGGGCTAGTTCCCACACCTGTGATGCTTCAATCAAGAGCTGAAGGGACCCATCTCACCCGACACTGTGCACGGGGACCAGCAAGGGGCAGCCCAGGGACAGGGCGGCAACACCGGAGGAGAGGATGGAAGCTTCTTCAACATCCACCACCTGATAGTCAACCAACACCGGCCCAGGCCTCACAGAGGTGGAGCCATGGGAGGGATGCTGTGGGAGGGGCCAGCAGTGAATCAGCAACAGGTGTGGGAGGGGACCCAGCCCATGGCCTGCCTATCTGGTGTCCACAGCAGTGGCAGGCATTTTTTGGAGGCATGAGATGGGGGAGGGGTGGGCCAGTTAAATGCTTTCAGAAAACCAAGCACGGTCTGCCTAGTTCGTGTTGGCAACAAAGCAGTCCGTGCAAGTGTCAGCTTCTCTAGCCAGCATGCTATGGGCTGCTATCATGTAGTTATTTATTTTTCCCTTTTCGCCCAGGCACAGCAACACTGCTCGTTCCTATCGTCAAAAGGCAAAAATGCCATACACAGACATGTTTGGGATGTGTGGGCTGCCATACTTCTGCTACCAAGCAAGGGGGCGGGGCCACACGCTAACCAGGAAGTGCTAACAGGTAGCCGGCACTAGCCGCAACCGGAATTCCCCTTCCACCGTTTATTTGCTTCTGCGTCACAGTGCTGACAGGTGAACGTGTATGCTTGGAACTCTGACACCTTTCCCCAATGTAGCCGAACTACGAGCGGAGCCCTGCTGGCCGGGTTAACCCGCGAGCTGCGGCCTATATGCCAGACAGGCTAACAGGCTGGAATGCTAAACGCCGGCTGGCTAACGGTAAGCCGGTGTTCTGCCAAACCATCATACTTTAGGAAAACGTCCTACCGTAGGTAGTGTATGCACATTTCTGCAGTCACAGAGTAATTACAGCATAAATTTAAGTAGGTATGATGGTTTGCCACTTAACTTTGCCCATCAGAGTATGCTTGTAGCTCATATTCATAAAGCCTGGACTACGGTGGCCCTGAGAGGCCAAACGGACTGCAACTTCAGAAAACACTTGCAAAAAGAAAAATGCTGCAAAAAGGAAAACGCTGCAAAAAGAAAGACGCTGCACTGCAACTTCGAGAAAAACGCTGCACTGCAAAAAGAAAAACGCTACAAAAAGAAAGACGCTGCACTGCAATTTCAAGAAAAACGCTGCACTGCAAAAAGAAAAACGCTGCAAAAAGAAAAACGCTGCAAAAGCACACAAAGCACAACGGAAATAGGAAAAAAGACAACGGAAATGTTCCTGGGGAGACAATAACCCGACGGACCAGTTGCACGAACCAAAACATGCTAACCAGTGCGCTAGGACTGGGAGACACTTCAAAGAAGTGGAGGAGAGGTAAATATCTTGTAATCTCATGATTCTAATAATACTACAGATATCTGGAATATATATTCAAAGATAATTCTAACAAAGATAATGTTTAATGTAGCCTTAGAAATGAAGCTTTTTTAAACTCGAGAACAAATGCAAAGGCATGAACTGGTAGGTACTAAGAACTGTATTCTGGTTTAAGCCTGCCACCGGTTCTACGGCATAATTTTAAAAACTAGTTTATGACTTAATAGGGCATATGTACACAGTGACGAAATTCTTCTAACTTCTCTAATTTTGCTCATTTTGAGTTGTCAGCATAGAGGTCTTAATGAGAGTGATAAGTCCTGAATCCTGGTCCATGTTCTTTGAGCTTTTGCTGGCCTTTATTTAAGCACACATCAAGAAGATTAAATACTTGAGTCATGTTTATTGAGACTTGTTTCAGATGTGGTATTTTTTTTAAAAACACTTATTAAGTGCATTTGTGGATTCCTGCGGTCGTAATTATCTTTTCATGTTTTCTCTTCAACCTTAGGCCCAGTCTCAGTCACAGACATCATCAATAAGTATTTCTCTGAGGGCCATACATATGAAGTGATCCTGGATTTTCTTGAAAACAAGCATAATATTTGTATGAGTCTGAGAACATTAAAGAGGAGGCTAAAAGATGCTGGAATGACTAGAAGGACAGACTTTACTCCCACTGACATTGTCATTTCCACTGTTACACAAGAGCTGAGAGGCTCAGGTCAGCTTCTGGGTTACAGATCCATGTATCAGACACTGCGACAAAAGTATAATCTGAAAGTTAAAAGAAATGATGTAATGCACATACTCTCAAGACTAGATCCATATGGTGTTAACCGTCGCTGTAAACGCAGGTTTGTTCGAAGAGGATATTTTTCAGAAGGACCAAATCAAGTGTGGCATGTGGATGGTTACGATAAGCTGAAGCCCTTTGGTGTTTCTATTAGTGCATGTGTCGATGGATTTTCAAGGAAAGTTATGTGGCTCAGCTGTGGCAGCTCAAATAATGACCCAGGTATCATTGCAAAATATTATATGGAGTGCTTGTCACGGTTTGGTCAACTTCCAAGCATGCCTTCGTACAGACTGTGGCACAGAAAATGGCACAATGGCAGCCATTCACTGTGCTTTAAGATCAGACCATGGAGATGAACTTGCAGGAGCCCACAGTCATATGTATGGTACCTCAACTACAAATCAACGGATTGAAAGTTGGTGGTCTTCGTTCAGAAAGCAAAGGTACATGGCTTTTAAAATATATTCTGAAACTAAAATTGAATGGTTCTGAAGGTGTTTCGTGGTCAGCGATATACTTTTTTTTGTGGGTGGGGTTTTATACTCAAATATTAAATTACAGTCACAAACAAAGAAAAACATAGTCACCTACACATTTTTCTCATGTGATGCACAACTGCTTCAAAAAATATAATAAATGGTTTGGTATACCAGTGACATTTGTTTGTATTAAAACAACTCACTCAAAAAGAAAATCCTACTCAGACATTCCACAAAAGTCCTAAAAAGGAACTATAAAAAACAACAAACAAACTGACATTCAACATTTTAATAAATTATTATGAATCCTAGAGGCAATGGCATCAGTAAAGATTGATGTATTTAAAACTGAGTAAAATGTATTCAAATTTGTGTGCCTACGTAGTACCAAACTAACATCTAGATCAAATAGTTTACCTGTAGGGAGTCATAAATAAAAGAACAAGGGTTTCTTCAAATTTGAGAACTGTAATATGAGTAATATAAGAACATTGATCCAACATGACAGAAATTTGTTAGAGGAGGTCATTCGTTTCAGACATTTCTTCGACTTTGTGTGCCAAAAAAAAAATACTGATGTTTTCACTAGCTTTTGGATTTCTGTGTGGTATCTAACAAGTGATAACAGCTTCAGTGTTCATGGAGAAACAAAATAGTACATTTATATGGACAGACCTGTATATTACAACTTTTCTTAAGTTCAACCGCCAAATGTAGGAATAACAGAAGGATTAATAATTTTGTTAAATTTTGTTATTTGTGTGAAGTTGCTTTTTTTTCCTGCAGTGCATTGATGAAACACTTCAGAACATGTGAATAAGCTTTTCTTTGAACAAAATTGTGCACATTTCAATATTCTTAAGATTACGACTTTTTTTTAAAAGAGGACAATTACATTGAATTACTTGTGTTATTAAATTTTATATGCCTTGTCATTCCACCATTAGAACTCAGTTCTGGATTGAACTCTTCAGTGACCTGAGGGAGAGGCATCTTTTCAACGGCAGTCATGAACATAAATGCCTTCTACGATATGTCTTCCTCAATGTCTTGCAAAAAGAGCTTGACGAGTACAGAGATCTCTGGAACACTCACACCATCCGACCTGTGCGCCAATCTTGTTGTCCATCTGGTAAACCAGAAGCCATGTATCACCTGCCTCATAGGTATGTATTTAGTCCATGTATTTTATTTCATAGTTTTACTAAAATTTTTCTTCCTCAGTATAGTGTATTGTATGTGCAGGATACCTGTCCAGCTTGCTGTTATTAAACCTGTTGTTCATTTATAAAATGGTTCAGGAACAGTCCATCCCTTATGTGCACTCTTTTCTTTCTTGACCTAACCACTTGAGTTAAGTAAGCAGTATGCCATTTAGGTTTAACAATTTGCCCTAACTGTTACTCACAGCAGGTATTACACACACTTTTGCAATTGAATAGTATTTTTTGTTGTTTTCACCTTTTTGCTGAATAGAAATTAAAGCTGCCACTTGTGTTTTGCCATTAGTTCTGTTCTCTGACTTCATGCACATACGTTTTATTTTTATTTTTTTTTCCAAAAAAAAAAAAGTTAGACAATCATATTTTAACTTTGGATCACATCTTGGCTAAAAATGACAAATGTAGATATATGCATAATTAAGATTCTTTAAAATCACAATTTCCAGAACTGACTTTTAATTATAAGATTGACTTTGCGCTTTTGCTGTAACCTTGAAGGATAGTACCTGGAGAAGTGACTGAATTTGTTCATTTTTCTGACTGACCTAAGGTATGGTGGAAGAGAGTGTGGATTCCAAGTGCCTCAAGACATCCTGCACCAGTTTGATGACATTCTACCTGCTCAGTACAGTCTATGTGGGGACGACAATCTCCAGGTTCATTTCACAAACTTGGAAAGACAGAGTGAGCTCCCTCGACCAGTCAACTGGACTACTGCAGTTGAAAATTATATAACACTCAAAAATATGACTGGACTTTAGAAGTCAATGTAAAATCATCTGCTAGATGTGGGTACAATTACCACTGACACTAATTGTCACAAACCAACTTTAATGAGTATTGAAAAAAATAGTACCATAGTTTTTATATAAATAGTTTCACTACCGTCAACTTTTCAGTGTGTACGCTTTCGACCTGAAGAAATCAAAAGACCATACTGTACAAAATAACTTGTTCCTTTTAATTAGGTGTTGTAACAAACACGTTGATTAATTTGGAGATCTGTTTTACAAACAAAGGTTTACAAAAGCATTCAGCGAGACCTGTATTTATGTGGGTTTTTCCTATTTCTTTTTTTAACTCCAAGAACAACTTGCATATCTTACAAAAAAATGTAATCAAACACAGAAGTGTTTGATTAAATAAAGCCTTTTAACTGAATTTATCAGATTTTTTTTCCCTGTGTTATTATACTAGCGTGTCTCAGTACATTAGAATACTTCAGAAATGTTTTATTTTGTTACATTGGCAATTTCTTAATACAGTGAAATATGTCTAACTTGTTCAACTGTCCCACTATGATACTATGCTTTTGAAATTCCAAAACCTGATTGAACTTTCTGCGATGCATTAAACTTTATGTGATTTACACAAATTATAAATTATTAGAAAAAAAATTTCAGAGTTTAAAATCACAAACTTCAACTGTTTGCTAAAACCATAAATGTGGCTTAAAAGCAAAAGGACTTGGACCTTAGGGAAGCCCAAACCCAGGAGAGTTCTGGATGCCATAATCTATGGCTTCTTGGAAGTCCTCATAACTGTGTAGCACTGGGATTTTGATAGTATTTGCACAGACATCTACTACAAGGAAGCGTGAAGTGGTCTGGAAAAGAAGTTGTGGCTTTGGCTGAATTGCTGCAGGAGGAATTTCTCTCAGTCCAGTTGCAAACATAAGGATGTCTTCAAGAGACAGACTTCCATTTCTCTCTGAAAATGTAAAGAGAATAAAAGTTATTTCTAATGATAATAAACAGGAAAAAGGTGCCATTACACTTTGCTGACATAAATGTACTCATTTCAACATTTTCAACCAAATTTAATACCTTCTACAGAAAGCAGATAGTCTTGCCAGTAGCTTAGTACTCGTCTCCTCTTGATGCCTAGAGCTGCCAGGTGGACCAAATTGCACATGGAAGATGTTCTCAAGAAGATCAGCTGTCAGCCTGGTCTCATTGTAGCACATGAATGAGAAGAAGAGTGAAGGATGCTGTTCCAGAGCGTTTAGAAAAATACATGACTACATGAGGGCACATCCTTTATCGCTATGCCTGTAATACTCTGCCTATTGCCTTAATATTAAATAATTTTTTGAACAATAATTATTGAAAATATTTTGTCATGTCATTATACTGCCGCAAGTAGAGGTGGCATGGGCCGCGAAACTGAGACACAGGCATTAGAGCCTCTTAATGCTTGTTTTGTTTGGGTTTCCACCAGAGTGGAATTAACAAAAAATAGAGAGGGCATAGCCTAACATACGAAATAGGAAAATAATGATGTGTAATCTATTTATTTCAACAAAAAAACTGTATTCTGAATACCACCTATTTACACAGTAACTTTAACGGAATACAGTTACTCGTATTTTAAATACGTGACAGTGTTACATGTATTTCGTTACTCCCAAACACTGCAAACATATCTGTAGTATTATTAGAATCATGAGATTACAACACATTTACCTCTCCTCCACTTCTTTGAAGTGTGTCCCAGTCCTAGCGCACTGGTTAGCATGTTTTGGTTCGTGCAACTGGTCCGTCGGGTTATTGTCTCCCCAGGAACATTTCCGTTGTCTTTTTTCCTATTTCCGTTGTGCTTTGTGTGCTTTTGCAGCGCTTTTCTTTTTGCAGCGTTTTTCTTTTTGCAGCATTTTTCTTTTTGCAGTGCAGCGTTTTTCTTGAAGTTGCAGTGCAGCGTCTTTCTTTTTGCAGCGTTTTCCTTTTTGCAGCATTTTTCTTTTTGCAAGTGTTTTCTGAAGTTGCAGTCCGTTTGGCCTCTCAGGGCCACCGTACTGGACGGTTTGCCACTTCATTTTACCCGTTAAAGTATGCTTGTAGGTAACAGTCACAAAGGTAGCATGGTTTGGCACTTCATTTTATCTGTCAGACCATGTTTCTAGCTCTTATTAACAGAGGTAGGATGATTTGCCACTTAATTGTAGCCTTTAAAGTATGCTTCTAGCTAATATTCATAAAGGTAGGATGGTTCGCCACTTAATTTCGTGTTTTCCCACAGTGTTAAGCAGGCCGACAGCGAATGCTTGGAACACTGAAGCCATATCCCTTCTGTGTTTACATACATCGCAGCCGAGCTGCACAGTGCCCAGGCGACAGCGTATGCTTGAACGCTGAGGCCGTGTTCCCTGCTGTGTTTGCTCACCGTAGCCGAGCTACTCGCTAGCCGGCAGCCGCACAGCGTGGTCCGACTGGCACATAAGACTATTTTTCAAGGCGATAAGCCAGGGAGGGGAGACCAACCAAGGGGAAAGATAAGGGCAAGCTAAGGGATAACAGGGCATACCAAGGAAATACCAGGGAATATCAGGGGAATACCGGGGAATACCAGAGGAGAGGCAGCGCCCACGGAGGCTGCCAAAACAGGTTCCTGATGGATGCACATACATACAGCACTCTCAAGGCACTCACAAACACACAACACAAGTGGAGATCAAATGATCACCGGTGTCACGTCTGCACAGCTGTTTTATACGTGAGCTGTGGGGTATGGCCGGGCGAACCAGAGTGTCTTAAAGAAGTATCCACACGGTGGGGGGTGTCCATTTTGTAAAACCTCAGATTCAATTGTAGAATTGAAAGTAATTTTCTTGGTGTCATTCAAACATCTTGAGCACCTCCAAGTCTAAGGCCATGGTTCTCTGCCAAAAAAGGACCCTTTGGGTTGGGGGATAGTTGCCTTCCCAAGCGAGTGATTTGAAGTATCTTATGGTTTTGCTCATAAAAGAAGAGGAGGAGCAGGATTGGCAGACTGGTTGCTCTGGTGTTGCAATTGACCACTGCGGTAAAGAGAGAGTTGAGCCAGAAAGCACTTTACCCACACCTTTGGGCAAGCTCTGTAGCTAGTGCTCTGAAGAATAGTGTTGCAGATACAAGCAATAAAAATAAGTTTCCTCTCTAAGGTGGCTGGGATCCATTTAAGAAAGGAATGATGAAGACCTCAAACATCTAAAGCAGTGGTCCCCAACCCCAGGGCCTCGGACCGGTACCAGTCCGTGAGTCGATTGGTACCGGGCCGCGAGAGTTGAGGCTCAGGTATGAGCTCACTCCAACCAAGATGGCGCGGCCACGTCCAGACGCTCCGACTATCCACTTTTCTTGTTTTTTACTTATTTTTTGCTCTGGTTTACATCCCAAAATCCTCTAGTCTTATAGTATACGATGGCAGATCACTTGTAAATATTGGTGACAAGGTTGCACATCTAATCTTGGACACTTTTAAACCCGACCCATCCTGGCCGCCAGAGATTCTACGCGGCGCGGAGAACAACAAAGGACTGGCCACTCATCCGAGGCGTAGAACAAAGAAGCGCCGGGGGAAACGCGCTGGCATTAGGAACAAACTGAGACAGCAGGCGCGTCGCGCACCACTGCCCAGTATCCTACTGGCCAATCCATGGAGAACAAGCTCGATGATCTAAGAGCAATAGTCACCTTCCAACGTGACATGAGGGACTGCAACATTCTGTGCTTCACGGAGACATGGCTGACCCCCACCGTGCCGGACCAGGCCGTAACTCCGTCGGATTCATTCTTTGTGCTCCGCGTGGACAGAACGGCAGAGTCGAACAAAACCAAAGGTGGAGGAGTGTGTTTCATGGTAAACAGAAAGTGGTGTGATGCCGGGCTTTCCAGCGGCTGCTCGCCACATCTGGAGTTCCTGAGCATTAAGTGCCGCCCTTTCTATCTGCCCCATGAGTTCACCTCGGTCATCGCCACGGTGGTCTACATCCCACCCCAAGCGGACACAGGTATGGCTTTGTCCGAATTACATGATGTGCTGATTTCGCTTCAAAACAAGGACCCGGGCGCAGCCCTCATTGTAGCAGGAGACTTTAATAAAGCGAACCTCAGACAAGTCATGCCAAACTTTTACCAGCATGTCTCGTGTCCAACGAAGGGGGATCGAATTTTGGATCACTGCTACACGCCATACAAGCAGGGCTACAAAGCTGTCTCACACCCGGCTTTTGGGAAGTCTGACCACAACGCCATCTTCCTCATTCCCCAGTATAAACAAAACATACGGGGGGAAGAGGTAACCACGAGGGAGGTAAAACGGTGGCCTGCCCAATCAGAAGCTACGCTACAGGACGCACTCAACAACGTCGACTGGGACATGTTCAGAACATGCACAGTTGACATCAACGAGTTTGCGGAAGTAGCAGTATGCTTCGTCAATATGCTAGCGGAGGAGATTATCCCCACTGCGAGAGTCACCACATTCCCAAACCAGAAACAGTGGATGGACAGATCGAGCCGCACTGCAGTAAACGCCAGGACCGGCACCTACAACACGGGTCTCACCACTGGCGATATGAGCGCCTACAAAGCGGCCTCATACGGCATGCGGCGCGCGGTGAGAGATGCCAAACGCCGGTACCTGGAACGTGTGGAGTCCCGCTTCCACCAGGGCGACACACAGAGTATGTGGCACGGACTACGCACCATTACCGACTACAAAGCCAGGGACACTGCGCCGATCAACGCCGACTCTGCATTCACCAACGAGCTGAATCAGCTATACGCCCATTTCGAGGTTAGCCAGGCGGCTAATGCTATCTACCGCCTGACTACCGAGAACAGTGACGTCATCAGCAAGAGACCAGTGACCAGCATCGCGGAGCATGACGTCCGAGCGGCATTGAGGAGAGTGAACACAAGGAAAGCGGCGGGGCCAGACAGCATCACCGGCCGTCTGCTGCGCTGCTGTGCTGACCAGCTAGCAGGTGTGTTCACTTACATCTTCAACGAGTCCCTGGCGAAGTCTGTGGTCCGCACATGCTTCAAAAGATCCACCATCATCCCTGTGCCCAAGAACAGCAAACCCTCATCCCTGAACGATTACCGGCCAGTTGCACTGACCTCGGTAGTAATGAAGGTGTTTGAGAGAATATCATCTCCTCCTCCATCCCAGACACCACAGATCTGCTGCAGTTCGCCTACCGATCCAACAGATCCACAGAGGACGCCATCGCCCACATCCTGCACACCACCCTCAGCCACGAAGCTGCCACTCAGCCACAGGACAAGAAACAGGGTAACTATGTGAGAATGCTGTTTGTTGATTACAGTTCAGCGTTTAACACAATAGTGACCTGCAGACTGTTCACAAAGCTCAGGGATCGGGGACTCAACAGCCGTCTGTGTGCATGGGTGTTGGACTTCCTCACTGGCAGAACTCAGGTGGTGAGGGTGGGTAGATGCGTCTCTAACAGAATCACCATCAACACAGGAGCACCTCAGGGATGTGTCCTCTCGCCACTGCTCTACTCCCTCTACACTTCAGACTGTGTGGCCACCCATGGCTCCAACACCATTGTGAAGTTTGCTGACGACACAGTGGTGTTGGGTGCCATCTCCAACAACGATGAGGTGGCCTACATGGACGAAGTGAAGAATCTGGCATCATGGTGCCAGGACAACCACCTCCAGCTGAACGTCGGCAAGACCAAGGAGCTGGTGGTGGACTTCAGAAGGAGTCAGCACAGAGACTACAAGCCCATTATCATCAATGGAGCTCCAGTGGAGAGGGTGCAGTCCTTCAAGTATCTTGGTGTCCACATCTCCTCAGACCTGACATGGTCTGACCACATTCAGGTCCAGACCAAAAAGGCTAGGCAGCTCCTACGACAACTGAGGAAGTTCAGGGTCTCTCCAAAGATCCTCAGGATTTTCTATACAGGCGCTGTGGAGAGCATCCTCACACAGAACATGGCATCGTGGTTTGGGAACAGCTGTGTGAAGGACCAAAAAGCTCTCCAGAGAGTGATCCGTACAGCAGAACGCTGCTGCAGGATTGCTCTCCCCCCGCTTCAGGACACCTACACCAGGAGATGCCGGACTAGAGCAGCGCAGATACTGAAGGACCCGTCCCATCCTGGCAACAAACTGTTCCAACTTCTGCAATCTGGTAGAAGGTTCCGCATCTTCCGGGCAAGGACAGAGAGACTCAAGAGGAGCTTCTATCCCCAAGCCATCCGGGCCCTAAACACACACACCCGCCCTCTCACATCATCTATAATTGACTGAGACAGGACTCTTCCAGACACTAAACCAAGGCACAATGTACATTTCAATTCCTTTAATTTTAAATATGTTTATATTGTCTATCCTGTAAAATAGTCAGATGTCTATTCATATTAATGTACAGAATTCACCTGCTTGCTGCTGCTACTACTGCACATTCACCCAATGTATATACTATATATATATATATATAATGTTCTTCCTCTACCCTCCCATTTTTGCACATGTCGAGGAGCATGTCAGGCTACATTTCACTATGTGTTATACTTGTATAACTATGCATGTGACAAATAAAGAACCTTGAACCTTGAACCTTGAAATGTATGGTTTTCAGGGTTTTTATCGGTTTTCAGCGTTATTTTGTTATCGTTTTTATCGTTAACTCTGTTTTCCTGGGTCTTTTCACGTGTGTTATGAATAAATCTTCTTTTTTTCGGTACCGGTACTAGTTTTATTTTGTTGTATTTATCCGTGACACCTTAAAGGCCGGTCCATGAAAATATTGTCAGGCATAAACCGGTCCGTGGCACAAAAAAGGTTGGGGACTGCTGATCTAAAGGGAGCTTAGAGCAGAGTTGCTGCTAGTTCACATTGAAGGAAGCTGGCTGAAGTGGTTCAGGCATCTGATGAGGAGGTCATCCCTGTGCCTCTCCTCGGAGTGTTTTTTTTTTTCAGGACACTCCCAGGAGGAGGCCAGAAGATCAGCTTAGGCTGCCACTAAAACTCATCTTTGGATAAGGAAATGGATGGATGTAAGTGCCTACAGCCTGTATATATTATGTAACAAGTTATCACAGAAAAGAAATTATCTTTAGAAATAAATTTAACAAATTCAGCTGAATTAAGAGCATTCTACAATTAACAAGTTAATAAATAAAATTTTATTTTCAAAATCATGCAAATCTATCATTGCTTATAGATCAATTTCCTCTTTACACATTCGTCTCTCAGAAGTAGCAATAGCCTACTCATAATTACTACATGAAGTAGACTTTGTGGCAAACTAAACATTCCCCCTTCATGATACATATGGAAAATATTTATTTTTACATGAGCAAAATGCCACTTGGTAATGGCGTGGTTCAGTCTGAAAAGGGATTGGAATAAATAAAAATGAGGCATCGCATCAGCATGGTATAGTGAACACAATTCAAGACACTTACACTGGTTGATTGCAGTTGTGACATCCACTGTGTTATCAGTGTTAAAGTCATCAGTTATCAGTTACACATGCACCAGCACTCACTTAAAGGTGAAACCAGTAAACATGGCTCTTTAGTGGCCTCTAGTGCCAGCCTAAACACAACAGCATTAACAACAAACATGTTCCTACCAATGCGTCTCCATCAGCAAAGTCTAGAGTTTCATTTATAGGCTTCCTGACATTGTCTTCTCTGACAAACTGCATCATACTTTAAGCTGCCTGATTTATTATCAAACACTTTGCATCAAACAGCAGCTTAAATCTGTTAAACAGTTTATACAAGTTGAACTGATATTCCTTTCAACTTTCTCACACTCTACTACTGACAGTTTTGGGTTTTAGAGATAAAAGGGTGACAGATAACAAAATCTATAGGTTAGAGCCAGTGAAATATTACGCTACTTGTTGCACCTTTAAGATCGAGTGAGACAAATATAACAAAACCTCAGTTTACTTCTTTATTATCTGAAAATAAAAGATAACTGAATAAATATAAAACTTAAATTACTTCTGAGACAAAGTTAAGTAAGCTTTAATTTGTTCTACCTCTTTCTTTGAGATATACAATGGTAAAAGTGATTCGTCTCTTAAACTCACTTAAGGTCTTTTGCTTGACCTCAGAACCAACTTAAGCAAATCTTTACAAACAGAGATGGTTAAATGACAGAAAAGCAGGGCCTACTGTCTTATTTTTCAAATACAATTGTGGTAAAATGTCTTAATGAGTTACAACTCATCCCACAACACCTAAATGATTTATCTTAAATAACTAAGAGAATCTGAATGGATACATTATGGGCAGCAGAGATTTAGTGTATTTATTATACCTACTCAATATTCCCCATTAGCATGCAAATATTTTTTTTAGACTTTTTTTGAGAGGGAGGTGTGTTTACAATAAAAGTAATTATTATATAAGAACATCACAAAAATGCATATCATGAACTACTGAACCTTATTTGACAAGAAAGTTGTGAAATGTGTTCCATGGAATGTTAATTGTTGCTAGTTAAGTGAGATGTAACTATTACAATTTCTAAGAAACTGAAAATAGTAGCCCACAGACTGTAACACATGGCTGCTGATTTCTAACCAAAGCCACGACAAGTGTTGATCTTTAAACTTGGTTGTATAGCAGTATCAGAAATTATACAATAAAAAAAATATATTTATTCTGCATCACTCATATAGCTGAACAGAACCTGCAGCATACACTCAACCTGTTGTCTTATTAGGTCCACCGAGCAACATCTGTTGTATTCTGATGAGTAAGCTGGTGTCAATTTAAACATATTTTGTATATTTCCCCAAATGTGTTTTTATAAAGACAGATTAAATACGAAAAATTTCATTAACCTTTTAACATCCACCAACTTACTTACAGCCCACTTAAAGGTGAGGTTAGGTTACATTTTAGCTACATGCTAAACATAACATTACTGTTCTCAAGACATTACCTTAGGTCTCATACATGCATCTTACCTTCAGAATTTCTGTTATTAGACTTCAGCTGAATATATTAAATAGGTGAAAATTCCAATTGAATTTACAACCTGGTAAATATGAACTTAATGCTAACCGTACCCCTAATCTTAACTCTAAATAGGCTGTGATGGTTGTTTAGCGTTTCAACTGAACCCTTCAAGATGATGGTAACTAATGGAATTAGAAGTTCTGTAAAACAGAAAAAAAGGATTTACTGAAGGAATGTTGTACAAAACGAAATGTGGTTAAAATGTAACCTAGCCCTAAGTTTATCTACTGTACCCTGGTTTGAGGCTAGTTACAGTCAACTATGATACCTTTTGGAATTGTAACACCCCAGTTTGCACAACTGAAATGTGTGCATTTCTGCTCTGGTCAACCTTCAGTCCTTCTCTTCTTCTACTTCTATAGAATATTATTCTGTGGTACTCTTAGCTTCATATGTTCTCCTCAGTTTGTATATGGTATTATTATGAAGCTACTCTTCTTGTCTAGCTTTCATAGATCCTCCCCAGCTAGATAAGGCACTGCAACCTCCCGTCCCCCCTTTCTGTCTCCTCATGCTTTGTTGTGCTATTCTAGTACTGCAGGAAACCCATCTGATTGCTCCATTCTGGCTGATTATTCCTCTTAGCTAACAAGCATGCAGCTATATCTGCAGCCATAAACTTCTAAAACAAATAAATCTCTATAGTTTGTTTATTATATTTTCTATTTGTTTTTCTTTTTTGGATTGTTTTGATATTGCTTTTTCAGAAAATCACAAGCTTTCATTAACAAATGTTACTAAGCTTTACAAAACAAAACAAAAAAACAAAGCCCTGCTAGTGGCGCCTCGAGCCTGTCGTATTCCTTACACAACAACAAAATATTGAAGATTTGGATACAATACACATTTGTTAAGCTCTTCTAATCCTGCCCAGTACTGGGGTTTGACATTGACTGACCAGCAGTTGTTCGCATTTATCACCGTGAACATGAGTGTTGAAAAATATACATCTCTGATGTCCTGTTACTACCGGCGACAAACATTAACAAAACAAACAAAAAATGCATTAAATCAATTATCAAAGACAGTAATGGATTCAATCATTTTATAAGCTATGTATTTATTTAGGTTTATCAGAAAGCTGGTTGAGGATTATGAATTGTCCATGCTTTGACTTTTTTAAGTGGAGCAAAATGAACTTGATGAACATGTGGTAAGCCATGAGCATATAATTAAGGGTCCCTTCACACACAGTGCTGGCATGGTACAGTGTGTGGACACAGCATGATCAACAGTGAACTTACAGTCCGGTCCAGTGCCCAATGACAGAATGTTTTTGTTTTTTCAATTTTGCCTCTTACAACCCCACAGTGGATTTTTAATCACATGACCAAACTGTCGTTTACCTTTAATTCCAGGAGTTTAACAAAATACTGCTTTATTTATTTAGATATTACAACAATTTTTATACTTAGGTCCATAAATCCATCAGTAATTTCGGTCAGTAACTGCCTGAAGTCTAGAACCCAACAGACATCGCCAAATGTTTCTTCCCTTGAGATCGACCATCAGAGATGGTAATCTGATTACTTTTTTCAGGTAACGAGTAAAGTAAGGGATTACTATTGCAAAATCGGTAATTAGTTACTGATTACTTTTTTCAGGTAACTTGACCAACACTGTCCACCATAGGCCTTTACTTCCACTGACTTCAGTTACTGCACGTTTGTGAGTTTTTCACCATTATGTTTTTAATTTAATAAATAAAATGCATATAAATAAAACTACTGGGTTAAGATCAGGGGACTGACTTGGCTGTTGAAGAATATCTCTTGAATACTGAGAGATTCTTGGGTTTCTTTTGTGGTGAGGTCATTATCAGTTTGCTCTGACAAATGCTTTCCAACCAGTTTGGCTGAATTTGAGCAGAGTACAGCCCTGAACATTTCACAATTAATTCTGCTGTTTCTACCCAGTTCCACTGGCAGCCCCACATGCCAGTGCACTGTATCACATCTGATGGATGGTGTGTTTTGGATCATGAGCCGTTCCTTTTGTTCTCCATACTTTTCTCTTCCCATCATTCTGGTTCATGTCAGCCTAGGTTTCATCTGTTTAAAGAACTTAATACAGGACCGGGTCGACTCTTTTCAATGTTTTCTGTCAAAGTGTATTCTTGCCTTCCTCTTCTTGAGTGTAACCAGTGGTGTGTACTTTATTTGATTTTATTGACAATGATAAATTGACAGTGATAAAGGGTGTTTACTACGTGGCTAGCTTTTGAAAATATGTTTATCCTCAAGGTTTTCTTAAGCCAAAGAAATGTGATATTCCTCAATGGCCAAGTCTCTCACTTGATCTCAACCCAAAAGAGCATGCTTTTCATTTACCGAACAAAAAAGTGAAGGCAGAAGAACACAAACAAGCAGTAGCTGAAGGCAAATCAAGTATTTAGTGATCTAGATTGTTTGACTTGAGATCCACTGTGATGGTGGTATAAGTAAGTAACGTGAGAAGAACATGTGTCATTGTTCAAACACTTTGGACCAAACTGTAATCCAACTCAACACAGCAGCTCTGTTTGTGAAAATGTTCCTCATTGCACAGGGGCTTCATTCAGCTTTGTGATTGTTCTGAAGTCTCCACTTTGGTGCTGTGTTCGATTTTCATTGTCCATCGTATTCAGGTCAGCACGTCTTTAAGCTTATTGAAGTGTAGATTTGCTGCAGAGTTCTTCTTGCCAGAATAAGTCGTCAACTTGTTTGATTATTGTATCCACCACCTGTACCTTTATGAATCGTGCATTATAAACATGAAAGGCCGTAGACATGGTCATATTAAAAGTAAAACATTCTTTAGGTTTCTTGTTTTACCGTCAGTCCATTAAGCCTTTGTATTTTTTGCAAGTTACTTTGAATATAGAATAAGATGAAGCACAGAAGTCATCAGAGTGAAAAAAGTCTAGACCTGCCACCTGTCATGTATTGTACATCATATTTTCTGAAGTTTTCTATGTACAAGGTTTCAAAAGCATTCCGAACAGAGTGTGCTGAAGGCCGGGGGGTGGAGCTGGCTGTCTGGACTACAATGGCAGGGTGTGTCCCGTTGAAGAGCGTGGCCACTTGAGGAGAGATGACGCATAGAGAGGAACCCATCATTTGGTAGAATACAGCCTCCTCAGAAAAGTAATAAATGTTTGAGGGACAAGCAGAGGCCAGATGGCTGCAGTGGGCCTTTCAGAGTTAAGAGTCTGTCACTCCAAGGTCGACTCAGTTGAGCTGATCCTCATACTGTTTCCGGAAACAGTCACCAGCGGGGAAAAACTCCCAGCAACGTTCCTGGTACATTTTCCATACGTAAGACTCCTTAAAGACAGAGAGGAAGAGGAAAGGAGGGTTTGCTTCATGTGTGTTACATTTAAAGTGTAATTATCACAACAGCTTTGTTCATCATGGAAATTAGTACTAGCATTGTAACCTCTAGGTACCTACTGAAATGAACAAAGCTAGCCTAGAACCCAGAGTGACATTAAAGCTGACCCCAGCCCAGCAGTCAGACCTGATCTTCAACAGGTAACAAAGGCAGTGATGTGCAGTCAGGATGCAGCGTCTGTTTCTATGTGTTCATGTTTCTAAAGCAGAATCCCTGTGGTGATCACTTTAAAGTATCTTTGTGCTGGTTTTCATCTTTGCATTGTGCTGTCGGCTTTGTGCTCATGCCTAAATACTACAAGAAAGCTCATATGTGTGCTCATTGGGATATGGATTTGTGTTGGTGCGTGGGACTGTATCCTCAGTTTTATATTGTTAAATGGTAATTATAAGACAATGTGTTTCAGGTCACGGAGAAACAGAAAAGTAATGTAACAAGTGGTGTAAAACAAAAGAATTCCTATGGTGAGTAATTAAATAACATACTATATTACTTTTAAGAAAAGTGCTCTGGGTAATATTTGTAATATGTTACTTATTTCGAATAATGACCCCAGATATGATCACAACAAAACAGGGAAATGCTTTAAACATGCACAAACATTTGACCACAAAACATGCAATTAATATGCACCGATGTAATGTCTTTGATATGCTGCTTAGACGCTCCAAGCAGAGCCAATCAGAACCCAATGAGAATCAATAAGAGAATTGATAAGTGACATCAATAGTGGTATTGAATTTGCTAAATTTGTATAAATTCTCATCCCTTACTACAAGCCGTATTTGTCTGAATCACACGTTATTTGTTCATTTGATATACTGGGGTTTAAAAGCCCCTGAGTGGACCCATAGCTCATACCACAGAAGTGAATGCTAGAAGTTAACTAAGAATATTTTTTAGCTTCCACTTATACTTTAAAAACTGCACTTGAAGTAGCGGAAAAACTTAAAACAATTGAAAAGAAAACCAGAGTGACCAAAAGAAGGAATCCAGCAAAAGGGAGAGTAGACGATCACTACAGGTGCACCCACTGACCAGCCATGGACTGGAACTGGTTGATTTCCAATGTTCTCCACCCCAATCGGTGACCAGCCAATCAGCATCCCCTGCATAAAGCCCTGCATTTTATGCATTCACAACGGGCGTTATAGGTAAATCAGACTGAGAGGCATAAACTAACATGTCAATAGTGTGAAAGCGCCTCATTGTGAGTAAAGATGCAAAGTTAGTCAAAGTAAGGTGCAGGGGGAACAACAGAATGAAATCTGAAACAACAAACCTAATCCAATGCCTTTAGTGGTGGCATTGATGAGCCCAAATGTCATAAAAACAAACATTTGAACAGCGTACTGGATCTCTCTGAGAAGTCAGAAATTAATCAAGTATAGCGTTTACTAAAAGGACTTTTTAGTTCTGAAATGCAAATAAGTAACCCATTTGGCATCTTAATAAAAAATAATAATGCCTTTACTTTAAATTTATAGAAAACAGCAATAATTATAATTTACCAAATCAAAAACATTTGGATTAAAGACCACGAGCATACTGGTGGATAAGCTGTTACAGATACATAAGAAATAACTTTGGTAATTACAAATGCTCTTAATTTAGGGCACCTAAATTTGTTAAGCACTTGCTTATGGACATAAAGAAAGAAACTATTAAGATTAGCTCAAAAACAGTGTGATTTTCCATGTTCCATACTGAGGCTTTAACAATGTTAGCAGCCATTAAAAAACTGTTAGAAACACTTAGAGAGAGTTTGAAGCTAAACTGTACTGACCACGTAACAGGATGACAGTCTTGTATATTTACTGGCAGAGAGATTGGAAAGGTGCTTACCTGGCCTGTGTGCTCTGTTTCGTCTTTGTTGATGAGATACATCAGAAAGAATCTGAAGCACACACACACACAGACACAGTTGTTAGAAAACACAAACAGTATTATCATTGCATATATCAGTCACACAGCATCAGTGCCAGAGGTTACAGTGGCACTTGCTGGTTGGAGGCAGTTGTGTATTCTTAACTTGCCTGTGTGGGTTCTCTCAGGCTTCCTGCCACATTCAAAGGACATGTTTGTTAGCTTAATTGGTGATTCTGGCCATAGCTGTGAATGTGCATGTGAATTGTTGTCTTCTGAGAGACTAACAACCTGTCCAGGGTTTGCCCCACATCTCTCCTAATGACAGCTTGGACTTTACAACAATTTTAAGAAACTTGTACATAAACCAATATACCAAGAAATGAGGGCTGGCTCAAGACACAGTACTGTATTTAGGGTTAAAGTCAACAGACATTTGAAATTTTGGTTGTATTTTCTATTACAGCTCAGTAATAAAGTGGGAAGGGTAACAAGGCAAAGACAAGAACGTAACGTGGTCATTTCTAAGTCATTAGGACTCAATTACCAAAGTAACAAGCACTTAATATCCAAGTAGTATCATGGTAGCAACTGTGGTTACAGTTGAGTAATACCACACTGAAATGTATGTAACTGGATAATAAGTGTCCAAACACTGGGGATAATAATGTGGAAACACACTTCAGTGTAACACAAATGCTGTGGTACAAAACAAGCCAGGACAAATATCATAGATATCATCGCCCACCTGAGATTGGGGACCAAGCCCCAAGTACACCAAGATTGGGTACCTATCTTTCATTAACTGACCTGAAAGACTGTGTACTATGTAGGTGTGATGATCTATGATGATGTAGGTGTTAAAAGGTACAATAACACACACAGAAATACAGACACTCTCCAGACGTACTTACAGGTAGTTGGCTAAGTTGTGCTCCTGTAGAGTGTGCGTTTCAAAGCCGTGTGGCACGGTGTCAAAGTAGTCATTACCTATTCCACAGATAAAACATTTGGTCTGCAAGAGAAACACGTGATAGTTAGGTGGTTGTCATTTATTGTAACCTATTGGCAATCTTCATCTATGCCTCTGTTGGAGGTACAGCTATACAGAACAAAAGAACCACAAAATCTATATTTTTACATGTTCATATGCCTGAATTAAAAAAAAACTGCATTGAACTGTTGTGTGTGTTTTCACCTCCATGTCTTCTTTCACTTGTTCCTGCTGATCCCTCAGCTCTCCAAAAGCATCAATGATTAACCCTAGGATTTCAGAGAGGGTGGAGCTTAAACATGCTGGTCCACATTATTACACTGAATACAACAATAGATATGAAAACCACAGGCTATCTACTATATCTACTATAATACTTCTAAAGGAGTCTTTTTTGCTATTCAGTTACATTCTCTATATTACGTCCAAAGTGTGTATGTCCCTATAGGGAAGGATATAAATACTAAAGACAAAGCCTACACAGATGCAAAATCCTGAATGTTCCAGGACCCATCATATTTTAAAAGCCTCATAATATCATATTAATCCAACTGAGCACTGTAGTGTCAGAATGTAAGCCAACGCTTGGTTTGTTTCCAAAAGTAGAATGGGAGGTAGAGCCCTCAGCTCTAACCAACTCTTCTCCAATGAAACCAGCTTCCAGTCTGGGTTCCTGAGACAGACACCCTACTTTTACGATTAGGCCCCAAACTTTTGTTTTTGACAAGCTTAGTTATCATCATTGTCAATATGTGTGGCAGAGGGAAATAATTATTTGGTCCCTACTCAGTTTCTACTACCACTAACGTTTCTCACTGGAAAAGAAATGAACAGTCTCTAATTTTTATGGTAGTTACATTTTAATGGAGAGAGAAAGAATATCAACCTAAAATCTAAAATTTCATTGAAGTTATGGATTGGTTTGCATATCACTGAGTGAAACAGATGTTTAATCCCCAACCAAAATATGACTTTGCACTTGGTGAAGAAACCCTTGTTGGCACACACAGTGTTAAGGCATTTCTTTTAGGTGATCACCAGGTTTGCACATCTTACGAGTGATTTTGGCCCATCCCTCTTTACAGAAATTCTTCAGATTACTTGGCTCCTTCTTGGGAATTCAAAGCCTCCACAGATTTCTGTAGTCTATTGATACTAGATAGTGGAAAAGGGGTGGGATTAAATAAGCATATGCTTCTTCCTGCTCCTTTTTGAACATGAACGTTATTTGGAGTTGTGGTTGCTCGTTTTCCTTTTGTTTTGCTTTGTTCATTTGTCTCTTTTAATTCTATTTTGTTGTACTTTTTCAACATGTTCAAAATAAAGATTCAATCAATCAATCAATCAATTTTCTATTGGACTGAGCTCTGCAGACTGGCTCGGCCACTCCATGGAAGGCAGCACAACTAATGTGCTGCTTCTTCTTCCGCCACTGGTCCGTTGCCTTGGTGGTATATTTTAGTTCACTTTCATGCAAGAAGACCCATCTAAACCCATCTTAGGTGTTCTGATTGAGAGTTTACAGTACAGTACACCCTCTTCTGTGGAACCAGCTTCCAGTTTGGATTCAGGAGACAGACACTATCTCTACTTTTAAGATTAGGCTTCAAACTTTCCTGTTTGATAAAGCATATAGTTAGTGCTGGACCAGGTGACCCTGAACCTCCCTTAGTTACCGTGTTGCACTGTTTCTTCTTTAGTGACCTTTTTCTCTCACTTTGTGTTTGTACACCGCTCTGCATTTAATTATTAGTTACTTTTAATCTCTGGCTCTCTTTCAAAGCACGTCTTTGTCCTGCCTTCCTTCCCCCAGCCCAATCGTGGCAGATGGCCGCCCTCCCTGAGCCTGGTTCTGCTGGAGGTGTCCTTCTGTTAAAAGGGAGTTTTTCCTTCCCAGAGTGGTTCCTCGTAGGAGGGTCATATGATTGTTGGGGTTTGCGCTTGTTTTTTTGTATTATTGTAGATAAAAGGCACACTGTGGAAGATAGGCAGAGTTTAATAATAAGTAATGTTTACGTTTTTTTATGGGAAGAGGAGGATTTTAAATTCAGTTCTGAACTTAACAGGGAGCCAATGAAGAGACGTTAGTATGGGAGAAATACAATATATCTAGTTCCTGTCAGGACTCTTGCTGCAGCATTGTGGATTAGCTGAAGGCTTTTCAGGGAATTTTTAGGACATCCTGACAATAATGAATAGTCCAGCCTAGAAGTAATAAATGCACGAAATAGTTTTTCAGCGTCACTCTGTGACAGAATATTTCTAGTTTTAGAGATGTTGTGCAAAGAAAGCAGTCCTATATTTTGTTTAGTATGCACATATCCTTTCCCCAGAGTTCGTATCTGGTTAGGCACTATGTTTCATTGAAGTTGTTAAGGCCAAGTACAATAAGCTCAGTTTTATCTGAATTTACAAGCAGGAAACTGTTTAAGGTGGTGTTCAAGTGTACTCCACTTTGGAGAGACGTCGCGATTATTTAGTCTAGTCAATTTGAAATAAACAGAACAACCAAAATATTGGAAACCAAACAGAACCAGAAATGATTGCTCTCAAAATAATTATACATTTGAATCACCACTTCCTGTGGTGTTTACTCTACTTTACAATATTAGAATGTATTCATTTGGCTAATAGTTGCCTAATTAACTGCTTGTGTTTCCATTAAACTGTTTGTGTGCATGTATGTGTAGGATGCCTCACCCTGGATGATAGCCAGGAGGATTACAATGACAAAGAAGAAGAAAGTGATGTCAAAGATGATCCGGTAGATTTCGTACTCATCACCAGCTGGATCCTCGATCTGGTCACCAATTCCTCCACCTGCTCGCACTCCCACATACATGTGGAACATGTAACACTGAGGAACAGAGAGAGATACACAGGAAGGGGGGTACAGGGGTAACAGAGGTCAAATCTTTTGCATTGGGTTTTTAATGGGCAGAACCATGACTGTCACAAACAGCTTGAACACACTAATGTTTCTGAAACATCAGAAGACATGACATCTGTAAGTCTCTTTGCAGTAAAACAGGCATGATTCTAGTCACTGTAGAGGTCCAGTAACATTTTGAAAAATCATTGTTAGTGAATGCAGTTCACAGTGCCCTCAACTCTGCAGGTTACAAAGAAGCCATATGTGAATATGATCTAGAAACGCTGCTGTCTACCTTCTGCGGACCAAAGCTCATTAAACCAGGGACCGAGGGAAAGTATAAAGCATGTTCTGTGGTTGGACAAATAAATATTTTAAATTCTTTTTGGATGATGCATCCTCCAGACTACAGAGGAAACCAAATCAATGCTGAAAGGTGTGTTCAGTTTTTAGGAGAGCATATGCTTCCATCCAGATTTCTTCATGAAGGCGTTGCAAAACAATGCGAAACCACAAAAAAAGTTTTCTTCTATCTTAGCAAGGCAGAGCTATTAATGCATCAGTAACAACACAGCGCAATGTTTGTGTTAAAAGCACCGCAGCACATTCGCAGACAGAACCTGCCCGGTGCTGTGCATATGGCTTATGTAGCGAGTCATAAATAAACAGCTGTAGCAGCACAGATCACAGGTTTTACAGTTTTACTAATGTTTATATACAGTGGTTCCATGTTGGATGGTTAAGTTGGGCTGATTAAGGCTGTTGGTTGATGCGATGTTCAGAGCTGGAAATCTGACTTGAGGGGACACTGAAAAATTCAGGAAATTCCGACTTCTGCTTTCACATGGAACGCACCATCTGACCATTTTTTGCTACTATAAGCCTTATTGTAAGGAAGGAGACCAATCTTGCTAGGGCAGTGCCATTCATTAGTGCATCTCACCATCCTACTAAGCGCCTGTCACCTTCTTGAACTACAGACAGGCCGAGCTGCAACACTTTAGCCCCTAATAGGAGACAAAAGAGCTCTATGGAATGCAATGGGTGGCTGACTATAGGGGATTAGTGTGTGTTTGTGTGTCCTGAAATTTCCGGGTGACAGAAGGCTTCCTTCTACCCTCAGAAAATACCATAGAGCCCTTATATAGTATTTCTTTCAGATGGCTTAGCAGCAGAAAACATTCTCATCTAAGCTGAGTCTGTTTGTACTTGGCATGTCTCTCATCACTGACAAGATGGTCTAATGTTTGGCTTTGCGATACACTTATCTTTCACCCCGACTCACACTGACCTGCATTAATGACACAGGTGCTTATGTATAGGTAATGGCTTACACTTCCAACATTTAAATTCATCATAATTGTTCCATTTCTGTTTCATGGCCACATCTTTGGTTAGACTTTACTATGTCACAAAGTTGTCTCTTTTAAACTGGCTAAACAATGGAAGCTTGTGCTGCATAGGTAAGGTAGGTAGGCACCGCTATCATGAAACTGGTATATCAGCTGATTCTGATACTCCAAATGCCCTTATCCAGCTCACCAATTTTGGATAGACTTCCTGGAGCCAAATAAGGTAACCCCCAAAGACAGTCTTAAATTGAGCTTAAATCACAGTAAAGGCTCAGGTTAGTAACATATAATTATTTATATTACTTGCACTGTTGCTATTCCCAAAAACGTAATAGATGCCTGAAAAAGAAGCGGACAAAATAAGTAATCTTCTTACTGCCTGAGGGTAACACTGCCGAGACTAAAACTACTGACTCAAAGCTCTCTGTCCATAAATGGAAGTGTGTGCTCTTTACAGACAGCAAAAAATGAAGTTTTAGTGAGACAAACTTGATGGGAGCAACTTCCCACAGCCAAGAAAGTGAACTGCAGCAGTGCATACCAGACATCCCAGTATTAGCTTTGGGTACAAAAAAGTATTTGAGTCATCCTGAGAAGCTTCACAGGTGTTCTATGTTTCTTTCATTTATGAGTAATGGCTCTCACCCATCTCCTGACTTTAAGCTGTCCCGTGGTTCTAATTATAGTCATCTATCGTCCACCTAAATATAATGACTTGTTCATTTCGGAATTTTCAGACTTCTTGACATGTTTTATCGCTTACTATGAAAGGATCCTTATAGTGGGGGACTTTAATGTACATCTACGTTGTGAGGATAAACCCCTGGTCAAGGATTTCTTGAATGTAATTGATTCCCTAAACTTCACACAATTTGTGTCTGGGCCAACACGTAAGGGCCACACCCTAGACCTTGTGTTATGGACTGAATGTATCAGTGACTGAAAATTGTGTTTTACCCATTTTAGACCATTCAGTAATTTTATTTGATATTTGAATTGCTAAATTTCCAGCTTCTGAGAGGGGAAACTGCCCCTCAGATCATCTCATCATATTAGCCACGAAGCATTGCTTGGAGTTAAATTACATTTGCCTGATGTGTTGGACCCCATTTTTCCCAGAGTTATGTGTGGACATTTTGACTGTGAATTTTAATAACGCACTTCTTGAACTATTGGACTCTGTTGCTATTGTAAAGAAGTTAAAATGTGAAAAAAAGGAACCCTATGCCCTGGCTAAATGAGGAGCTCTCGAATTTGAGAAGAAATTGTAGAAAAGCAGAGCATCGCTGGCGATCTTCCAGACTTGATTTCTCCAGGCTCGGAAAGACCCATTGTCTTTTTTTCAATGTTCGATGTCTGCAGCGAAAGCAAATTATTTCTCAAATCTCATCATGAGCCATGAACATATCTCAAAACTTTTATTCAACACAGTGTCGCAACTTACAGAGAGTAAGTCAACTCTCCTGTTCAAATTTGACAGCTCATGACTTTCTTATGTTTCTCAGAGACAGGGCTGAAACACTTAGAAATCAGATCACTCCCTCCTCGAGCAGTTCGTCAGACTACTCAGCTGCTTTGCCTGTTGGCGCTGATAAACTGTTCTCTGACTTCAAGGTTATTTCTCTGTCTGGATTAACTAAGGTTGTAAAAGCAGCTCGATGTACAACCTGTTCTTTGGATCCTCTACCAGCCTGGGTTATAAAGGAACTGTGGTCAGTATTAGGACCCTACATTCTGTTTCGTTTTAAATACTTCATTGATGACCGGAGTCTTCCCTGTCTGTTTTAAATCAGCTGTGGTCGTGCCAATCTTGAAAAAGCCTGGACTGGACGTTGACATGGTTGCAAACTACAAACCCATCTCACATCTGTCTTTTTTGTCTAAGGTCTTTGAAAAAGTTGTTTTTAAGCAGCTCACTGAGCGTCTGTCAACTAACAATCTGTTTGAAGCATTTCAGTCTGCGTTTAGACCAAATCTCTCCACAGAAACAGCTTTAGTCAAAGTGGTAAATGATCTGCTGGTAAATGCAGACAATGATCGAACTTCAGTTTTATTACTGTTGGATCTAAGCGCTGCGTTTGACACTGTGGACCATGGATTTTATTGGAGTTATAGGAAATGTTTTATCATGGCTGAGATCCTACCTGTCTGGGAGATCTCAGACTGTTAGCTTGAAAAATGATCTCTCCGAGACCTGTGCAGTGAGGCATGGGTGTCATGGTCCTGGGTCGGTGACCCAGCGCTTTTAGTTATCATTTTCTAGTTTATGATGATGATGATTATTATTGTTTGAGTTCTGTGTGTTATATTTGGTCTGCCTTTGAGTCTGTCTCTGTCTATGGTGTCACCCCATCTGTTTGTGAATCTGTCTGTTTAGTTCAATGTCTTGTCTGGTTCCATGTGTCTGAGTTTCCTGTTTTATTGTGAAGGTTTGTGTCGTATGTGAGTGTGCTCAGTTTACGTTTCCCCTGTCTCGTCAGCTGTGATTTCTCCCAGGTGTGTTCCCCTCCTGTCTCTCATCCCTTGATTACTGCCATCTGTGTATTTAAGCCCTGTGTTTCTCTGTGTCAGTGTCGCGTCGTACCCTCAACTAGCTGTGTGTTCTGCTTCTATGTTCCTAGTGTTTGGTCTCCTGCTCCAGTTTAGTGTTTCTTTCCAGTGTTTCAGTCCTTGGTTCCTCTGTTCTGACTTTTGGTTTTCTTTTGGTGAGTTTAGTTTGTACGAGGTTTTTCCCAGCAATAAAGCTGCGCCTTAAGTTTCACTTCCGTGTCTGAGTTCTGCATTTTGGGTCCACCACTCCTGCTTGCCTGCCACACAGCGATTCATGACAATGGGGTCCCTCAGGGCTCCGTACTTGGACCATTGGTGTTTTCTCTGTATCTGCTGCGTCTTGGTCTTCTTTTACGTTCTTTTAATGTAACCTTCTATTGTTACACTGATGACCTGCAGCTTTATGTTCCTTTAACCATTGGAAATTGTGCTGAAGTGTCTAAATTAGAATCGTGTCTATCTGCAATTAGGGGCTGGTTATCGGATAATTTCCTGCTTCTTAATATTGATAAGACAGAGTTGATGGTCATTGGACCACAAAAATTTCAATATTGTCCCAAAATTTCATCTTGAAAATTGATGACTATGTCATAAATTGCAGGGACAAGGTTAAAAACTTGGCCGTGTGGTTCGACATGGTGCTTTCTTTCGAGTCTCATGTAAAAGAGATAACAAAGACCGCCTTTTATCATTTAAGGAACATAGCCAGAATCAGACAAGTTTTATCAAGCGACACTGCAGAGGTTCTGTCTTCATGTATCGATTATTGTAACGGTCTCCTTTCTGGGCTACCAAAGAAAAGTTTTAGAGGTTTACAGATGGTGCAAAATGCAGCTGCTCGCATTTTAACTAAAACTGGAAAATTTGAGCACATTACCCCTGTACTGAAATCCCTTCATCAGCTACCTTGTCAGGTTCGAGCAGATGTTAAAGTCCTGCTGCTCACCTAAAAGGCTTTATGGTTTGGCACCTTCATACCTCTCTGATCTCTTGCACCCTTATGTTCCATCCGTGCTCTCCGATCCCAGGATTCTGGCCTTTTAAAAGTTCCTAGAGCCAGAAAAAAAAACTATCGGGGAACGTGCTTTTTCTTTTTGTGCCCCATTTTTGTGGGATTAGGCAGGCATGCTCTGTGGAGGTTTTTAAAGCTAAGCTGAAGACTCACTTGTTCATAAATAAAGTTATTATTATTCACTGGAATCCCAAAAAGCCTTAGACATGGCTTTGTAACCTTCTATGATAGACGACAGATTGACAGATGATACTAGATGACAGACAGACTGATAGAGGTCAGTTACTTTGTTTCTCATCTCTTTCTGAGTTTCTTTATATTCTGGCTCATCAAACTGAAGGGCCCATACAAACAGGACCCCCTCAAACTGACTTTTAGTTTTAGTCACCTTGTTTTCCAGCAAATTAACTGTTCTGTCACTAGTTATAAACTAGGAAATTAGCATAAACTAATGTAAGTGCATCCAACCTAATGACATCCTGCTCTGAACAGGCACAGGATGGTGCTAAACATGTTCTAAAACCTTTCAATTTAAACAATTTTTTATTAAATCCAGTTTCACAGACAGTGTTAAATCTAGGACCGATTCTGAGAGCAGGGCTCCATGGTGTAAGTTAGTATTTATATATGTAATGTTTCCATTTTAAGGCCGACTCCATAGCTCTGTTCTTTCCTTTTAGATAACTTGTTTTGTGAAACTGACTGATTCTTAACACATGCTGTGATGCAAATTATCTGTCGTTTTGATCATCTGCCCAGCACTATTATTCCGGTTCACTACAGTCTAATACATGTCATACTCACTGTCAGCATGTCATCACACTTCATATCTGGCAGTTCTCCATCTTCACTCTTGTTGTAGAACTTCCTGAAAAAGTTGAAGGCCACTACTGTGTAGAGGTACACCACCACTGCTAATAGGCCAACAGTTAGCACTAGCTGGAGAAGGGGCAAGAAAAGACTGCTGTGATGCAAACAAGGGCAAATATCACAAGCTTCACTCAATATTGACAAATGTTTAATTTTATAATATTCATATAGTGTTCTCACCTGTTTGCCATTGTGTGTGACTGAGGAGAGAATGGTACGCAGTGTCTTAAAACCCATGGCAATGTCCAGTAGATGGGCAGCAAAGAAGAAGTTGTTATAGTGACCCAGAATGGACATGGTCATATACCAGGCCAGATACAGGAAGGACTACAAGGACGGAAGATGGAAATTCAGTCAATGAGTGTAAATGAGCCGCTGGTTTACAATATTAGGTAACATCCAGGCTGCTGATTGTGTAGCTAATAAATCAAATAAAAGCATCATAAAACATTTCAAATGATAATTACCAGACAATAGATTAATGACTCTTGACACAGATGTGGATGACACATCATGATCATTGCTCAGTTAGCAGCTACATTTACATTTATACACCTTCAATGTGGAGGAGCGGCAGCTCTAATCCGAGTCCCTCTCGGATGACCTCACTCTCTCTCTAAGTGAGAGCCCACTCACTCTTCAGAAAGAGGAAACTAATTAGGAAACTAATTTCTGCCACTTATATTAGCAACCTCACTCTTTATGTTACTACCTAGAACTCGTAACGATAAGTGATGGTAGGAACATAGAATGACCAATGAAGTGACAGTTTCACCACAACAGATTGGTACACTATCCACATCACTGTGGATGCTGCCCCAATTCGTCCGTCCATCTTGTGTTCCACTCCTGAACGAGACCCCGAAATACTCCTCCACTTGGGACAGTAACCTGTCCTTTAGGTGGAGTAGGCACTCCACCTTTTCCAGCTGAGATCCATGATCTCAGATTTGGTTTGCTTCACACTCTGTAGCAAACTATTGCAGTGCAAACTCGAGGTCACCACCTGATGACACCAACACCACAACGAACCACATCATCCGGAAAAAGCACCACAAAAGATTAAATCCTGAGGCCACCAAAGTGGAGACCCTCCACCCTCTGGCTAAGCCTAGATATTCTGCAGAGATGTGACAGCCATGGCAGTCTTCCAAAGCCTTCAGGAACTAAAGATGAATCTCAACCAGGGCCCCTGCCAGTGTGCAGATGTTTACCATCTGTCATGGTAAATGGACTGATTCTTATGTAGCGGTGTTCTACTGTCCTGGAGCGCTCAAAGCACTTCATACAACATGCCACTTTCACCCATTCATACCCACACAAGCACCTTTTTCTACACTTTTAAGTGCTTCCTATCTAACACTCACACATTCATACTCCGATAGATGCATTGGAGAGCAATTTGGAGTTTAGTATCTTGCCCAAGGATATTTGGCTTGCAGACTGAGGGAGCCGGGGATAGTCAGTAGATGACCTGCTTTACCTCCTGAGCTACAGCCACCCCATTACATTTATATTTAGAAATGGCATAGTAAGAAGAAGTAATGATATGACTTGCTAATACCTTACTATTACCTCAGTAAGGCTTAATAGTGTGACATTATTATAAAGTGCTACCCAGTACAGTATAATATCTGCACCATGGAAGTCACTTCAAGACATGTCTGTGAAGAAAACACTACTGGTTTTTCAGTAAGGCATACATTTGACTCACTTTTGATGAGGTCAAACAAAATGACAAACTATGAAACTAGTAACTCCCTGAATTAAAAAATCAATTTATTAGATACTAATATGTATTAATGTAGGAGCACTGCTTTATAAACGATGAGCCAAATGCTTCATATTTATCCCAATATTTTTATATGACATAATTGCCAGACACAATAACCAGAATTTTATCTTATAATGTTATGGGCCGATACAACAGGTCATATGATGCCGTTACTGCTATTGATGTTAAATGCCATAAGCAACTTTAAAACATTTTAAACAGGAACTAGAAAAAAAGTTGAGGTAAACTAAAAATGTCCCTGTGAAATTACTCTGATATAAACAAAAAAGACAAAAGAGTTAAGAACTTCTGCAGGGAATCCACATGATGGAGCCACACATCGCTGTCCTGAGTGATTCTGATTGCTTACATTGTCTGTGAACACAACCCCCAGCTTCCAGATCTGGTACTTGACATCAACAGAGTTCAACCTGTGAACACAGTAAGAAGAAACAAAGTCTTTTTACATGTTTCATGTTTTGATGAAAACGTGAACAGAAATGGTTTAAATGAAAGGGGCTCTCTGTTATGAGAACTGAAGATATCTTAGCGCCTTTACCTGGTATAACCACTTTGAAAACTTATGTAAATGTGACAGGATCATGTCTTGTTCAGTGTTCAGATAAACAATACTGCAGTTCTGTTTACATGATTGTACCTGCTATTCTTTGTTGCAGAAAATTTCTTATTAATCCAAATCCCCCATAGAGGATGACCCCATGGAACCATGACTTTATTAAAGTCACTGTCAGCCAGACTGACAGATGCAGGAAATCTCCTTTGTGTTCTTCTCTGAAGTTTGAGCTCTACGTGAGCTTTAATCAGAATCAGAATCAGAATCAGAATGGGTTTATTGCCAGATGTTGAGGTTTACAACATTAGGAAATTGCTGCGGTGCTTCAGTGCAAACAATAAGAATAAGAATTAAAGTGCTATGTAGAAAGAAAGATATGTGCATGAGATATACATGAGATATATACATGAGAATAAGAATTAAGAGTGCTACGTAGAAGGATATATACATGAGTGCAGGTGGTGATCAGTGCCAGACATGAAATGATGCAGTGACACAGCGTAGGGTCATGTGTGAGTGGCGGGGACAGTCATGTGGTTATTGTTCATGTGTCCAACAGCAGAGGGGAAGAAACTGTTCTTGTGGCGAGAGGTTCTGGTGCGAATGGACCGGAGCCTCCTGCCTGAGGGGAGCAGGTCAAACAGACTGTGTCCAGGGTGAGAAGGGTCAGCTGAGATCCGGGCTGCACGCCGCAGTGTCCTGCAGGTGTACAGGTCCTGCAGAGATGGGAGTCTGCAGCCAATCACCTTCTCAGCAGAGCGCACAACACGCTGCAGTCTCTGTTTGTCCCTGATAGTGGCTCCAGCGTACCACACGGTGATGGAGGAGGTGAGGATGGACTCGATGATTGCAGTGTAGAATTGCATCATCGTCCGTGTTGGCAGGTTGAATTTCTTCAGCTGCCTCAGGAAGTACATCCTCTGCTGGGCTTTCTTGATGACGGAGGTGATGGTGGGCTCCCACTTCAGGTCCTGGGTGATGGTGGTACCCAGGAAGCGGAATGAGTCCACAGAGGTGATGGGGGTGTCAGTCAGGATGATGGGGGGGAGTGGGGCTGTGTGCTTCCTGAAGTCCACAATAATCTCCACTGTCTTCTGGGCATTCAGCACCAGGTTGTTGTGGCTGCACCAGGACACCAGACGTTCAACCTCCCTCCTGTAGGCAGACTCGTCCCCGTCCGAGATGAGCCCAATAACGGTGGTGTCATCTGCAAACTTGATTAGCTTGACAGACTGGTGGGTGGAGGTGCAGCAGTTGGTGTACAGGGAGAAGAGCAGAGGAGAAAGAACACAGCCCTGAGGGGAGCCGGTGCTGATGGTCCGGGAGTCCGAGACATTCTTCCCCAGCCTCACGTGCTGCTTCCTGTCCGTCAGGAAGTCAGTGATCCACCGGCAGATGGGATCAGGCACATTCATCTGGGAAAGCTTGCCTCGGAGATGGTCTGGAAGGATGGTGTTGAAGGCAGAGCTGAAGTCCACAAGCAGGATCCTGGCGTAGGTTCCTGGGGAGTCCAGATGCTGCAGGATGAAGTGTAGGGCCATGTTGATGGCGTCGTCTACAGACCTGTTGGCTCTATATGCAAACTGCAGGGGGTCCAGGAGGGGGGCCGTGAGGGTCTTGAGATGGGAGAGAACTAGGCGCTCAAATGACTTCATGACCACAGATGTCAGAGCCACGGGTCTGTAGTCATTTAGTCCAGTGATCCTAGGTTTCTTGGGGACAGGGATTATGGTAGAGGACTTGAAGCAGGCAGGCACATGACATGCCTGCAGTGAGGAGTTGAAGATGCCAGAAAACACTGGGGCCAGCTCGTTTGCACAGTGTCTGAGGGTGGCAGGAGACACACCGTCTGGGCCGGGAGCTTTCCGAGCATTCAGATTCTTAAACTGCTTCCTCACATCTGCTTCATGAATATGAAGAGTTGTGGTCGGAGGAGGTGGTGTGAAATCCTCTTTTGTGTGGGGTGAGGAGGGGGGTGTTGTAGGTGAACGGTTTGAAGGTGGTGATGGCTCTATGGAGGGGGGAGAGGTGGGGGAATGAGTGTCCAAAGTGCCTCTATTGTTGGGGCCGTTGGAGGTGTGAAGGCTGCCTGATGGCTCGTCAAAACGGCAGTAGAAGTCGTTGAGGGTGTTGGCCAAGAGCAAGTCATCAGTGGAGTGGGGGGTTTTAGGCTTGTAGTTTGTAATATTCCTAAAACCTTTCCACACAGAGGCCGAGTCATTCTCTGAGATCTGCTGCTGCATCTTCTCAGAGTGCTGATGTTTGGCAATGTCCACTTCCTTAGTGAACTTGTACTTGGCCTCTCTGTAGCAGTCCCTGTCTCCGCTTCTGAACGCCTTACTCTTAAATGCTGAAGTAGAGTAGAAAAGGGCTATGTAACCAACAGTTTACAATTTAAAATCCTCCACTAAATACCATTAAAATGCACACCTAGAACCTGCCCTGTACAGTACAGTTTTAAACTTCATAACAACTGTATGGTGGGTCATTTGGACAGTGATGGAAGGTAAGGGCATGGCCACTTTGACTGACAGGTGACTGGCCTGTAAGTCAGCTGTAACTGATCATTATTTGATTACCTAACTGGCAAACTGCATTTTTAAATGGAGTTACAAAAAATAGAAATAAAATAATCTGATCTAATAATTAAAAAGAAATTTAAAAATTTTCTATGCTAGACTAATGAGCACAGCTTGACTCTTCTACCAAAACTTAAACTCTACTAAGGTTTGTGGTAGACAATTTACGGCAAATTGCACAAAATTTAACACTGAAACACACTTTTTTTCTATGACTGGTATGTGTGTGATAGTTGCTGCTTGGAGGGTGTGCTTATTTGGGATAAGAAGGGGAGTGTGTAACTGGCACGGAAAGTCAATGAAAATAATTTTACTTTGATCTGCTGACAGACTAAATTGATTTTCACATCTTATTATGTTGTGGGACAGTAGACTTAAATGTTTAATTAGATCTATTTAAAATTTCAGAGCTCTAATATGCTACTGTGCCTTAGAAATGTGAAGTTGTGAAGTTTGCGGACAACACTACAGTGGTGGGTCTTATCACCAACAGTGATGAGACAGCTTACAGGGAGGAGGTCAGCGCCCTGACCCACTGGTGTCAAGACAACCATCTCACCCTCAACGTCGCAAAGACAAAGGAGTTGATAGTGGACTTCCGGAGGTGCAGAGAAGTACACACCCCCATCACCATCAGCGGCGCTGCTGTGGAGAGAGTGAGCAGCTTCCGGTTCCTTGGAGTACATCTGGCTGAGGATCTTACGTGGTCAGTACACACAAACAAAACAGTGAAGAAGGCGCAGCAGCGCCTCTTCTTTCTCAGGAGACTGAAAAGATTCGGCATGAGCCCCCGCATCCTCAGGACCTTCTATCACTGTGCCATCACCACCTGGTATGGCAACAGCACCGCCTACAACTGCAAAGCTCTCCAGAGAGTAGTGCGGTGCTCTGAACAGATAATTGGAGGTGAGCTTCCCTCCCTCCAAGACATCTACAGGAAGCGCTGCCTGAGGAAAGCGGGGAGGATCATCAAGGACTCCAGTCACCCCAGCCATAAACTGTTCAGACTGCTTCCATCAGGAAGGAGGTTCTGCAGCATCCGGTCCCGTACCAGCAGACTGAGAGACAGCTTCTTCCACCAGGCCATCAGACAGCTGAACACGTCATAGACACCTCAGCTTCACTACTGGAACTTCAACATTATGCACTCCATACTGTACAGTAATGCCACTGTTTTGCACATGTCTCAACTCTGTATATTTTATTTTATTTATTTTATATATTCTATTCATTGTTTACTCTATTTAATTTGTAAAATCTGTGTACACACACACACACACACACACACACACACACACACGTAGAAAAATATTTAGTATACACATCCAGAAATGCATACACTATTATATATTGTACATATATTTATTAGTTTCAGATGTAGCCATTCTTGTATTTTGCTTGTTTACATTATTGTATTTTGCACAACTCTGTTGCTTGTGAAGCTCGCACACAAGAATTTCACTCACATGTGCTGTACCAATGTACCTGCACATGTGATGTGACAATAAAAGTGATTTGATTTGATTTGAAATAAACAGCAGTGCCAACAGTGCCCTTCACAATGAAATAATCAGCCTAACCTGTCACTAGCCTCAGACAGGTGTTTTGCAACATTTTCAACATCTGTAACTCCCATAAGTCCTGAACCATTTCAAATGAAAGACTTTCAATGGTTCCTGAAAACAGTGACTCTGTGCTTGTCAGGGATTTTAGGGTCATTACAGTAATCCCTGGCACAGTGTTGCAGCAACCCCAAAAAGACGGTTGGAGGTTGGTTGAGAGAAGAGAGAGTTAGTGAGTGTGATGGAGCCCTACAGAAGACACACACACAGCCATGTTTTTATAGTTTTGTTTTTGCTTTTTGCTCTTTTGTTTTCTTTGTTATTTGCCAAAATTTGGATGTGGCGCCTGCCTGGGCCTGAGCCTTACTGAAAAAGAGTTGATGCTTTCAGAAACCATTTGAATTTTTCAATTGTGCCAGTGGTTCGGGAGTTAAGGTAATTTGACCTAAAAGTTTGACCAAAAAATAATTAACTTTAAATTAAATGTTTATTTTAACACTTGGTGTGCTAAGTATTAACCATTTTCTGCAGCATTAATCTCCTGGTTTGTAAAAATGTTGCATTTTACTGTTATATTTTTATGTTCTTTATAGATTTGAATCACCAATTTATCACCATCCTCTAATCAGAATAAGAATCAGAAATACTTTATTGATCCTAAAGGAAATTATAGGTTACAGCAGGCAGTACGCTAATGTCACATGCGCACTTACAAAGGAACCCTCTGACCAAACTTTACACAAACATCACATTGGGAAGACATGTCAGACAGGCATCGAAGGTGTTTGAAAAGGGAGGGGGGATGAGTGTAACTACCCTTTTGAAGTAGGTGACACTCATAGGGATCATTATGTGCCAAATAAGAGTTACTAATATCGATATTCGCATCGATATTGAACCGTTCGATACAGTGCTTTCGGTTCGGTACGCATATGTATCGAACAATACAAAATTTGTAATTTATTTTATCAACTTTCTTTCTGACGATGCTGTCTGTGTTGAGCGCTCAGTGAATCTGCGTTCGACAGTATGGTACCTCAACTACAAATCAACGGATTGAAAGTTGGTGGTCTTCGTTCAGAAAGCAAAGGTACATGGCTTTTAAAATATATTCTGAAACTAAAATTGAATGGTTCTGAAGGTGTTTCGTGGTCAGCAATATACTTTTTTTTGTGGGTGGGGTTTTATACTCAAATATTAAATTACCAGTCTGCCAATCCTGCTCCTCCTCTTCTTTTATGAGCAAAACCATAAGATACTTCAAATCACTCGCTTGGGAAGGCAACTATCCCCCAACCCAAAGGGTCCTTTTTTGGCAGAGAACCATGGCCTTAGACTTGGAGGTGCTCAAGATGTTTGAATGACACCAAGAAAATTACTTTCAATTCTACAATTGAATCTGAGGTTTTACAAAATGGACACCCCCCACCGTGTGGATACTTCTTTAAGACACTCTGGTTCGCCCGGCCATACCCCACAGCTCACGTATAAAACAGCTGTGCAGACGTGACACCGGTGATCATTTGATCTCCACTTGTGTTGTGTGTTTGTGAGTGCCTTGAGAGTGCTGTATGTATGTGCATCCATCAGGAACCTGTTTTGGCAGCCTCCGTGGGCGCTGCCTCTCCTCTGGTATTCCCCGGGTATTCCCCGGTATTCCCCTGATATTCCCTGGTATTTCCTTGGTATGCCCTGTTATCCCTTAGCTTGCCCTTATCTTTCCCCTTGGTTGGTCTCCCCTCCCTGGCTTATCGCCTTGAAAAATAGTCTTATGTGCCAGTCGGACCACGCTGTGCGGCTGCCGGCTAGCGAGTAGCTCGGCTACGGTGAGCAAACACAGCAGGGAACACGGCCTCAGCGTTCAAGCATATGCTGTCGCCTGGGCACTGTGCAGCTCGGCTGCGATGTATGTAAACACAGAAGGGATATGGCTTCAGTGTTCCAAGCATTCGCTGTCGGCCTGCTTAACACTGTGGGAAAACACGAAATTAAGTGGCGAACCATCCTACCTTTATGAATATTAGCTAGAAGCATACTTTAAAGGCTACAATTAAGTGGCAAATCATCCTACCTCTGTTAATAAGAGCTAGAAACATGGTCTGACAGATAAAATGAAGTGCCAAACCATGCTACCTTTGTGACTGTTACCTACAAGCATACTTTAACGGGTAAAATGAAGTGGCAAACCGTCCAGTACGGTGGCCGTTCGACAGTGCAGCCTGCACTGTCGAACGCAGATCCACTGAGCGCTCAACACAGACAGCATCGTCAGAAGGAAGAGCGCAGGGCAAGCTAGCGAGACAGAAGTTAAGCTCTCCTTGCAACATGGCAAATTGAACCTCCCCCACCCTCATTCAGATCTGGCGTTTGGAATTATTTTGGTTTTCAAGTGACGTATGACCCTGAAGGTAAGCGCGTCATGGACTAAAGTAAAACAGTATGTTGGATGTGCCACGCAATGCTCAATTACATGGGTGGGAGCTAGTGTGTTAGCGCAGTTAGATCGTTAACGTGTTGGCCGTCTAGCCCCACGCACGGGGCGATCGGCGGTAGCTCGTTAACGGAGATTTGCCGTGTTGTGGCGTTAAGGTCATTTCAACGAGATTAACGCTGACAGCACTAGTGGGAACACAACGAATATGACTGCACATTTACGCCGACATCATCCTAGTGCAAAGACAAAAACAACAAGCATGCTACAAACTTTACCCAAGTCATTTAGACAGCCGTTAGCACATGATTGGTGAGTGATGATAATTTGCGCACCAATTCCTCTGACATCGTCTTATCAATCGTTAGCTTACTATGCAAACATGACAAGTGAAATCTCCCGCAGCTTAAACAGGTTGATCGCGCAGAGAATCGCTGAGCTTATATGAGTGCGTGTGTAAAAGCAGCAGGATTTATATTTCAGTTCTGCTGAGCCAAATAAGACAGGTTAGGGTGAAGAAGTGACAGCCAAAGAAAAGCTTACCACAAAACGGAGAAGTTATGACAAATCAGACTATAAGGCAAAAAGAAAGTGCAGCTTTATGGTTTCATGGACAAAAGAATTTCTGTGGCTGCAATATGACGAGCTAAATAACCAGGGCTGCACATAAGTGGTCCGCAGGTGCGCGTTCTCTGTCAAAATGAAAAACACGCACAAGGGTTAGGGTTAAATTTAAAAACTGTACTTTTGAGTTAAAATATATATTTATAATTTTAATAAATGACAAATTAAAAAGGCATGAACATTTTTTTTGTATCGAACCGTGACACCAAAGTATCGAACCGAACCGTGAATTTTGTGTATCGTCGCACCCCTAATATTTACGTGAGCAAAGAAAGTTCATAATATCCAACATAATGCAACTTGCAATGGTGACTTATGCTATGAATCTAACCTGTTCTGGAGCAGGTTGTGCTCCAGATTAGAGACCAGCAGTTATAAAATCACTATGTACTAACTAATCAGTTATCCAGAAAATAGCGCCGCCATTTGTGGAACATCTCTCTGAGGGATCTTTTGTCTTTCCCTGATGAGCATCAAAAAAAGAAACAAAGATTCTAAAACAAACCCATTTTTGATCATTTTTTCCCCCTGTTGGCTGTATTAGAAATATCCTGTCTCAGAGTGACGCTGAAAAACTAGTTCATGCATTTATTACTTCCAGGCTGGACGACTGTAATTCATTATTATCAGGTCCTAAAAACTCACTGAAAAGCCTTCAGCTAATCAAAAATGCTGCAGCAAGAGTCCTGACAGGGACTAGAAAGAGAGAGCAGATTTCTCCTGTATTGGCTTCCCTTCATTGGCTTCCTGTTAAATCCAGAATTGAATTCAAAATCCTGCTCCTCACATACAAGGTCTTAAATAATCAGGCCCCATCTTATCTTAATGACCTTGTAGTACCATATCACCCTATTAGAGCACTTCGCTCTCGCTCTGCAGGCCTACTTGTTGTTCCTAGAGTATTTAAAAGTAGAATGGGAGGCAGAGCCTTCAGTTTTCAGGCCCCTCTTCTGTGGAACCAGCTTCCAGTTTGGATTCAGGAGACAGACACTATCTCTACTTTCAAGATTAGGCTTCAAACTTTCCTTTTTGCTAAAGCATATAGTTAGGGCTGGACCAGGTGACCCTGAATCCTCCCTTAGTTATGTCTGTGAAGGTTCTCAGTCATCCAGGTCATCGTAGTCAAAGGAGCTTGCAAAGAAAAGCGTCTGGACTTCTTTAAGTTGCTTGAAGACGTTTCACCTCTCATCCGAGAAGCTTCTTCAGTTCTAAGGTCAAATGGTGGAGAGTCCCAGATATAAACCTAGTGGGAGTATCCCCCCACAGAGGGACAAAAGGACCCCCTGATGATCCTCTAATCGCCTGAGCCAAGGTGTGAAACTGGGCGTGGGTCCCAATCAGCCAGAGTTTCGGGTGTGTTCATTGTGAAACCTGGCCCCACCTCCCTTAGTTATGCTGCAATAGACGTAGGCTGCCGGGGGATTCCCATGATGCATTGAGTTTTTCCTTTCCAGTCACCTTTCTCACTCACTATGTGTTAACAGACCTCTCTGCATTGAATCATACCTGTTATTAACCTCTGTCTCTCTTCCACAGCATGTCTTTATCCTGTCTTCGTTCTCTCACCCCAACCAATCACAGCAGATGGCCCCGCCCCTCCCTGAGCCTGGTTCTGCTGGAGGTTTCTTCCTGTTAAAAGGGAGTTTTTCCTTCCCACTGTCGCCAAAGTGCTTGCTCATAGGGGGTCATATGATTATTGGTTTTTCTCTGTACCTATGAAGCGCCTTGAGGCGACTTTTGTTGTGATTTGGCGCTATATAAATAAAATTGAATTGAATTAATTTATTAAGTTATTTAAACATTGGTAAATGGTAAGTGGCCTGTATTTGTATAGTGCTTTACTAGTCCCTAAGGACCCCAAAGCGCTTTACGCATCCAGTCACACACACATTCACACACTGGTGATGGCAGCTACATTGTAGCCACAGCCACCCTGGGGCGCACTGACAGAGGCGAGGCTGCCGGACACTGGCGGTACTGGTGGTGGTCAGAGGGCCCGGTGGCGCCTGTGTCCGGCAGCCTCGCCTCTGTCAGTGCGCCCCAGGGCAGCTGTGGCTACAATGTAGCTTGCTATCGCCAGTGTGTGAATGTGTGTGTGAATGGGTGGATGACTGAGTGTAGTGTAAAGCGCTTTGGGGTCCTATGGACTAGAAAAGCGCTATACAAATGCAGGCCATTTACCATTTACTGGCGCCACCGGCCCCTCTGGCCAACACCAGTAGGCAACGGGTGAAACGTCTTGCCCAAGGACACAACGACCGAGACTGTCGGAGCCAGGGCTCGAACCGGCAACCTTCCGAACTCCCAACTCTTGAGCCACAATCGCCCCTCACATTAACATATGATCCTTAAATGGACACCTATTTGTACTTTTTGACCTTATATCAAATATGCACGTAGTCTAAGCCTATGTTTTACATTTTGTTTACATTTGTTTTTGCTTGCTCATGAATTATTAAACACCAAAGCTGCAGTGGAAAGGAAAACTCGTAATAATTAATTTAATCAAATACTTGAATAAAATCCATCATAATCCCTGTCTTAATGATAGAGTTGCAATATTGATGATCTGACAATTGGCATTTTTCCAGGCTTCAAATGAGCTAGACTTTTAATTTAGTAGCTATCTTCCAATCTTACTGACCAAAGTGCTTACACACTTCTAATACTATATTACTCTGCAGTGTCTCCTTTCACACATACTCATACTGCTGTGTTGCTTTCAGCCATATTACATGTTTTAATTCTTTGTACAGTACTTTTGAAATTTGCTCACTTCCTGATGCTTTTTTTTTTCCATATTTGTCACCTTTGCATGTTTTAGGTCATCAAACAAAGTTTAACATTAGACAAAGACAACCTGAGCAAAAACAAAATGCAGTTTTTAAATGATGATCTCATTTATTAAGAGAAAAAAATCTGCCCAAATCCTGTGTGAAAAAGTAACTGCCCCTAAACTTTTATTAGTTGTTCAACCAGCAGCAAAAATTGCAACCAGGCATTTGCTTATTGCTTATTGTGTCTTTCATATCGCCGTGGAGGAATTTTTGCTCCCTTTTCTTTGCACAGTTGTTTTAATTCAGCCATATTTGAGGGTTTTGGAGAGTGAACAAGATACCTACAGTCATCCCAAAGGATCTTAATGGGATTTATGCCTGGATCTTACAGTGAAAATGATGGTAGTTTAATTTTACTTTCAGATGTCAGATGTCTATTCATATTAATGTACAGAATTCACCTGCTTGCTGCTACTACTGCACATTCACCCAGTGTATATACTGTATGTATATATATATATATATATATATATATATATATATATATATATATATATATATATATATATATAATGTTCTTCCTCTACACCCCCCCCCCCCCCCCACCCACACAATTTTTGCTACATTTCACTGTGTGTTATACTTGTATAACTATGCATGTGACAAATAAAGAACCTTGAACCTTGAACCTTGAAAAGGGAGTGCCTTGGATTGTTTTGATATTTAACCCTGTACGTATACCTTGCAAATAGAAGTGGGTTGAATCCAGGAAGTGTTCCTTCTTGAAACAAATTGGGTTTTAAGTGAAGATTTTTAGTAAGCTCCAAAGACATTTGGAGGTGAAAATGTTGAGCTGGTGTGTTTTGGCTTACTGACCTAAAGGATAACTTGAGTGCGCTTAAGCTTCGGGGAACAAACTCATGGCTGGATATTCTCCAGTCATTTTGCAGGGCGAAGACAAAGTTATCTGCTGAGCTGTGTAAATTTTATTCAGCTTTTGTTTCACTCCCTTTGACGAACTGGCTCTTACGACATTTAGCAATTATGAATGGTGTGTTAGGAAGTCATTTTTTTATTCAGTGTTGTCAAAAAACATAATATAATCGAAATGCCGGCAAACGCTATTCCTTTTTTGTTATTTTTGTCTTCACTTTTTTCCAACTTCCTGTCATCAGAATGTCTGCCCCCACCTTTCTTTCACATAAATGCATGATCCTAGCCTTTCTATGTGATTGGCCGCATGTTGTGCCCATCAAAACAATGTCCCGCCCCTGCCTGCATGGATTCTCAGCAGGGCTAAGCAGGAGTCTCGTTTGCGAACAACACGTCTCCAACAACACACTCATGAACAAATAATTTCATTATTTGGGTAGCCAAGTAATAATGTCACTACTCGTTACATAGAAAGATATTATTATAAACATTAGCCGCACCTACTATTAAGCTTAATAAGCTAGCGGTGATCGCATTAGCATCTCTTATCAACAACTAACCCTGAAGGTATGCAAAATTCAATTTTGCTCATTCGGCTAGTAAAAGAACTGACATTAAGTAGACAGATCACAATCATCACAGTGCTATAAACAGTTTAAATGAACTATTTAACATTGTCATGATGTGTAAAAAAAATTTAAAACAAATGAGCTTGTGCCTCTTCTGCAGTTTCAGGGACAAATCCGCTGAGCTATCCTGTCATCAGATTGGAACTATCCTAATAAGACGGCAGTGCCCCCACACTGACATTGTTCCTGTAGTCAGACTTTTCTTCCCCATAACATCTCTCTCTCTCACACATAAACTCTATTACTTGCACACTACACACAGACTACTCACACTGCAGCAAGCGAACTGTCTTTCCTGGGTTTTCTCTTTTTGTGAGCATCACTGAAGTCCAGAGCAGCTTTGTCCAGTCCCAGCAGCTCACTGATTCGGTCATGGCCATAAAACTCCCCATATTTATCCATCACCTGAGAAAGAGCAGGACTTCTTAAACAGATGCTTTCCACGTTTTCATTTCCCAAAACAGTATTCTATCTAGAAAACCTTAAACTACACAGGGAAAGATCACACCAATGTGGCAGGACTGTAGTTTAAGAAAATGAGCTACCCAGTACAACCAGTGTCCTCAAAGACTTGCCAGTTGTACAAGTTCAATTTGGAATTTAGGAAAACATTTTTAAAATATTTTTATCCAGTAAAACAAAACAAAACAAAACTTACCTTTCTCTTCACAAATTTATCCCAGTAGTTATTGGGGAAAGATCTGAAAGTCAAAGGACAAAGTTACTGATGGGTCTGTCTGGCACAGACCCACTGCTGGAACGAGACAATTCTACTACAACAGCAAAATCAAGACGCAAGTCACCAAAGTTCTTTGTGTTACTCGTGCACGAGGGAGGCCCGACTGAAGTCGAGTGTTGTTCTGCCCACTTGACCTCCGTCGGCCTCTCAGCCAGGTTCCCTGTAGCGCTCCTTTTATTGTGGTTACATCAATATGCATAGGTTCATTAACATATGACATCTTACATAGGCATACATGTGAACAAAGAGTACCAGTCTGTGCATAGTGTGTGTGTGTGTGTGTGTGTGTGTGTGTGTGTGTGTGTGTGTGTGTGTGTGTGTGTGTGTGTGTGTGTGTGTGTTCCTGTGAAGACTCCCCAAGCTGGTGCTAGGAGCGCTGCGGTCCACCTAAACAAAGGGCTCTTATACTTAACCAGACACAGAGTAGGTGTCCTCCTATACCATAAATCACTAAGAGAAGGTGTGACCTCTCTCATGACCTTAAGATGTGTGTGTATGCCAGAACACTCTGAAAGGCACACAGAGTCGTTACAGACTACTAAGGATCAAACCTCTATCAATCTACAAACAATTTTATACTTCTAAGAATATATTGTTATATATTTCTAAGCATAAATGACAATCCACAATATAAACCTAACAGTTACTCTCTCTTTCGCATTTACGCTCAGTTCTTTCTTCACCACAACAGACCGGTACAGCATCCGCATCACTGGAGCCGCAGTCTGTCGATCTCCTGCTCCCCTCTCCCCTCACTCGTGAACAAGACACCGAGTTACTCCTTAACATGGGGCAGAAACTCGTCCCAGAACCAGAGTGGGCACTCCTGCCTTTTCCGGCTGAGCACCATGGCCTCAGACTTGGAGGTGCTGATTCTAATTCCTGACGCGTCATATTTGGTTGTGAACTGCTCCATTGTGAGCTGCTAGCCACCACCTGATGAAGCCAACTGAACCACATCATCTGCAAAAAGCAGAGACAATATTCTGAGGAAGTGGAACCCTTCCACCACTTGGGTATGCCTAGAAGTTCTGTCCATAAAAATTATGGATAGAATCAGTGACAAAGGGCAGCCCTGGTGGAGTCCAACACTCACTGGGAATGAGTCTGATGGTGATGGTTGAAGGCCTTCTCCAAGTCCACAAAAAACATGTAGACTGGTTAGGCAAACTCCCATCCACCCTCAAGTATCCTTTAGAGGTTAAGAGCTTTTCCAGTATTCTGCCACCAGGATGAAAATCACATTGTTCCTCCTGTATCCAAGGATCGACTAATGGATGGACTCTTCTATCCTCACCCCGGCATAGACTTTACCAGGGAGGCTGAGGAGTGTGATCCCCCTATAGTTGGAGCACACTTAACACTTGACTTCCTCTGTGACCTCACCCCCGGTGATGGACGAGTCGTCCCCTTTGTCCCCAGACTCTGCTTCTTTGGAAGTCAGCAGCGCTGCACCTGCACTATTAGGTGCAGCGCTGCTGACTTCGACTGAGGATATTGTTGGGCGGTGGAAGGAATACTTCCAGGACCTCCTTAATCCCACTACAGTGCAGGTAGAGCACCGCTTTCCCCTCCTGAGTCGCCTGATGGTTTGCCTGGATCTCTTCGAGGCAGTCTGAAAGTCATTTGCGGCATGGCCTCTCCGAACTCCTCCCACGCCAAGTTTTTGCTTCTGCAAATGCCTGAGCCGCATTCGCTGTTGGTCCCTATTGGCTGCCTCAGAAGTCCCACAGGCTAACCAAACCCGAGGGGACTTCTTCTTCAGCCTGATGCTTTCTTTCACCTCCGGTGTCCACTATCTGGTTCAGGGGTTAACACCATGACATTGCACCAACCACAGGCACTAACACCCTTGCCGCTGCAGTTTAGTGGAGCGACTTCAGCAATTGAGGTCCTGAACATGGTCCATTCGGACTCCATGTCCCCAGTCTCCCCCCAAATGCTGTAAAAGGTCTGCTGGAAGTGGCAGTTGAAGTACTTGCAGACTAGGTGTCCCCAGTGCAGCCTCACTTTACATTTAAGCGCCCCAGATATGTTCAGCATCTTCGCCTGACACCTGATCGAACTTACTACCAAGTGATGATCAGTTGACAGCTCAACACCTCTCTTCACCTGAGTATCCAGAACATGAGTCCACAGATCCGATGATACGATTACATAATCAATCATCAACCTGTGTTCTAGGAATCCTGGTGCCACGTGCACATATGGACACACTTGTGTTTGAACATGGTGTTTGTTATAGACAAACTGTGGTTTGCACATGGGTTTTTGAATCACTCTTTGTCTGGTCCCTTACCCAGGTTGGGTGCAGGTTATTCCCCCAACAAAAATTATATGCTAACTGATCAACAAGAAAGATAATTCAAAACTATAATTCAGTTGAAAATCGGTTGAACCTCTAACAGAATCAGCCTGCACCTGTGCTTAACCCCCATCCTACCAACTGGGTAGGACGCAGCCCTCAGAGGTATAATTTTCTGTCATAACTTATAAGTGATTTCTTGTTTGTTTTTTTAAGCATTTCATTTTCTATGACTTTATCAATCAATTTGTTCTTAATTATGCCACATCATTGTTTCCACTTTGAAAGGTGCTTTTTAAAAAAAATAGAAATGACCTCAGTCAAAAGCACCCAAACTATGCAGGTGTAATAAACGTAATAATTTATTCAGTTACTGTCTGCCATGAATACTACGTATCACACGGTATAAAGAGAGGTATACTGTACTACGTCATTTTAAAGAATAACAACTCAGAGGCCATCATGGCATTCATGATCTGGATGAGAAACTTTAAAGACTGGAAGTTATCAGAACATTGCAGATGTCGCCAAATCTACCTGAGACTGACTGAAGCTCTGGTCATGTTACACATGAAAAGGAGAGCTGATGTTGCAACCTTCCAAGCCCTAGTCCAGTCACTGAGGAAAACTTACTAATGTGACTCTCAAATGTTTGACTGGAAAATCTACTTGAAAAGGGATTTAGTTTAGTACGAAAACACAGACAGGAAGGTAGCAACTGTTTGCTCTTCCTATTACATGCCAGCATTCCCTGAGCAAAGCATGAGGAAAACTGCATGCTATAACTGCTTACAGTGTGTTTTTAACTGTAATTGTTTTTGGTCATTTCCAGCACAATCATGGTGAGAGTTGATTCACATTGCATTGTTGGTCTCTGCAAGGGTTGTAACTGATTCTGATTGATGCAGGAAACACTGGCAAGATTAGATCTTTGGCCTCATTGGTTTTGTGCTTACTTCCAATATTTTATACTGGGGTAAAATTACTCTAATTGGGTTCATATATAAATACAACACAAATAACGTTTGATTAAATTTAATGAAAACTAGGTGATATCAGAATCAAATTATGGTAAACAAGCTGTGAATAACATGGAGTATATTTGGGATAAAAGCTGCAAGTTGCATTAAAGAAAAGTATTGATTTTTGTTTCCAAAATATGCAATTTAATTGCAACTTTGCAAACATAATAAAAGTCTTCTTTTTAGATGAGATTAAATAATGACTATTAATTCATTGACTATAAATATGGGTTGCTAATATTATTATTAATATTATTATTATGCTATTATATTTATTTCTTGCAGTAAATTATTCTCAGGGTGCCCACTGACCCCAATCACCACTGGATGTATGTTAAAAATGGCAGAAGGTTGAGGGTTAATAGGCTGTCTACAAATTATATCTTCTATTTCTTTATAGATGCAGCAGTCACTTGTTTTCGTGAATGAAAATAGTCTGTATAACAAACAACAATTTGATATACACATGCACACTCTCGTGTAGGGACAGAGGTCTACTTACTGTGTGTTGATTACCAGTCTGTCCCACTGTCCTTTGATGTCATCTTCTGATGGCTGCTCTGTTATATAAAGGCCATCAAATTCCAGCTTCCTAGCGACCTCCTTTTCACGTTTAAAGATCACCAGTGGCACCTATATAATGCACACAAAAAGTGGAGAAATGCAGATGTCAATGGGTTCTAGACTTAAGACTAACTGTAAATGATTGAAACTCTTAACTCTTAGTAACTGTCCTTATATTGAAATACATGTCAGTTTGTCCAGTTTCACATTTCTACACAGAGATTTGACCATAATTAAAACTTCAGACAGATTTAAAGTGAACTGATGGTAAATAATGTGTCCTGTTCTCCTACAGGTTGACTGTTTTACCTACTGTATTTCAGATTTACAGGACAGACTTGATTGTAATGAAGCAGTCCTTCTGAATAAATCTCTGATGGCACACAGGATTCCTTTATTTCAAACATACCGATTCATCTAAAGCTGCCTCATGCCATTTTGTTTCCAAAAAGATGCACAGGTGTAAAGCCTGAGTACTTGCTCTATTAGTTTAGTAAGTATGTTACTACTACTATGTTAACTTGCTCAAGAGGTCTGCTCATTTGTGATTTAATAATTTGCATTGATCTTGGTAGAATGGATTGACCTTTATTGAAATGACCAGACTACATCTTTGTCCATAAATTTAATGTAGATTACCCGTAGACCTTTCCAAAGCTTTGTTGTGTGGCATTGCACAAATTTGACCGACTGGCGTAAGATTTAATAACAAACTCTGTGGTTGTTAATGGCAAATACTACATTGCGGATTCTAACATTTTGCACTCATTTCTGTTGTATGTCACAGTGAATATCCTACCTTAAGACAGTAGTATCCAATGATGCAGAAGAAGGAGATGACCGTGTGCAGGACAGCAAGGATCCGTAACATGGGCTCCATGTAGCCACTGCTCTCTTCCAGGACAAAACGAACGGTGACAGGCTTCTGGGGCATGCTGGTCTGATCCATCACCTCTTCCTTTGCATCCACAGTTGCCCCACCTAGTGGATCCCACTGAATGCTGCTCTCTGAATGGCTGGTGTGCACAACTTCCCTCTCCTCAGTCACTGATGAGGATGTAGAAACCTGGAAGGGAAAATTTTAGTCTAGTTATGTAAGCAAATAAAACAATAAGAAAACAAAGTAAAATAACATCAGTATCAGCTATTAGTCCAAAATTTAGTTTTAATTTTTATGACTGATTTGTTCTGAACCCCAACTTCAGGCTCTATAGCAGGGGTGGGCAACTCCAGACCTCGAGGGCCAGTGTCCTGCAGGTTTTAGATGTGTCCTTGGATCCATTACAGCTGATTTAAATGGCTAAATGACCTCCTCAGCATGTCTTGAAGCTCTCCAGAGGCCTGGTAATGAACTAATACTTTGATTCAGGTGTGCTGACCCACCGTGACATCTAAAACCTGCAGGACACCGGCCCTCGAGGCCTGGAGTTGCCCACCCCTGCTCTATACTAAAGATTCTAAACCAAGCTATAAACACAGCAAAGACTGAGTCTGAGTCTTCTGAAGCAACATACAATGTAGTACTGGCATACTAATTATTAACAGAATATTAAATGATTTGTGATTTGCATTTGCACAAGTTTGTACCAGTTTTGTCCTTATTCGTAATCTAGCACAGCAATGAAACTTTTTTTCCTAACCCTTGGATTTCCCTTGAAAAGGCTGGAGCCTACACGTCGCTCTCGCTCTGCAGGCCTACTTGTTGTTCCTAGAGTATTTAAAAGTAGAATGGGAGGCAGAGCCTTCAGTTTTCAGGCCCCTCTTCTGTGGAACCAGCTTCCAGTTTGGATTCAGGAGACAGACACTATCTCTACTTTCAAGATTAGGCTTCAAACTTTCCTTTTTGCTAAAGCCTATAGTTAGGGCTGGACCAGGTGACCCTGAATCCTCCCTTAGTTATGCTGCAATAGACGTAGGCTGCCGGGGGATTCCCATGATGCATTGAGTTTTTCCTTTCCAGTCACCTTTCTCACTCACTATGTATTAACAGACCTCTCTGCATTGAATCATATCTGTTATTAACCTCTGTCTCTCTTCCACAGCATGTCTTTATCCTGTCTTCGTTCTCTCACCCCAACCAATCACAGCAGATGGCCCCGCCCCTCCCTGAGCCTGGTTCTGCCGGAGGTTTCTTCCTGTTAAAAGGGAGTTTTTCCTTCCCACTGTTGCCAACGTGCTTGCTCATAGGGGGTCATATGACTGTTGGGTTTTTCTCTGTACCTATGAAGCGCCTTGAGGCGACTTTTGTTGTGATTTGGCGCTATATAAATAAAATTGAATTGAATTGAATTCATAGGGAAAGAGGCAGGGTACACCTTGGACAGTTCACCAGTCTATCACAGAGCTACCACATATAGAGCGACAACCATTCGCACTCACATTCACATGTGTGTGCAATTCAGAATCATCAGTTAGCCTAACCTCAATAACAAGAACCATTAAATCCCAAACTGCTAGCTGGCACACTCCATCTCACTGCCTTTTTATCCGCCATGTCGATGTAGCAAAGTCACTTTGAAGAGTGAAACTGGTTGCAGACCTGGTCTCTTCTTTAAAGAATTCACTGCAGAGGCAATAAATTGGTAAGTTCATTGTAAATGGTTACAATGATTTTGTTCTTCCTATGGTTTCCAACCACTGTTTTCCCTACTGAGACTGCAGGATAAACAACAACAAACAACTTTCTCATTTTACTCAGCGCAAATAGAAGAACACTCATTAATGAGAAGTACAATGAGTGTATTAGTGCTCTTTAAAACATGCACTCACTCCTACTCTAACTCAGGCAAGCGTAAGACTTTCCACTGCAAAGGCCCATGAAACAAAAAAATTTTTCAAGTGTCCATAAGCAGTAAAATCCCTTGTATCATGTGCCTTCAATAATTGCACTGTTTAATTTGAAACCATTGCATGCAGCACCACACTCTGTAGAAGAAGATGTGCAGAATGTAATCACAAGAACATCCTTGGTACTGTTACCTTATAGAACAGAAGGATAAAGTTTATTGCAAAGGCAACAAACAGAGCCAACATCCTCATGTTGTAAAAGTTTCTGGCGAAGTAGTTCTGTAGGAGAAACCAAAAGATGAGCAAAAAAAGTGTTTTTTAAAGCTATGGATTGAGATGTTGTATAATAATAAGAATAATAATAATGATAAGAAGAAGACAAAGAAAAAGAATAAGCTGTCCATACCAGCAGTTTCCTCTGGTAGGCAATGATCTTCTTTAAGAAAGCTGACTCCTGAACATCAGGTTCGTCAGACTTTGAGGTGTGATGCCTCCTCATTTTTGGTTTCATCGTCTCGTTCTTTGACTGTTTCTCTTGTTTCTCTACATCATCACTTCTGAAAACATAAGCCAACACACAGATATTTTTAAAATGACATTACTGTTTCACTGTGGTTTTATTCGTTTACTGTCTTTTTAGGTTTTTGGAGTTTAAAATGAATGGACTAATGCTTGTTATACACTATAAAGCAGCGGTCCCCAATCTTTTTTGCGCCACGGACCGGTTTATGTCCGACAATATTTTCACGGATCGGCCTATAAGGCGTCGCGGATAAATCCTGTACCGGTACCAAAAAAACAAGAAAATTTATTCACAGCACACGGGAAAAGCCCCAGGGAAACTGAGTTAATGATAAAATAAATAAATAAATAAAAACCCTGAAAACTGTAAATTTAACACCCGAGTCTCAACTCTCGCGGCCCGGTACCAAACGATTCACGGGCCAGTACCGGTCCGTGGCCAGGAGGTTGGGGACCACTGCTATAAAGCATTCTTTAATGCTGTTTGATGTGATTATTTCACTAAAAAAAAAACCACCATCAGGTCCTAAATGTATAAGTGAAAATGCACACATGCATTTATGCAATTCAAACATCCAGTTCCAAAAATATTTTACGTACTCAGATGTTTTTTGAGGTTCACATTTACTCTCTAGTTTTGATTCCATCTCCTCTGAGGCAGAGCTCTTTGACTGAAACAGAAAAATGAACAGTTAGACAAATATCCACAGCCACATTTGGTCACTTTTGTGGCTGATGACATGCTTGTACTGTTACTGTTGTAAAACGTCAGTATTTCTATGTTGAAATAGGCAGAATTTAGTCAGAGGAGTCAGTGAAGTTGTGCAACATCTGAATCAAAATCTTAAGACATTCGATCATTTGATCAAAGCTCACAGACACATTAGCTGATTATGAAATTCTTATCTTTTACCATTCAAAATCAGCAGCTGTGAGAGCTGTGATCCATTTTAAACAGCTCAAGATAAACCTCCATGAAAGGGAGCAGTAAAGTTTCCACCATGTGGAAGTTAACATTTCAGTGGCTATCAAACTAGCTAAAAGCACATGTTTCTGAGCGGATGGAGAAAGTAGAACAGAAATATGTAAAGTCGACAGACTTTAACCATTTTTCCAGAAATTGGAGTGTCCAACTGTAAATCTGGGAGATTCCAATTGCAGATATTAGAGTCATCTATGTATAAAATGAAAATGTATTTGTTGATGATTGTTTAAACATATTGTTTCACCATGTCCCAAACACCAAATACGAGGGCTGAGGTCCCAAATATGCTGTTTATTAGATCTGCCCCTCTGCATCATAGAAAACGTAATACATGGTTGTCTACCATAGGTTATCACTGTAATCTCTGCCAGAAATCAGTTGGCAAAGGCCAATACTACACTTACAAAGCAGTTTATTTATTTTAATAAAAGATATGGGAGATTGACAGCCGACTGCAGGGATGCTGAGACATCGATGCCTGGGTATTCAGACTTGTTAAACACTGGTATATCATAGAGCAGTGAAATCCTTTCATTGGAATATTCAAAGGTAGAAATACAGATTTAGTCCAATTAATCCTGGACTCTGATATATGTCACCAAAACCTTTAAAAGAAAGAATACTCACGGCTGAGGGGTAAAAAGCAAAGAAAGGAGAAAAGAAAAAAGTGGAGAGGAAAAAGCAGAGCCTCTCACTTGTGTCATGAAAGAAAGTAAGAAAGAAAGAAATCACCTGATGTCTCCATCTGACTTCAGGTTGGGGTGCTGTGGATGGAGTTGGAAGGGGAACCGGGGAGTTGAGAAGTTCAGTAAAGCTGGCGTTGGGGTTATGGGGGGTGATTTTGTACTGGCCCCCTTCCCTTCTTAAGTCCAGACCAAAAATGTCTGACAGCAGCTCTGTCTCACTGGTATTGACTGTCAGGTCAGCCAAGTCTTCCCCGGTGGAGCTGTGATCAGATCTTTTCTCCCTGTTCTCCCCCTCACCGCGTACCTCGTCCTGAGTAGGGTCTGGCATATTGGCCAACAGCTCTGACACCTAGGGGCAGAGGCATTTTAGCTATTAGCAAACAGCTGTTACTTTATCTAGACTGTTCTTTATTTTGTTATTTTAAAAAAAATCTATAATAACCTTTATGGTCTTGGCCCCCTCCACCAGGTTTTCTCCAATGAAAGTGTTGTAGAAGATTCTGCAAAATCCTCGAGCCACATTGAATGCCACATGGAGGAGGCCCAACAACACTGACCAGTAGGTGGAGACCAGGGTGGTTACCATGTCCTTCACAGTCATGTTCTTTATCTTCTTCATTTGCTTCTTTAAGCTCTTCATGGACAGTACCTGAAACCAAAGCAAAGTTACTGGTGAACTGTGTGTTCAGTAGTATTACTGTAGACATTGTCAAGAAAGGTGAGACTGAAAGAAACTGAAGTCCCCGTGGCTTATCTCTTATTACATCTGAGAGACGGTGAACGGTCTTAGCACCAAATTTACATGTGATTTTGCTGATAGTTAATCATGCTTAATGGCTTAATATTGATCAGAATATAATCAAGTTTAACCAATACAATGAATCAGAAGATATAATCAATCTACTAACAGATTTTGTATGAAGTGGCTAGTCCAAGGATGGAAGCTGTGTGTGCATGTATGTATGTAAGAAGGAGGGAGGGGGAAGTGAATGAAACTCTAACAAGACAATGATATTAGAAAATGTATGATACTGATATGGCATTAGTAAAAAAAAAAAGTAAAAGAAAAGTAATTGAAGCTATGGCTTGGCTAATTTGGGTTGAAAGTGATCATTCAGTAAATGTGTAGATGTCACGGTTCTGGCTCATTTTCACCCAGCATTTTGAGTTTCTTATGTTTTGGTTTATTTTTGCATTATAGATTATTTTCTGATTCTCTTGTGCTTTATTGATTATTATTAGAATTCTATGTTTCAGTTTATTCTGGTTAAGGCTTTAGTTCTTAGGTTTTGTTTTGGTGTCCTCGTTTTTCCTGCAGGTGTAGTTCAGAGTCGAGTCTGCGTCTTTGTGTTGCCATTTCCTGTTTTATTGTGAAGGTCCACGTCTTTTGTCAGTGTGTCTCGTTAGCCCTAATCTCTCCCAGCTGCCTCTCCCTCCTGTTTTCCATTCCCTGATTACTCCCCTGTGTATATAAGCCTTGTGTTTGCCTTTGCTCTCTGTCGTGTCGGACCCTCAGGTTGTGCCTGTGTGTTTCTGTTCTCAGTGTTCATTGTTCAGTTCATGTTTTGTTTCGTCGCCAGCAGAAAAGCTGAGGTTTACAGCTGCAATTCAGTCTCCGAGTCCTGCGTTTGGATCCTCGTCACACAGAGCCCTGACAGTAGATAATTATTTTAACAATACAAACGTACGACAATATATGGTATTTCTACTTAAAATTATGTTTCTGTCTCATTGTATGTTTCGTGGTGAGCTTATCTGACTGTGTGGGAGACATCTTTTCCATCCAGTGTCACACATCTTTAGAGGATCTGCCATTTGCTGAATTCAAGGTTTAAATATATATATGTATCTAAGAGTTTTCAAATTGGAATCAAGTTTCTTATCTCTGTTCTTTTGAAAACAGAAAGCATTACTTTCAAAACTGTTCAAATACTATTTTAGAATATTCCAAAATACACCCAGAGTGAGCTGTTAGCTAGGCTCAGTGTGTAACTCACCTTTATTAGCAGCATGATGTTATATCGAAGTGCTAGCAGTGCCATGTAGACAGTGGTGACAGAAAAGAACCCCACATCGGGGTTCTCCTCATCTGGCTTCTCACGCTCGCTCTCCTCTTTTATCGACAAGCGCTCACCAGCGTCAGACATCTGAGCCGCCAGCTGCATTTCAAATATGGTGTCCTCACAGAAATTCACAAACAGCTCCATCTTCTCTTTCTCCCCTCCTTCATTCACCACATCAAAGATGAACTGACGCTTGGATTCCTTTACCTAGGATAAAAATACAAACTTTGGCATTGGTAGTGACATACTACACTAAAAGGACAAATGTCATAGTTTCTGATGTATTCGCTGTATTTACCTGAGGTTTTTCCCACTGTGTACGACTGGACTCGCTGATCTCAAAGTAGACCCTCTCGATCCGCTTTGCACTTCCCATAATCTCGATACGGCCTAGGTATGGTTGGAAGTAATTGAGGACACTTTCTGCCAACTCCAGGAAAGTCTGCAGCCGGGTGTCATGAGGCATGTGCTCTGACAGGTTGGTCAGCAAAACCGCCACGTTGAAGCCAATGTCCTGTGAATTTGAAAATCAATTTTTCATGGGATTTTTCAGTTTTGAATGAAACACTTCTATCCATATCTTCTCTATTATGCAGTAATTTCTGGGTAAATATGAAGTGCTTCTCTGTAATTTGCTGAATCTCAACCAGGAGCATTTGTAAATTTGTACTTGTACTCCACCTTAAATGTAATAGCTGACCAAATATACTAGGATTGGATTGAGAGTGTGCAACACAGAAAACAAGCAAATGAAGCAAAACCAACTTAAAGATGCTAACAAATAATGACTAAACAAGAAAAAGGAAAATGGAAACAGAAGATACTGAGTGAAGCCAACTTATTGGCGATCGTGGCTCAAAGAGTTGGCAGTTTGTCTTGTAACCGGAAGGTTGCCGGTTTGAGCCCCAGCTCGGACAGTCTCGGTTGTTGTGTCCTTGGGCAAGACACTTCACTTACCGCCTACTGGTGGTGGTCAGAGGGGCCGATGGCGCGATATGGCAGCCTCGCTTCTGTCAGTCTGCCCCAGGGCAGCTGTGGCTACAACTGCAGCTTGCCTCCACCAGTGTGTGAATGTGAGAGTGAATGAATAGTGGAATTGTAAAGCGCTTTGAGGGCCCCGAAAAGCGCTATATAAATCCAATCCATTATTATTATTATTATTATTATTATTATTATTATTATTATTATTATTATTATTATATTGGAGATTATGTATCGGAATTTCAGGAGCGGGACCACGCCCCCAAACACGCTCCTTCCGGTTGTCATCTATATAGGTTCCCCCAGTTCTGCAAACCGTTCATTCTCGTTTACGTGCCCCACCCTCCCTCCTTGTTCTCAATTCTTTAACTTCACTTTTATTTAGTACACGGCGATCTGCCAGACCCGGGAGCCGTCGCCAGTCCCCTTCGAGGCCTTCCCCAAACCACAGCTCAATTCATGTCCAAGCATCACCTTTACCTACTAAAACGCTGTCAAACCTAAACTGAGGATGTGGGCCCGGCTAGTGAAAAAAGACTACTTGGGCAGGCTGCCCAGTTCTTTTAACTCACTGCCCAATAATATTTTGAAAAACTAGATGTATTAAAAAGGGTGTTTGTTTCAAAACAAGAGCTATAAAATGATCAGTTACACTCTCATCTTGATTTTTAAATATCCTCAACTCCAAAGTATGGGAAGACAAAAAGAAAAAACAAACAGAAAATTCAATAAAAGTCCTGAGTCCTGGTGAGAACTCTCAAAAATGTAATCAGTTTGTGTTTTTTGATTACTTACCTTGGCTGGCTCATGAAAGCGCTCCACAAACTCTTCATAGTCAAGAAGTTCATTCTCATCAGTTTCAGCACATGACAGCAGGTACTCCGTCTCTGACTGGGTGTAGTGTTTATGGCTCTCCATGGCTTTATGAAAGTCCCTCTTGGAGATGACACCTGTTAGGTCAAACACAAATCTATAAACTTGGAAATCTTCCTGGATTCAAATGATGTAATTCCACAACAACTTATAGAAAAATAAATTACATGGACTGGCTTCCACCTCTCAGTCTTTGAATTCAGGTGTTTTCTGTCACATTGTCACAGTGTATAAAATCAAGCACCTTGGCATGCAGTCTGGCTTTACAAACAATACTGAAAGAATGGGTCATTCTAAAGAATTACCTGAATTTGAGCATGGTAATGCAATTGAATACTACCATTTCGACAAATCAGTATCTGAAATTTCTTCCCATGCTTGATTGCGTGATCGGCTATAAGTGGTAATAATGTAAAGTGGAAGCCACAGCAAGTCAGCCACAAAGTGACAGTTACAGTGACATAAAGTTGCAGAGCAGGGATCACCGAGTGCTGAGGTGCGAGGAATCAATAACTGATTCAAGCTGCAGAGTTTTAAACCTCCTCTGACACAGTTCTTTTGTCCACATGTTTTCAGAGCCTTGCCTTTTCCGTCAGGGTCATATTCCTTGAACCCATCTGAGGAGGTCAGGTCCTTCAGTTTGAGGAACATGTCGAAGAACTTAAGGATCATCTCTACATTGTTGGAGGACTCAACCAACATATCCACCATCTGCTTTCCAATGGTCCCATTCACCACATTACCTGGCAGGACAAAACAGCACATTTGCAACCTAAGAATACACTAAGACCACCACACATTTGTGGTTTCTTCACTCTGTTCCCTAAAATCACTGTGGTAGAACTAAAAAAGAAAGAAAAGAAAAAAACAACAACACAGAACTAGTTACCTTGTTTTTTGTGGCAACATACAGAAGAAATTCAATTTCACAAAGAAGACAAGCTTCACAGAGATGTTCAGTGTATTTATTCACAAGGTACTGTAGCAAAATGTAACTTGTAATGCCCTTAACGGCAATGTTCCCTCACTTAAACTAGTTTTGGGAGGACGATCATTTTGTAGGAAATGTTGTAGAACTGCACTTCTGCAACACCGTGACACCGCTAACCTCTGAGACACCTGAGATAATGAATTTCAATACCCAAACCTGTATTTCTATGATTTCTTTCATGATGATTTGTTAAAGCAAACCTACCCTCTAACATAGACAGCAGCATAACCACCATGTCTTTCTGCAGATCCATCAGTTCCTTCAGTAACTCGATCTGACTGGAGTCCTGAGGCAAAATAAATTAAAATAACATAAAATGTTTAAAGAATTCAGCAGCCACATGTGCTCATGATGTGTTAAAAAGTAACAAAGAGTGTGATGGAATGACAGTGGTCAGTCAAAAGTCTAACATGAAGTGCTAAGATGTATATGTTTCCTGTCTTTGGCCCCAAATTTTGGTACACTTCACCATGATTCAACTCAGCAGGCACTATACATATCAGTTTAATGCTTTTGTGCTGTTGGGTGAATTTGGTCAGTAAAGCTATTTTGGCAAAGTGCAACTTTTTTAAAAACTTACTTAGTGAAATGAATAATTCTTCTTCTTTTAAAATGGTAACATATATCTTGTTATAAACTCCTCCACATATAAATGGGTTCTGCAATGATGATCAACCATTGTACTGAAGATATAGTTGTAATTATTTATAAGCAATTTGATATAAAGCACATTTAGATGTTTAGATTAGGCATGTAGAGCTAAAGCTATGGGGCTGGCATGAAAAAACACGGACACCTGAGATAAGAAAGGAAATAGCTGAAAGAGCTAAGAGAGCTCTGGTTATGGATCTCAGTCTACGCTAATAAGGAACCAACATACCAGCAAAACTACCAGCCTTGAAGTTCCAGGAAAACATGTTCTAAAACTAAAGGGAGACATAATTTATTCTGATTTTTAAGAGTTCTTAACTGAAAGAACAGATGACCCTAAACTTGTGACTGACTGGTAGACTTCGTTCAGATATAATGCCTATCACATTAGACTCACATCACTGGCCAATAATACCCTGAAGCACAGATATTGGTAGTGTCTCGCGATTTTTTTGAGAATCAGAGATATTTATGAGTGATCTTTGTTTTTTATAGAATATAATGAAAATGATTCTTGGGAAAAATAATCCACAAGTTGCCAACTGTGTTATGTCTAGTGGCATTGATCATTATCTCAGAGCCTGAGTCTGCAGACACCCATCACTAAATTTACGTACCTGAGACAATTTCATCTGCATGTGAGCAAAAACATGTAGAAAGCCAACCACAGCATCCCACAGTCGACTATGGGCTAAACTCTGCTGGTTGCCGGTGCATGGACCCTAGAAAAGCATTAATAAGTGTGAATGTATTTTACAGATACAACCTCAGAAAATGACTCAAATGAAGCTTTTTCACGAAATGAATGTGACTTTAAAACTGTCCATTTTATTGGACATAATATTACAGATCACTGGGTCCCATTACTGCCCCAATGCTGGGAAGATCATTGCAGGTTTATCAGTCTGCTTGTTTTCCAATTTTTTACTTCTAATTAAGCAACAGCTGTCACTACAGTAAAAAACAAAAATAGAAACAAACTATAAACTCTATGACTTAGTACCTATAACATGACTGTATAGTAGTGATTTAAAGTGGACATGAATGACTACGTGTATGCATTTAATTGTTTTAAATGTATTTGCTTAAATGGGACTGTGCATATTAAGATGAACATATGAATGTAAATATGAATTAGCCAAAAGGCCATTTTTCAGAAGTACTTCTGAAGTCTGTGACAATGATGGAAGGAAAAGGGCCAATTAGCAAAACAGTTTCTATATGAGTTTTTTTATAAACTTCCATATCGGCCTTTGTCTGTGTAAAAATAACAGAATTATCTGCATACAGCTGGGTATTGATGTTATGACAGACATTGGGTTAGTAATTAAAATGTAAAGAAAGTAAAAGTGGTCTAAGTATGGAGCCTTGAGGTACTCCAGCTTTAAAACCAAGGTAAAGTGATCCCCTTTGGCTGCTTTATCGTTTTAATGTTTCTGAGGTATGAGTTTTGTCACTAATTAGCTAACAGAAACGGAGATAAGCCTATTAGCATTAAACCAACCAAGTGACGTCATGTTTTGTACTGGCACAAGATGGCGCTAAACAGGCTCTAAACACTTATTTCTTAAATCCAGCAAGAAAAACGTTAAATGTATGACAATTTTTGACCATCACTGAAATTAGCCTTTATACATGTAATGTTTCATGTTCATTTTAACACTGATGACTGTATTGTATGCCCTTACCTGGATGTACTCAGTGAGGGTATTGAAAACCTGCTTGGCCACATTTATTGCCTTGGAGAAATTCCGCTGGCCCTGCTCATCAATCACATCTTTCCCAGAATAATACCAGTAGAAATCACTGATGGACTCCTGGAGGAGAATGAAGCAGGAGGATAAGAAGAAACATGAGAGGGCTATTTTGATTTTGATTTGTGGCAAAGTAGTAGCAGTAGTATTCAAAAGAGAAATAAAAGGAAATCATAATAATAATATTGATTAAAACATTTTTAGCTAAATAAACTATGTTATAGTTTTACCAATTACACTGAACTCACAAGAGTCAATAACTTGTTTGCAGTATGTTATCAGCTGAGCTGCTATCTAAGCACAAGTTATAAAAGTCACTTATTGGCATTAACCCTCATAACATATCATCAAAACAGCTACCAAAATATTGTTTAACATGTATTTTTTTTGTAATGACCATTTACACCATCTAAACATTCTTTCTCAAAATCAGATGAACTCACTGAACCTTAAAGAAAGACCTTCCAATTCAATGAAATGGAGACATAAAAGGCAGACACATTCACAGTTTGCTGTATTTCAAAAGCTTTACCCGTCTTTCTGTGACTTTAGCTGTGTGGTTCAGTTCTATGGCAGTGAGTGCAGAAAGTGTGCTGATGAGATGGATCGTTACTGCATTTTGCCTTTGCAGGCCAGAGTGAGGGTGTTGTTCTTTAGGAAAGTGGTCAGTATTCCCTCTTTTTTATTTTAGTCTAAACTGTATGAGAAATGTTTGTCAGTAGTGGGTAAAAGAAGCTGACCTGAACTCTTAGAAGGTAGTCAACAGTGGAGATAATGATGTTAACGGTTGTGTTGTTTCCCGTTTGAGTCCTCAAGTAGTTCTGAAAGTCTGAAATAAGATACCATAAAATTCTGCGTGGAATGTGTTCAACTGAATAAATACAGTATGTCTCACAGTTCAAATCTATGTCATACTTTGCTCCATGCTATGTCTTAGAAATCACAGTTGGTTCTACTACAAGTCCATCCATAATAACCAGCAGTAATTCACATATATAAAATCACATTAAGCATTAAGGTATCTACTATTCTTTTAAAACATGGTTCAACCCATTAACGATCTAGCCATAAACAGTGAAAATGTTTTTGTGAGAGTACTGGTAAATTTTCACAAATTAAAATGTTTAGCCATTTTCCTGTGAAATTCACTGTAGAGAACTTATGCACACCTGAGTTGTGTCCTTCACAGAGCAGCTGCAGGAAGCGGAAAAGGTCACAAGTGAACTCATCATCCTGCATGACCTTCTCACCTGGCCAGAGAAAAGAAACACACACGCACACACCGCACACGCCCATATACAGGTTACACACATGTACATACGGACACACATTTTCACAAGCACATACAGAGGTATGCACAAATGTACACACAATAACACAGGCATGATCAAGCACATACATAAATGCACACACACATTCATATAAACAGACACACGTACGCAGAAAAAAGTCACACCAGAGGAAACAAAAGCAGACAACATATAGGAAAGGGAGAGACACACAAGAAGATGGAGAATGAAGTATTAAAAGAGGAGGCGGTAATATTGTTGTGTTTTCTTTCAGTTAGTGAAGAATGTATGGCCATGGAAAACACACACGCACACACGCACAAACACACACACACACAAACACACACGCACACACACACACACACACACACTTTTGGATGAGCAGTAGGCAGTGACAACAGTTCATGGTGGGCTGGTCCCTACACTGCAGCATTTTAGAGTCAGGACTGGATTTCAGCTCTTTGGTTGGTTACTGCTTTCTGTTGTAGTAATAAAATGGCATAGCTGAGGCCGACTGCTCTGTCTGGGTGAGAATGCTGCTTTGAACGATGGAATGGGAAAGAAAAAGAAGGAATATGCAACACTTTACAGTGACTTAATACATCACTATCATGACATTACAAGAATACATCCATACAATAAGAAAACACACTGAACTGAGCTGAGAGAGAGAAAATGTATACATCTGAAACCAGGGCACTACTTTTGTAGTGCAGATACATACAGTTACAAGTATTCGCCCCCTTCCCAATTTCTTAATTTTTTGCATATTTGTTCAACTTAAAAGTTTCAGATCAAACAAATTCTAATATTCGACAAAATAAAAATAACCCAAGTAAACATGTTACGGGGGGAAAAAGCTATCCAAACCACCAGGCCTCATGTAAGAAAGTGGCACAACCTTATAACTGGTTGGCAGCAAGAACTGCAATCATGTATTTGTGATGAATAGCGATCATTCTTGCACATCCCTGTGGCCTGTTTTTCTTTCCAAAATTATTTTAATTCAGCCACACTGCAGGGTTTGTGAGCACGAACAGGCTGTTTAAGGCCATGCCAAAGCATCTAAATCTGACTTAAGTCTTGACAGTGGAGGCCGCTCCAACAGCTTTATTTTTGTTTTTGAGTCATTCAGAGGTGGACCTTCTGGTGTCATCCTGCATAACCTGAGTGCACTTGATCTTCGAGAAATGAACTGATGGCCAGACAGCAGAGAGCACAACTCGTGTTTTCATCAATTACATCAAGACATCCAGGTCCCAGGTACCATCAAACTACCAGCACAATGTTTGGCTGTTTGTATAATCTTCTTTTCATGAAATACTATGTTAATTTTATGCCAGATGTAATGCCACTCAAATTTGACAAAAATGTTGCTTTTTTCACATTGGAACTCTCCCATGGTTGCTGTTTTTGCCCAGTCACTTTCATTTTTTTAGATTGTGGCATGATATTATATACTTTGTGAGATCTTTTAGTCTACTTCACTTTGTCACATAGGTTCTAATTAAGTGATTATTTGATTGCACAGGTCTGACAGTAATCAGATAAACTAAACTCAGCCTTCCCAAAAATGTGATTGATAATAGTTATTTCATGATTTAACAAGGGCAGGTGTGGACAGCTTGATAAATGAAAGATAATTTAAAAACTGTGTATTGTTAGAAAACTAGACCTCTTTTAAGAGATAGACCTATGGCATCAATTTGAAAATCCTAGGTGACCTTTCCCGAGTTATGGTGTTGACTAGATTTCAGAAAACCTGACCTCTGATCACCTGATCTCCATTCACCAAGATACAAACTTGTCTGAGATTTTTAGTAAATGCATTCATGGTGTCAATTTAAAATTCCTACATTCCCTCATTCTCAAGTTATCCCGTTCACACAGCTGAGTGTCCAGTAGGGTGATGACAATATTCCATTAACCTTTTTACCACTGCGGGGTAAAAACTGTTTGATGATCTGAAACATAAAGTATGACAAATATACAAAAAAACTACAAAATCGGGACTCTGGATAATACTTGTTAAAGGGCACGGTAGATCAGTTCCACCAAAATTTCAGAACGTTTGTTTTATTTATCACACTTAAAGAGTAAAAATCGTTCTTATAAAATATAACACGTGCTAGAAAAGAGTAATAATGGAATGCAAACATTTTTACAACAATGCCACTTTAGTATTTAGCAGTTTGATGAATAGTCATGTTTTTTTTGTTTCCTTTTTTTAAAACACAAAGAACATAATACATGATAACTATGTTACATTCCCTTTTTGTAATTGTTGCTCTGTAGCTTTCGTTTTATCTGGTGTTACGAATCCAACTTACTCATTCTTTACAGCAGTGTGCTACTGACTCTCCCTATTATCTCAAATTTAAGGGATAGGTTATCCTTCAGCTCGAGTCAAGACAGTGAAAAACAAAGCCTTTGCTCTACAACACGGTCGGTCAATTTTTAGTTAAATGAAGTAAAATATGGTTCAATTTATTTTATGCTGACTGACAAAGAAAGTGTGCAATACTGGTTATCCATTGTTCATCCATCCATCCATTCGCTTCCGCTTATCCTTTTCAGGGGCGCGGGGGGCGCTGGAGCCTATCCCAGCTGTCATAGGGCGAGAGGCGGGGTACACCCTGGACAGGTCGCCAGTCTGTCGCAGGGCCAACACACAGAGACAGACAACCATTCGCACTCACATTCACTCGCACATTCACACCTAGTGGCAATTTGGATTATCCAATTAACCTATCCCCACAAGCTGCACGTCTTTGGACAGTGGGAGGAAGCCGGAGTACCCGGAGAGAACCCACGCAAACACGGGGAGAACATGCAAACTCCACACAGAAAGACCTGATGGTGGAATTGAACTCAGGACCTTTTTGCTGTGCGGCAACAGTGCTAACCACTGTGCCACCGTGCTGCAATGGAAAGATGTTGTTATGGATAGAAAGATGTTTTACCCTGGAGCCCAACAGGATTGGAAAGTAGTGTGCAAGTGAACAAAGTCAGGTAACAGTTTTCTGACTTATGCCACATTCCTTCAACTAAACCATTGTGTTGCAACACTTTTCACCCCACACACCCATTGCTCAGAAACCCTCTGTGATCCTGCTTTCAGTTGGGCCACCTTTGTCAAGTCTCTTTGCAGCCTGCATTTTGAACATCTTGAAATAAGACACCCAAAGACTGGGTACTGAGTCTGAGTCTGCAGAGACATTATACCTCTTTCCTGTACCAAAGACACCACGTCCCAGTGGCCCCCAGGATTACAGGCCTGTGGCACTGACATCATGAAGACCCTGGAAAGACTCATTCTTGACCAGTTCCGACCTATTGTGAGGCCACATAAGGATTCTCTTCAGTTTGCTTACCAGCGCTGCCTCATACCGCAGGATGCCATCATCTACCTGCTCAATTGTGTCTACGCCCATCTGGACCAGCTAGCGAGCACTGTGAGAGTCATGTTTTTCAACTTCCAGTGCATTCAACACCATCAGGCTGACCCTGCTTGGTGATAAGCTGACAACGACGCAGGTGGATGCCTCTCGTGTCCTGGATTGTTAATTACCTGACAGGAAGACCACAATATGTGCGTCTTTGAAAATGTGTATCTGACAAGGTGATCAGCAACACAGAGGCACCACACACTTTTCTTCGTTGAAAAGAAGGATAAGACCCTTAGGCCATGCATAGATTACAGGGGCCTCAATGAAATAACCATAAAAAACAAAAACCCCTCCCGCTAATCAGTTCCACCATTTTCACAAAACTAGATCTCTGCAATGCTTACCATCTAATCCGCATCCGGGAGAAGAAAGAATGGAAGAAAGCCTTTAACACACCACTGGGCCATTTTGAATATTTAGTCATGCCTTTTGGACTCACAAATACACCATAAGTATTCCAAGCTCTGATCAATGATGTACTAAGAGACTTTCTAAACTAATTTGTACTTGTCTATCTGGATGACATCTTGATCTTTTCCAGGAATAGAGAGGAACACCAAGTTCACGTCCAAGCCGTCCTACAGCGCCTGCTGAAAAACAGACTCTAGGTTAAAGCTAAAAAGCGTGAATTTCACTCCCTCTCAGTGACTTTTCTTGGTTATGTTCTTGCAGAAGGGCAGGTGAAGACAGACCCCGCCAAGATCCAAGCCATGGCGGAATGGCCTACCCCAACGTCCTGTAAACACCTCAAACGCTTTCTTGAATTAGCCCATTTCTATCACCGCTTCATATGAAAATATAGCCATGTATCTGCACCCCTCACCACTCTCACCTCCACCAAACAACCTTTTCTCTGGAACCCAGAGGCTGAGGCCAATTTCAAAAGACTGGAACATCTGCTCACCTCAGACCCTATTCATCCAAACTCCACTATGCCTTTCATCATAGAGGTAGATGCTTCAGATTCAGGGATTGGGGCTGTTTTGTCACAATATTCAGGTCCTAAAGCCAAGTTACAGGCATGCACCTTTTTCTCTTGCCTCTCTCTCTTCTCTCTCTCTCTCTCTCGGAGCAAAACTATAATGTAGGAGACCGGGAGTTGTTAGCCATGAAACCTGGGAGATTAACGAGACCATCCAGCAGGCTCTGCAAGATGAGCCTGATCTGGGGTCTGGTCCCCTGGGTCGCATGTATGTCCCCTCGGCAGTTCGGGCTGCGGTTCTGAGATGGGTCCACACTGCTAAGTTCTCAGCAGTTCCCTGGGGTGTTGTAGAACCATCTTGCTAATAAAACGCCATTTTGGTGGAGGACCTTAGAAAAGGATGTAAAGGAGTATGTTGCTGCCTGCTCCACCTGTGCCCACAGCAAAACCTCGACACAGCAGGCCTCCTCAAACCCTTAACTTTACCCTCACGTCCCTGGTCTCACATAGCATTAGAATTTGTCACCGGTTTACTGGCCTCATCTGGGAAATCAGTAATCCTCTCTATCATTGACAGATTCTCCAAGTCAGCTCACTTCGTGGCCCTGGAAAAACTCCCCTCAGCTGCTGAGACAGCCCAGCTCATGGTAGACCATGTATTCAGGCTCCATGGAATCCTGTCCGAGATCACTTCTGACTGGGGGCCGCAGTTTGTGTCTCAGGTATGGAATTCATTCTGCACAGCCCTTGGAGCCCGTGTAAACCTAAGTTCCAGACATCACCAATGGCCACCAACGGCCAGACTGAACATTTAAATTAAGAACTGGAATCTGTTGTGTCGCCACTCACAAACCCGGCTGCCTTCTCCCCTGGGTGGAGTATGCAAACAATGCACATATTTCCTCCTCTACTGGTCTGTCACCTTTTGAGGTATCCCTTGGCTATCAACCACCCCTGTTTCCTGAGGATGAGGCAGACCTCGCCTGTGCCCTCCGTGCAACACCACTTAAGACGCTGCTGCAACATCTGTCGTAGAATGAGGGAAATGTTACAGAAAGCAGTTGCCCACCAGCGGTACTACGCGGCCCTCCGCACACCGGCACCCAGGTACACACCTGGACAAAAGGTATGGCTTTCCACCAGGGACGTACCTCTCAGGTCTGTGACTGGCAAGCTTGTACCCCGTTTGATTGGACCCTATGAGGTAGACACAGTCATCCCTCCATCCACACTCAAACTGAAACTTCCTGCTGCCATAAAGATCCGTCCTACCTTCCACTTTTCCTGAGTAAAGCCAGAGCTCACGAGTCCGTTGTGCTCGCCGGCCGACCCCCCTCTATCCACCCAGCTTGTTGAGGGTCATCCGGCCTGTACAGTCCGAAGGATCCTGGACGTCCGCTGGCATGGTCAGTTGCGACAGTACCTGGTGAATTGGGAGGGGCATGGCCCTGAAGAGCACGCCTGGGTCCCCAGGTCTTTCATTCTTGTCAGCTCTCTTGTTTCTGATTGTTACAGGTTGCGTCGAGGCTAACCAGCTGCTGGGAGGCATTCCTTGAAGGGGGGGTACTGTCATTGACCGTGTGAGCAGCTGGGTGTGGCCGGTGTGGATCCCTGCCTCCTGTAACCACCTTAGGGCGGGCCTACCATCCTCTCACCTGGGCAGTGCACCTGCGATTAATCCTGGACAGTCAATTGAGGGTATTTATGGCCAACTTCACTACCACCTCGCCACCAGTTCATCAACTCACCCAAGTTAGTAACAGGCTCTAATGCTAAGCTCAAGATCCAAGATCCTTATACGTTTACCTTGTTGTCTTTTCTCCTAGCTCAACTCACCTGCTATACTACGACATCATCACTTCGGTTTACCTGCTAGACTCTGGACACAAACCCATCCACTCGGATCTCTGCCTTCCTCCTTAGCCTCAGCCTCATCCTGGCCAAGTAAGCCACTCCATTCCAGCAATAACTATAGCTCCAGGACCAACCCATGCACCCACTAATTCCTTTCCTCTCTCTCTCCCTCTAATACACTCCGTGAGCACCACTTCAGTCTCCGTTTAAGTAACGTGTCTCCGGCTGCTGTGCTAGGATCACCTGCCCTGTACTGTATTGTGTGTTAAGGCAAGGTTCTTGGTTTTGTTCCTCCACTAGTGTTCCCCCCACCAAGCCCTATATTATATATCAGGCCACGTCAAGTTCCTATGTTTGTCTCTCCTTGTTGTCCTTGGCCTTTGTAAGTAAAACCACTACTTTAGTTCAACTATCCTGCTTCCGCACTTCGTCCCGCACTTGGGTCCAGTTTTGTACAGGCCTCCGGCCCCCTTGACAATCCCATCCTCTTCTTTCTGCAACACCTCAGCTGGGAGGTCTTGGTCTCTGATCCTTGGTTGTTAACCACACTCTCCAAAGGATACATTCTCCAATTAAGGTAATGGCCCTCAAAGTTCAATGGAGTTTGTCACAGATTCTCTGAAGGCTCAGGCTCTGAGGCAGTAAGTCATATCACATCTGGAGAAAATCACTTCCTTATTCCTAAAACATGGACACCTACACCATTTTAAAATAGTTTGCATCGACATGCATTACATGCACCATTATGGTTACATTCTTGCTTCTGCAGACGAGAGGCATGTGAATTCTTACATTATTGGACAGCTGGTTTATATTTGCCCCAGTTCAGGAGCAGGCATACTCAAACACAACAGCTCTTCTTGTATAGATGTATTGTATAGTTTTCAAATTTCAAGGCAGGAGTTCATTAGTGTTGCACTTGTTGCAAATAAGGACAATCTCAGCCTCCTTCCTCATTTAGTGAGAGGTAGAATGTAGAATTCAGTGTGCCCCTTCAGCCAGGGGCATAATTTCCAAGGGGGTTAGACTCCCCCCCCCCCCCCCCCCCCCCCCCCCCCCAAATAATCAGACCCAACCGATATACCCCCCCCCCCCCCCCCCCAATACAATTATGAATTATCTAGCATAAATAGGATTTTCTTTACTCATTTCAATTATTATCAGCAAAATAGTTGCATGTTTAATCCTCTGGGAATAGATTTATTCATTCATTTAGACAGAGAGCTTGACACCCCCCCCCCCCCCCCCCAATGTTCAGCACAAAGTTAAGCCGATGCCTTCAGTTACTATGAAAACTGACAGTGACAGCTGCAAATTTCGTATTAGGGTTCACTTCATTGTGGCTATTTCGGGTCTAAATCGACAGGTTGAACATCAACCCCCAAAGGCACCAATGCAGCAATGCAGACTGTTGGTGGTCTCAAGGCAATGCCTTCTTGTGTCATGATGTTTCTTTCAGATCGTAGTAGGTGGTGGTTATATTATATGGAGAACCACAAGCCAATTAGACAGCCCTGGAATCTACAGCAGAGGTTGCTACACAACATTGTGTTGAAACAGTGAGATGCTTGGCTACAAGTTGAACAGCCACAAGGGGCAGTACCCTCCATGGAGAAGGAGGCTAGAGGGCAAGATCAAAGTAGCATGGAGGGAGGTTAGCCAACTAACGGAGTTGCAGAAAGGTGCGGCAAAGAAGGTGCATAAGAAATACAGCAAACTGTCCATACCTGAGGCCTTGGAAACTGCCAAGCAAAGACTCACAGCCTTGGCCAGCCGCTTGAGGAGGTACACCAGAGAGATAGAAGGCAGGAGAATAAACCAGCTGTTCTCCACAGAACCAGCAAAGGTGTACTCTCAGTGGCAAGGGAACAATAAGAGAACAGCACCACCAAGGCTGGAGACGGAGCAATACTGGAAGAGCATATGGGAGAAGGACGCAACCCATAACGGCAATGCTCAGTGGCTAGTGGATCTGAGGGCAGACCATAGCGACCTCCCTGAACAGGGTCCCAGTAACCATCACAGTGGCAGATATCCAAGAAAGGGTCTCCAGTATGAAGAGTTGGACAGCACCAGGGCCCGACATGGTTCACGCCTACTGCCTGAAGAAGCTGACTGCACTCCATGAGCGTCTGGCAGCACAAATGAACCAGCTGCTAGTTAACGAGAGACACCCGGAATGGCTAACCGAAGGTCGGACGGTCCTGATCCCCAAGGACCCCAAGAAGGGACCGGTCCCCTCCAACTACCGACCAATAACCTGCCTCAGTACTACATGGAAGCTCCTGTCAGGCATCATATCGGCTAAGATGAACAGGCACATGGGTCAATACATGAGCGGGACACAGAAAGGAATTGGCAAGAATACCAGAGGCGCAAAACACCAGCTACTGGTAGACAGAACAGTCAGCAGAGACTGCAAGACCAGACTGACCAACCTGTGCACTGCCTGGATTGATTACAAGAAGGCCTATGACTCAATGCCCCACAGCTGGATACTGGAATGCCTAGAATTGTACAAGATCAATGGGACCCTAAGAGCCTTCATCAGGAACTCAATGGGGATGTGGCGTACAACACTAGAGGCCAACTCCAAGCCCATAGCACAAGTCACCATCAAGTGCGGGATCTACCAAGGAGATGCTCTGTCCCCACTGCTGTTCTGCATAGGCCTGAACCCCCTCAGTGAGATCATTAACAAGACTGGCTACGGATACCGACTACGGAATGGAGCAGTTGTCAGCCACCTCCTGTACATGGATGACATCAAGCTGTATGCCAAGAGTGAACGAGACATCGATTCACTGATCCACACTACCAGGCTATACAGCAATGACACTGGAATGTCGTTCGGACTGGAGAAGTGTAGTCGGATGGTAACAAAGAGAGGGAAGGTAGTCAGAACTGAGGGGATTGAACTACCAGAAGGCAACATTGCAGACATAGAGGACAGTTACAAGTACCTGGGGATCCCGCAGGCGAATGGGAACCATGAAGAGGCCGCTAGAAAAGCTGCAACCACCAAATACCTGCAGAGGGTCAGGCAAGTCCTGAGGAGTCAGCTGAACGGTAAGAACAAGATCCGGGCCATCAACACGTACGCCCTGCCCGTGATCAGGTACCCTGCTGGGGTAATAGGCTGGCCAAAGGAGGAGATAGAAGCCACTGACATAAAGACAAGAAAGCTCCTTACCATGCATGGAGGGTTTCACCCCAAGTCCAGCACCCTGAGGCTGTACGCTAAGTGGAAGGAAGGGGGCCGGGGATGAGACAACGAACATCCAAGAATACATTGGGAAGATGGCCCCAACTGACCGAGTGCTCAGTGAATACCTCAGGCAGCAGAAACCCAAGAAAGAGGAGGGAGACGAGGAACCATCATGGAAGGACAGGCCCCTGCACGGTATGTACCACCGGCAGATAGAGGAGGTGGCTGATATCCAGAAATCCTACCAATGGCTGGACAAAGCTGGACTGAAAGACAGCACAGAGGCACTAATCATGGCAGCACAAGAACAAGCTCTGAGTACAAGATCCATAGAGGCTGGGGTCTATCACACCAGGCAAGACCCCAGGTGCAGGCTGTGTAAAGATGCCCCAGAGACAATCCAGCACATAACAGCAGGGTGCAAGATGCTAGCAGGCAAGGCATACATGGAATGCCATAACCAAGTGGCCGGCATAGTGTACAGGAACATCTGTGCCGAGTATAACCTGGAAGTCCCAAGGTCAAAATGGGAGATGCCCCCAAGGGTGGTGGAGAATGACCGAGCTAAGATCCTGTGGGACTTCCAGATACAGACGGACAAAATGGTGGTGGCTAACCAACCGGACATAGTGGTGGTAGACAAACAGAAGAAGACGGCCGTAGTGATCGATGTAGCGGTTCCGAATGACAGCAATATCAGGAAGAAGGAACACGAGAAGCTGGAGAAATACCAAGGGCTCAGAGAAGAGCTCGAGAGGATGTGGAGGGTGAAGGTAACGGTGGTCCCCGTGGTAATCGGAGCACTAGGTGCGGTGACTCCCAAGCTAGGCGAGTGGCTCCAGCAGATCCCGGGAACAACATCGGAGATCTCTGTCCAGAAGAGCGCAGTCCTGGGAACAGCTAAGATACTGCGCAGGACCCTCAAGCTCCCAGGCCTCTGGTAGAGGACCCGAGCTTGAAGGATAAACCGCCCGCAGGGGCGTGCTGGGTGTTTTTATATATATATATATCTATCTATCTCCTGGGTGACTTTCTCTTGAATGATTTTCAGAAAACTCGACCTCTGACTTTTACCTTGACATTAAGGTCAGTGAGATTTGAACTCACCTAGGATTTCAAAGTGATACCATAGATGCATTTACTACAAATTCAGAACGACTTCCGCCTTTATTGCATTCACAAGATTTTTGTGTTGTGATGACAATAGCCCCTCCCCGTAGCCTTTTACGGCAGATGGGTAACAATAGTTCACACGTTAACACATTAATTTATTCTAAACAGAACTATAAGCTGGACTTAAACTGGGCTATTTTCCTTTGTGCAAGGAGGAACAGGATGAGGACTACCAGAGACCTAAAAATTGACCCCCAGCACGCTACTGGTGTGAACTTCTCTGGCCAAACAATTCCACATTGTTTACTGAGAGCACAGCTCATGCGAGCCAAGGTTTTTTTCCCCCATGGATTTCTACATAATCACCTTGCGCTACAATGGCAGGATTAAATTCTTGGATGGATAAAATAGCTCAATCATAAGACTTAGGGTTAGATTTATAAATGGTCTGGAGTCTCAGTCCTGAAGACCACAAAAAAGAAGAGAAAAATTTCTAACATATGTATATGCTTTTATATGAATAATATAGATTCTCCTCCAGCCTCCCCACATTGATCTCACTTACTATACTTTTTCAGAGAAACGCACAAATGTAAAACCTGCACTTACACTTTCTACTGGTGTACTGTTACTCCCTCACGCACATATTTGCACTGGTCTTGGAAGAATGCTGTCAATAAAATCAATTGGTGGTGCCTTTGTATATAAATTGTTAGTAGATCACAGATCAACAGCATCAACACAAATGTATAAATAACAGCCAACAGTTCCCTAATTCTTTGTCTTTTCATGTCCTTACAATGAAACTTAAACAACTGGTAGTGTAAAGGCAATAACATAGGTATGTTAAAGGCTTGCTTAAAACTGACTAAAGATAAAAATGAAAGCACTTCTAGTCTTTTAAAAATGTTACAATTTATAGACACACATACAAGATATACAACCAAACCATGAGCTTAAGACACAATACTGGGGTGAAAATAAGTTCAAACATAAAATCTAAAAAAATCAGTTATAAGATCATGGTTATTCAAGTTTTGTTAACATACAATGAACAAATACAGTGAGTACAGAACACATCTCAGCCAGTAAATGGAGAGAAAAAGAGGGTAAGGAAGAAAAGATGGTTCAGATTTCACAAAACTGGCGGAGCAGCATGGCCAAAAACAGCCACTTTCATGTCTCAAGTGCAACATTCAAAAGGAAAAAGAAAAGGAAGGGAGACTGAAGAGGGCGAAATGTACAAAGATTAGAAATGAGAAGGGCTGCAATTAATTAGTTTATTTTATACATACATACACACACATTATATATAAATTAAAGGAACACTTTTTAATCCAAGTATACCATCAAGATACCATCAAGGCAGTTAACCTACGGTATATGGTATATGGTATAGTGAGTTAAGTAACAGAGAGTGTTGTTGATCAGTTTAGCTGCTTTGGTGTTATCTTATAGAGCTGACCCTACAGGGGACAAGTAGTTCAAATCCTTCAGGATGCACATTAATACATGCCATTTCCAGAACATTTGCTGTGTCTCCTAGCACAGTCAAGAGCATGGAGGAGATTTCAGAAGATAGGGAGCTATTCTAGAAGGACTGCACTGTAAAAGGACCATAACCCATCAGTAGGAACACGTTGAGCACTGCCAGACCTACAAAATGGTCACTGGCGTGAACTTATCGGCCAAACAATCATATGTTATGCTGCCAGTAACACCATTCAGCATTTCAGCTTTTCACAGATGAGATTAAGTTAACCTTGACACGTGTGACAGACATGAAAGGGTCTGGAGACGCAGTGGAGAACGTTATGCTGCCTGTAACATCAGCATGAATGGTGTAGTGATGGGTCAGTGATAGTCTGAGAAGGCATATTGATGGACAAACACACAGACCAACAGGATAGGCAATAGAGATTGACAGACCACGTGACTTTCGCGCATCGCATGCCGGGTACTAGTGGCAAAACAATCAAAGCAATGCATCAAACGCAAGCATTTGCATCACCGCAAAACGTTCATTCTCCGGTTCCAATACCTTCTTGCTTTTTCTTTGCCCCCCCAAAAAAGGTATGTACAAAACGAAGGAGAACAATGCCGGTCCGTACAAAGACAGACTTGATGAAAAGTCAAAGAAAAGATACGAGGAAAAAATCAAAGGTGTGAAAGGGTCAGACCCTCACGAGCACACAGAGGGACAAAAGATGTTAGCGTGCTGCCCAACTTTCACCACGCTCAGATTTATAATTATATGGTTCTTGGAGTGAGTGCATACACTCATGAAGTTTAGTAACTTCAGGTCACTGCAACAAGCCCAGGTACAGTTTACCGACGAATGGGTACAGGACCTTGAAATGCACCGTGTAGAACGAAAGACCATCGTACGAACAAAGGTAAGTTTACCAGTCTCACAAATTGTCTTCATAAATACACATTCGTTAACCGTTTATTAATAGGACCTTTGAGCTCAACGGTAATTAATTAGTAGTGGAAATAATTTCTGGTAGCATTACAGAAATGTAGCAGTGACAATAATATTGTATGCTGTAATCGTACTGGGCAATTAGTGATACAAAACAACTGTTTTATCCTGTGAATAAAAGTATATGTTTTTGTCATTGTACCATGGTAATAACAGAAGCGAAACGCAATATTCTGTCAGGACAATTCACTATTTATGCACAATAAAACAAAAGAGCATAGTGCGACAATTTCTGTTCAGTGCCAGACTTGCTTGTAACCTATATCACCAGTTATGTTATGAAAAATGACGTATTACCTACTACAAAACACTGACCTTTGTGTAAATGCTTGGAGCAGACTAACATGTGAGCTGGAGTGTTCTGGGACCTTATATTTGGTCTTAGAATGGCTGCAATCCAGGCCATCCGTCGGCTATTTGTTACTTCGGAAACATGGCTCGAACAATTTCTCTTCAACGACGTAATCCGATAACAACCGATCTCTTTACCCGTCGGCTTCCCGTGGCTGTCATGCGACCGGCTATTGCAGTTAATAATACAACAGCTTCTTGACATTTTTTGCGTTTCTTTTTATCGCTGTGTGACTGTTTTCAATTGAAAGCCTGCGTGCGCTAGTACCGCTTGCCACGTGTTCCCAGAATCCTTTGCGGTTTTACCCCTGAATGATGTCACATTTTCAATCTCTATAGCACCCTGACTGCCAACAGGTATCGGGATGATACCTATTGGAAGTCAGGCCCTGTCAGACGCTATGGTCGTTCAGTGGGTCCTGGTGCATGACAATGGCCTCATGTGGTGAGAGTATGCAAGCTGTTCCTGGAGGATGAAAGACGTGATACCACTGACTAGTCAGGCCCCTATGTTCACCAGACCTAATCCAACAGTATACCTCAGGTACTTGTAAAATGTACTACATTCAGTCCATCCAACCTTGTTAGATTGCACCTCCAACGGCCCAGGAGCTCACTGATGGCCTGGTCTTGATCTGGGAGGAGATCCCCCAGGACACTGTGCTTAATCTCATTAGGAACATGTGCTAATGTTGTTAGGCATACATACAAGCATGTGGGGGCCACACAAACTACCAAGTTTGAGTTGCTGCAAGGAAATGTCAGCAAAATGGACTAAACTGCGCACATTATTTTTTCACTCTGATTTCATTGGTTTCATTTCCAATGAATGTCCTTTCATTGCTAACACATTACCCAGTTCATATTAGTAGATTAGTAGATATCTAGCATGGTTTTTACCCCATTGGGATCCAATGTTTTCAAAGTGTTCCTTTAACTTTAAGCAGTGCATATATATACATATATAATGTGTGAGTATCTCTGTGTGTATAGTCATGAAGAAGAAAGTACATCCCCTTTCAATTTGAAGGCTTTACATAATTAGGTCATAAAAAAAAACCTTATCAGGTCTTAAAATTAGTGAAATCCATCTTAAGATGAACAACAACACAAGACGTACTGTTTCATTATTTACATTGTGCCTGTACATTGTGGTTTTGGCTGGTGGAAGTTGTTTCACTGTGCCTTCAGGTCAGGGAATGGGTTTGGTCGTTTGGCGCATAAGCACAAACAACAGTTCAGAGTACCCAGCCTTCTTGGAGTCACTGGGTGGGGTGCTTCATCTGGTGACTGAGATGTCCTACTGGGAAACTTCAATGATCAGGTCCACTAGTCCGTGATTGATTTTGTGACAGTGTCAGCTGTCAACTGATCATCACCTGGCGGTTGGTTTAATCAGGTGGCGGCGAAGGATGCTGGACAGAATTGTGAAGGTGTGCTGAAAACACCTGCCAGAAGCCCTGGTTCATGAGATCTTCGACTCTCACCTCCAGCCTTCCGAGGGACGAAGGAATGCTGCTGGAGGTTGTTGGAGGTTGCTCAACAACCTCCATTGTTGGGCATGCTGAAAGGGGCAAGGTGGTTGGTACCTGTTATGATGGTAATCCCCAAACCAGATGGTGGGTGCTGGAGATGAAGGGAGCGATCAAGCTGAAGAAGTCCTACAGGGCTTGTGTAGCCTTAGGGACTTTGGAAGCAGCTGACAGGTACCAGCAGAGCCACATACCTTTCAGCTGTTTTTGTGCTCGGGTGATAGATGAAGCAAAATCTTATGTGTGGGAGGAGTTCAGTGAGGCCATGGAAAAAGACTGCCTCAAAGTGGTTAGGAATCCTAAATTCCTAAAGGCCCTGGGTTGTCCTGGTTGACGCATTGCATGGAAATCTGCAGATGTGCCTCTGGGGGCTTTAAGAAGGTGGGCTAGAGTGTGTACTTCAACCACAGGGGGATCACACTCCTCAGCCTCTCTGGGAAGGTCTAGTGTGGTGGAAAGTTAATTAATTAATTAATTAATTAATTAATTAATTAAACCGTATGACTGTTCCCACCACTAACACATGACCCTACGCTGTGTTCACTGCATCATTCCATGTTTGGCACTGATCACCACCTGCACTCATGTATATATCATGTATATATCTATCCACTTAGCACTTTTAATTCTTATTCTTATTTTTATATTTTTATGACAGTATGTTTGCACTGAAGCACCGCAGCAATTTCCTAATGTTGTAAACCTGCTCAACATTTGGCAATAAAACCCTTTCTGATTCTGATTCTGATTAGTCAAACCTCGGATACAGGAGGAACAGTGCTGTTTTCGTACTGGTCGTGGAACACTGGACCAGCTCTTCATCCTCCTACGGATATTTCAGAGTGAGTGGGAGTTTGCCCAGCCAGTCTACATTTCTTTTGTGAACTTACTGGTCGATCTACATCCCTACCCTCACCTATGATCATGAGCTACGGGTAGTGACTATAAGAATGAGATCACGGATATACAGTGGTGTGAAGAACTGTTTGCCCCCTTCTTGAGCTCCTATTTTTTATACGTTTTTCACATTTAGATGTTTCAGATTATCAAACTGGCAATGAGCCACAGCATCTCAGTGGAATTCAGGTCAGGACTTTCATTAAGCCACTTTGTAAGTATTAAGAGGTGGACTTGCTGGTGTATTTTGGATCATTGTCATGCTGCAGAACCCAAATGCACTTCAGCTTGGGGACACAAACATATGTCCGGACATTCTCCTTCAGGATGTTTTGGTAGACAACAGAATTCATGGTTCCATTTAAACCACAAGTCTTCCGTCCTGAGGCAGCAAAACAGTCCTGGAACATCACACTACCATCACCATATTTTACTGTTGGTATGATTTTCTTTTCTGAAATGCTGTGTTACTTTTACACCAGATCTAACGGGACACACACCTTCTAAAAAGTTAAACTTTTGTCTCATCAGTCAGTCCCCAGACTATTTTCCCAAAGGTCTTGGGTATCATCAAGATGTTTTCAGGCAAAACTGAGACAAGCCTTTATGTTCCTTTTACCAGCAGTGGATTTGTCTTGGAACTCTGCCATGAAGGCCATTTTTGCCCAGTCTCTTTCTTATGATGGAGTCATGAACACAAACTGAGGCAAATGAGGCCTGATGTTGTTCTGGGGTCTTTGTCACCTCTTAGATGAGTTGTTGCTGCGGTCTTGGGTTACCTTTGGTCGGCTGGTCACTCCTGAGAAGGTTTGCCACTGTTCCTTGTTTTCGCTATCTGTCGATAATGGCTCTCACTGTGGTTCGTTCAAGTCCTACAGGTTTAAGAAATGGCTTTTCCTTTTCCAGACTGAGAGATCTTAATTACTTTTTTTGTCACCTGTTCCTAAATTTCCTTGGATGGCAGCATGATATCTGGTTTTGAGGATCTTTTGGTGTACTCTACTTTGTCAGGGAGGTCTTATTTATGTGATTTCTTGATTGGAAACAGGTGTGACAGTAGTAAGGCCTGGTTTTGGCTAGAGAAATCAAACTCAGCTTTTCAACGATGTGATACACCACAGTAAATTTATGTTAGAACTAAGAGCATCTTTAGGATTAAGGGTAATTAGCAGCCAGGTGCTGCTAAGGCAGTGTAATTTATTAACTGATCATTGTCAAATATGACTACAAAAGCTGAAGTTTTGGCAGTTTGCTTGTTGGGAGATTTCATATCTGTATTAACACAGTGCCAAAGAGAAAACATCAGTGGAAACAGCGGTGACAGAGACTATTCGCAAGTGGGAAACGCTCAAAATAGTTGCCAATTTTTTAAGGAGTGGATGTTCATATAGTACAAACAAATTCAGGCACAAAAGATTCATGAATCACTGATTTCTGAATACACACTGTTGTAAATGACGCCGAATGTTTTTAAGGCATGCAAGGCCAAACTGGAGATGTCAGTCCATAATGCACACCAGGCGAAACCAAACAACATATCGACACAAACGCTTCATATCAACTACTATAGGCACAGTGGTGAAGGGGCAGCCACAGGACCAGCGCACCTTGCAGACAACATGAACTCCTCTGTATACCACCATTCTCGAGTCAAATATTTGGGAGGCCTTCTGTTCGACAGCCCAAACAGGGCCAATGCAACGGGTTAATGAGTAAAGTACATTAGCAAATCTACAAGAGAACAGCTAAAAAACAAAACTATCAAGGTTTTGCAATGGCCCAGTCAAAGTCCAGAATCCATTCTGATTGAATTGCCATGGCTGGACTTTTCTGGATATTTCTTGTCAGTTATTGCAGATCCAATAATCACACGCTGCTTCTGCATTTTGTCTTAAAGTGTGTTAAATAAATGACATCATTCAATATGCCATGTGTTGTTCATTTAATCATTTTAGAACCTGATAAAGAAAATTATGATCTTTGCATTCAAAGGGGGCGTACTTTCTTTTTAACAACTATATACATGTAACCTTTTTAAAATATTATATCAGAACTGTGAGGTGAAAAAAACAAGTAAGAGAATTGAAAGGTTTGTTTACCACATGACTAAAATGAAATTAACCCTATCCCTAATTGCTGGGTGACCTGGTGAATGTTAATGTTTAAAACCCAAACTGGAAAGCTGCAGACCAAAGCAGGGAGCTGAACGATGCTTTAACACATGTTGAGCTGAAAGCAGCGGCATTGTTTGTGTTAAATTACTGATAACAGTCTGTAGGTTTATGATGACCCGTGACACCTTTCACTAGACATACAATACCTTATTCTAAAATCTTAAAGTGTGCAACTTTAATAGAGGTCTAGTCTACAATTTTATTTGGTATCTGGTTAGACATATTCAATCTATTCATTGCAGCCCTGAATGCCAGAAACAGACAGAAACTGTGGCTGAGAACACAGAGGGGAGTTGTACAATTCACAACAATTAACAACCAGCACAATACAATCTCCAGTACTGAGACACAACAATCAGCTGACATAAGTTTAACTGTAAGATTCGGGGGTGTGGGTGGCAGATGGAGGTGTGCTGTGCTGGGGGGACTACTAGTCATTTTCTAATTTTCACAATGTGCCAGACACTGTACAAATCATGAGGGGGAGCCATAGATCAGCAGGTTGTGGCAGGAAGACTGTGATTCCACCACAAAATCAAGACAAGACTTCCGCCTTGTCTTGATTTTCTTTTCTTTTAAAATGTATTTATTTATTTTTTAATTCTAAAACTCTTCATCAAAGTATCATAATGAGTTTGCTTATTGTTAAAAAGAATGACAAGATACATTTTACCTTAAAATTACAAGGGGAGTAATATTTATGTATCTTCAATACAGATCTTCTACAAAGATCAGTTACAGACCCAGAGGTATTATAAAAAGCACCAAGAAGACTTTGGTAATAACTGGCTACCTCTAGAATAGTTGAAGCAAAAAAAGTTGCTTCAAGCACTGAGCAGGTTGAGGACATCCTTAGAGGTCCACACTCAGGACCTGGACAGAACTGACACAACATGTGTGTGTGCGTGCGTGCATGTGTGTGTGTATGTGTGAGAGAGAGAGCGAGAGAGGCCAACCAACACACAAGAAAATGGCAGAAGGCATAATTACCACGCTCATGAGTGATGACTGAGGGAGGAAAGAAAGTGCAGTAAACCAAAATAAGAACAGGAAAACAGGGGGAAGAAAGAAACAGAGAAAGAAAGTAAGAAAGAAAGTAAGAAACAAAGGAAAAGATTACATATAGGGAAAAGAGCGCTTTTTTCGTCATGTGGAATAAAAAAATATGTATTAAAAGAAAACCTAAAATATATAAAAATATACTACCAGAACCTTTTTTATTTGCTTTTGTCATCAATGATATGCATTTACAGTACTATGTAAAAGTCCTGAGGGACAAAGACAGGCAAAAACAGTTTGTACAGTGTTAATCATTTTGAAAGTCAACATTTGGTATGACTTCTAGCTTTCTTATCATTTCCTAATGTAGTCTTCAGGGATAGGAGCACTGTACAAGGTGAAACACTGTATAATACACTGTCAGTAACACTAATATACATTTTTATATTTAGATAATCAAATTATAATTTTTAATGTGTTGACTACTATACTACTAATCAAACTAAGAGGAATACTGTACTTTTTTCATGGAGTTGGGAAGAGTGGCGACATATTTTTATGGTTTCAAAAGTCTTTGTAATGTTTACAAACAAGAGATGTACAAGACAAATCATCAGCACGCTTGTACATCAGAAAATCATACTTGATAATGCACGCAAACCAGCAACACTGAATTACCACCTCATTTACACAGGAAAAAACAACAAAAAACCTTTTTATTGATTATAACGAACAATGTGAAAAATAAATGGTGGCTCTCTACAATCTTAATGTTTCTACAGTGTTGAAGGTTATTTCAGAATATTGTGTTGTTTTAAAAGCAGCTTTAAACTGACCATCTTTAGGTTAATTAAATACTTTAACTAGACCTAGATAAGTTAAGTATTTTAATATTAACATTCTCTATGCTTTCAATAGGTAGAAAGTTAAGGTCGTCAAACTCCATCCCGGAAAAAGAGATGTTTCATAAATTTTGGTTTTCGTTTCTGTATTTTTTCAAAATTAGCCCAAAAGGTATAAACATGGGGAATCTTACCTGATCCTTCCTCTGTCACCATTCCCAGTCCCTCTGCTTTATTTTGCCTCTCAAATGCATTTAGATCCAGAACACTAAAACAAAGACAAATATAGTGTGAATCACTACATCCATCGCATTTCTGCTCTATTCGTGTTTTTGTCTTGCCCTTGTTTGATGAGTGTTTTCCTTTTCCGTGGATTTATCCTATATGTGCAAGTCTCTGACCAGCAGTTTTATTCCATGTTTATGTTGAATATTGGCCTCTCATGTGGTTTTCAATGTTTTTATTTCATTGTTGTCTTGAATGCCCCATTGTCCATCTCCTTTATGTGTGTATGGTCTGTACATTTGCTCAGTCAGGCTGACATACACTCTTCCTAAATTGACATCTGGTTTATTTGAGTTGTTTGGTGGCTTTTTTTTTCTCTGCTACAACTGTGCCTTTTACTACCTTCCTAGGAATACTGTCAGCAAATAGAACCAAGTAAAACTTTTGCAGCCAAAATGACAACAACCTCAACATATAAACAATAATAATTTAAACCCTGCTAAAAGAGTTTGTACAGTTCGCCATTTCCTGAAAAACAAAAGTGCTGAGCACACAAAGTTGCCCGCTAGATCAGATTAATAACATTGCACAAAGTACAACCAAATTTGCAGAAGGTGCTGGCAAATATAACAGAAATAATGATATGAAATATAACACACAACAGTACAAGAGAACACAATAACTAGAATTTAATACAATATGAATTACTGCACTACGGTAGAGTGAAGCATGTACTTGTAATGCAAAGGTAACTACTGTTTTGCTGGGCAGTCAGTCAAGATAAGTGTTTGGCAGAGTTCAGTTCTAGTATGGTTCTGGAACAGAAGCAGTTCATAAATCTGTTTGTTCATGATTACAGGGACCTGAATCGTCTGCCAAAGTGCAGTAACTTCAACAGGTAATGTGCAAAATGGAATCATGTTTTCTTCTCTGCTAAGGCAGTGAGAGCTGAAAGTTTCCCCAAAGAAGCGAGTTTAGAGTACAGCTAGTTTCTGGGAAGACTTTAAGATCCTCTGAAGGGATTTTCTGTCTGCCACTGAGCTGTCAGCACATCTTACAGAGATGCAGAATGGCAATGAAGGGGGAGTTTCTCAAGAAGTGTAATCTCTGCTGTGCCTTGATAAGTGCAGTCTCTGGACCAGGAGTGATTTTCTGAAGCTTGTATACCAAGAAACTCGAAGGCAGGAACCTTTGCCACACAGTCTCTATCAATGTGTATTGGGTTATGATATTTGTTGTGCCTCCAGTAATCTATCATGAGTTCTTTGGTTTTGGTAGAGCTAAGGGTTGTTCTCTGTATCCCATCCTGGGGCTTCATCTACAAAGGCTGTCACATCTTCTTCTGAGATGTGCCAACTACAGTCTTCTCATCATCAAACTTAGCTGTGGTGTGTGGAAAATTGATAGGGATGCAGAGGGTAGAGAGGATGTAAAAGGAGGTTCAACACACAGCTTAATAATGCTGGTGTTCAATGTGACAGTGAAAGAGAAGCAGGGGCCTAATCTAACCATCTGCATGCGATTAGTCAGAAGGTCACTGATCCTGTGGTAGACAGGTGTGAAAATACTTGCTTCAGCCCTGAAATAGGAAATCTTATTTATACCTGCATGACTGCATGAGACCAGCCAGACTCTGAAAGAAGCCCACGTCCTTCTTGTCCTTCAGATAATCTAACATTTTCTGTTAAAGATGACACAGTGAAAGCACAATAAGATACTGGAGTTTACTCAGATTTGACAAAAAACAGTCTACATCTGTCATTAAAATAAAAATACTGGTGGTGGTACCCCTCAGCCTCCTAGTAGATACACCTACAGTATGTATTTCAAAATCGTACATCCCCTTCTTCTCAAGTTATCGGATTCGCAAGGTTTTCCAAAAACCTGATCTCTGACTTCTAACTTTGAGGTCAAGGACACTGAGATTCCAACTTGTCCGAGATTTTTACTACTCCTATGTTATCAGTGTCAAAGTCCTGGATGACTTACTTCTCCAATTATCACATTCACAAGACTTTCAGAAAACTTGACCTCTAGCCTTGACCTTCAGGTCAAGGTCAGTGAGGTTCAGACTCGTATGAGATTTTTAGTAGATCTGTGTGGAAGGGTGGGGTCTGTGGCTCAGTTGCAGGGGAGGGGTGGTGCAGTTGGTTTAGAGGGCAGTGCGACGGGAGACTGGCCAACAGAGTTGGAGATCATCAGGGAGGCCCAGATGGCAGCACTTAGCCTTCTGGTCGTAGCAAAAACTTACTTTCCTGATGTCCATTGAGTGATCCTAGATCTGCTTCACCACCCTAAGACCACTCCTGTTGGTTCTGGATGGAGCTGAGGGATTGGCCATTTGCCTATGCCAGGTGGCTCCATAAGGCGGTGGCCAGGTGCCTGCAGACTGGCCCAATGAAGGGGAAAGGCTGCTGAATATGCTAACATTGGAGAAGTTCACGAGGTGGCTCACAGTGGAAAAAGTGGAACGGGGTCCATTTTCATGTGATACTGGCTGAGGATCACCTGGCGCCGCAGGAGCTGGTAGCAAGTTGGCTTGTCCGGGCCCGGAGAAGGAAACCCCGCGAGGTCCCACTGTAGCCAGCAGCTGTAGTGCACTGGCTGCCAACATTTAATGGCACCAACATTTAATGGCACCAACATGTAATGACGCTTCTCCCTGTGTGGGTTCTCTTGCGTCCCTCAACGAGAGCAGCACATTTGTTGGGGCAAGAGTGCTGGAGTTGCGGCTGGGACATGTCCACTGGGAGTGCCCGCTTGATGGAGATGGGGCGAGTGTTCCATGTCACTGGCCCTCCAGCGACTTCCTCTGGTCCAGGAGTATACAGTACTCTAGTAAGGTGCCAAGTGGGTACAGACCGGGCTATGGTGGACTCGGGCTCCACGCAGGCACACCCAGTTGATGGTGCAGAAAAGCCATTAAGAAATATCTTACAGGCAGCTCATTATAACCCAATTACTGGCCACATGCAATAAAAAAAGGGAACAAATCATGGCCTGTTTTTTTTTTTTTTTGGCATTTGAAGGGATGTGCGCCTGTGGTGTGCATCCAGCCCAGGATGTTGTACTCATTACCACTAATGGAGGGTCCATTTAAGTGCACTGGCATGGATCTCATCTGGCCATTTCACCATAGTGCATGAGGGTATCACTTTGTATTACTTTTGGTGGATTATGCAACAGATATTCTGAAGTAGTGGCATCCTGGAAGAGACACTGATTGACCAAGGCTTCATGTCTTGTACACTAAAAGAACTGTTTAATTACTGTCCATCAAATATGTTTGGCCAAGCATTCATCACCCTCAGAATGACGGGTTGGTAGAGCGGTTGAACTAGACTGGAAAGTCTATAATTTTTAAGTGTATTCATTAGGATGAGCAAAATAGAGATTGCAGGCTAGACTCTCATTTTTTTAGGGACTAGTAAAGCGCTATACAAATACAGGCCATTCACCTGTACAATTGGGGAGCTTGGCTGAGACAATTTTCACTGGGAGTTAAAGTACTTGTGTTGCTCCCTTTATCCATCTCAAAATTACCTGCCAAGCGGCAAGAACTATTGGTCACAGAGTGAGTGTGGGATGTTGACTATGAAAAGGTGCAGTCGGACAGGGTTGCAGGCTCTCCCCTGCATGGTCACACCACTCTCACAGAGTACCATTTTGAAATGTGCATTGGGGTTTCAGTGCATTCACACCCTTATAGATTGCCTAAGCAGAAAAGACAAATTACTCAGAAAGAATTGGCTGTTATCCTGGAGATAGGGGTAATAGAAGAGTCACAAAACATCTGGTGTAGCCCCATAGTTTTTGTGGTGTAGAAAGCTGGGTCTATATTGTTCTGCGTGGACTACCACAAGGTGAAGGAGGTGTCACAGTTTGACGCTTACCCCATGCCTCAGGTACAAGCTTATGGATTGGTTAGGTACTGCTCGTTTTATCATTATGCTGGATTTAATCAAGAGCTACTGGCAGACTTGTCTCTGGACAAAAAAATGGCCTTCTCCAGTCCATACAGATTGTTCCAAATGGTCACACTTCCATTGGCTTGTTTAGAGCCCCAGCCACTTTCCAGCACTTCACAGACAGGATGCTGTGTCCACATGCTGCATACGCCACTGCCTAGCTGGATGATCATCCATGGATCCATGGACCATCCATGGTGACATCGAATCATATGCAGCAGGTGGCCTGCAGCCCTGGAGTTCCTGAGGCAGGCAGGGCACAAGGCCAACATGAAGAAGTGTGCGGTTGGACAGAGGGAGGTACAGTATCTGGGGTACCACCTGGGAGGCAGGCAGTTGCATTCTCAAATGGAGAAAACCACAACCACTGCAAGCTGCCCGCATCTCGGGGCCAAAAAGGAGGTGAAGTGGTTGCTGGGGCTGGCTGGTTACTATTGTTGGTTCATCTCAACATTTGCGGTGGTCACCAGTCCCTTGACTGATCTCCCCTAAAAGGGTGAACCTGATCTTGTCCAGTGGACGGAGCAGTGCCAGACAGTGTAAGGTAATGAAGACTTTTTCTTCCCTTGTGTTCTGCAGACTGACACGTTGAGCAGAGGGCTGGGGGCTGTTTCATCCCAGCAAGTAAGAGGGGTTGACCATCACGCTGTCTACATCAGTTGGAAACTCTCAGAACAAGAAACCAGGTAGAGCATGGCAGTGCCTGGCGATCCAGCGGGTGGTGGACTCTCTTCGTTATTACCTCCCTGTTCAGATCGTGCCCCACTGCAGTGGCTCCACCACATGAAAGATGTCAATGCCTAGATCACCCAGTCATATCTGGCTTGCCAGCCTTATAAGTTCAAGGTGATCCACAGGCCAGGGCCCACATACTCAGGGCTGATTTTCTCTCCAGGGGAATTTGTAGGGCTATGTGGTGGGCCGTGGACTGTGCCTCAGCTGCGGGGGGAGGGGTGGTGCAGTGGGTTCAGGGAGCAGTGCCAGGACCTAGAGGAGGAACAGGAACTGAGAGCAGATGGCTGCGCATGAGGAGGCACCTTCAGTAAGAAATCTGGTGATAACAACCCGGTAAGGCTAAATTGTAAATAAAGACCAGTGCATCTTAAAACACTGTGTGTCTTACTGGGCAACATAACACAAAGGTGTGTTGCAGTACACCATAGTATCAATTTCAGCCCTTTTGCGCTGCATTCTCAAGATTTTCATAAAATTTGACCTCCGAACCTTGACCTTGAAGCCAAGGTTACTGAGATTTGAACTCATCTGATATCTTTAATAGATACACCCATGGTGTCAATTTCAAAATTCTATGTTGCATCGTTCTCAAGTTCATTCACAAACGTAGGTGTCCACGTCGCCTGTCCACCCAGGGTGATGACAAAACCTTTTACAACTGAGAGGTAAAAATCTATGAGAAAAATTTTAAATTTCAGTGGAATAGATGCATTATATTTCACACTTGTACCAGTTACTTTGAGTATGCTTTGTATAAATAACATTTGAAAATAGATAATATAGCTATAATCCAGCAGTCAATATAAATAACAGTGAAGTAGCGAAGCATTACCTGCTGTACGGTTGAGTTCCCACCATTGAGAATAGCTATGCCCAGTTTCAGAGTAGATGCCACCATGGGACCCATCTCACCTGGAGGAGAGGAACACCCACTCGAAATGACTCACTAGCATTTGTTAGCTTTTTAAATTTGTTTATAACAAAGAACAATTGAAACTTTTATTATTTTACTAATATTTTTTTGCACAGCATATTTTTAAACCAGAATGTCAGAGAGGTATTAACACATCCTGATTATTATCGGTTACAGTTCACATATTGTTATAATGTGAGAAGTACAGAAAAAAATCAACTGAAAAATCGAGAAGGCTCCCAAACAGTCATATCCAGAACAAATTACTTTTAACACATCAATGAGTAAGCAGGCATAGGGATTGGACAGCCTGGTTCTATCACAAGGGCCGTAATATATTTGCCACCACTGAGTTACAGTAAAGAGTAGGGGGTGATAGCCAAGACTTACCTTTACTAGCACTGATGGTTTGGAGCACCATCTCAGCAGCGCCACGGTCGTGCAGCCGAGCCTGCTGATACAACAGCTTCTGCTTCTCCATCTCTTTTTCCTTTGTTAGAAAGGTGACGCATATCATTGCAGACCATCTAAAAATGAAACTGCTAAAAACTAGAGACTAGTAGAAGATTCAAGACCGACTGATCACCTACTTCAAAACTCTTCACTTCTCCATCGTCATCCTCTTCATCATGGCAACTCTGAAGGAAGGGAGAAAGGTGAAAAAAAAAGCATACAAACTACAGACTGTTTACTTAGGATAGATATAGCCACATCAGCGACGGGAAGTTCCAAAGCACTGAGGCATCAAACTTAGTGTTTTCGGTGTCACCATCTTTGTTTTTTTAAACCAGATGTTACGAATGATGGGGAGGGCCGGTATCTGCTGCTTTGTGCAAAGATGAACAGGATGAAACTTGCCAGAGTTCTACAAAATGACCTGCAGCAGGACCATCCATCCATCCATCCATCCATTTTCTTCCAATTATCCAGGGGCAGCAGCCTAAGCAGAGAAGCCCAGACCTCCCTCTCCCCAGCCACCTCCTCCAGCTTGTCCCTGGAAACACCAAGGCGTTCCCAGGCCAGCCGAGAGATATAATCTCTCCAGCGTGTCCTGGGTCTGCCCCGGGGCCTCCTCCCAGTGGGACATGCCCGGAACACCTCACGCAGGAGGCGCCCAGGAGGCATCCTTGTCAGATGCCCGAACCACCTCAGCTGGCTCCTTTCGATGTGGAGCAGCAGCAGCTCTACTCTGAGCCCCTCCCGAATGGCCGAACTTCTCACCCTATCTCTAAGGGAGAGGCCAGCCACCCTTCGGAGGAAGCTCATTTCTGCCGCTTGTATTCACAATCTCGTTCTTTCGGTCACTACCCACAGCTCGTGACTATAGGTGAGGGTAGATCGACCGGTAAATTGAGAGGCCACTGACATGAATGTCTCTGATCAACAATCAACAAACGACTTTATGATGGTGGCCTGGGGACATAGCTTCCTCTTGTCAACCCTCTGCTGACTGCCCAGCACTGTAGAGCCTGTCTGGCATTTGCCGTAGAATACCAGAATGGTCCACCACTGGTGCCCTATCCTTTTCACAGATGATAGCAGGTTCACCCTGAGCACATGTGACAGATGTGAAAGGGTCTAGAGAAGCTGTGGAGAACATTATGCCGCCTGTAACATCGTTCAGTATGACTGGTCTGGGGGAGGCATATCCATGGACAGACGCACAAACCTCTAACAGACTAGGTAATGGCACCCTGACTCCCATTAAGTAATGGGATGAAATCGTTGGACTCATTGTCAGACCCTATGGTGATGCATTGGATCCTGGGTTCCTCCTGGTGCCTGACAATGCCTGGCATGTTAAGTAAAGTAAAATAAACAATATAAAAAGAATCTTTGCCAGGCAAAGTGTGCATGATTGAGTCTCACATGCTTTAATTTTTTATTCGATGTGTAGGTGTTCACCACAAAGAGGTTTTTTTTTTATTTTGGGGAACCTGGTTGGTCCTAAAGCTAAAGACACCAATCTTTGTGTTTATATATGTCATGATCCAGGTGAGTGTTCAGTGGTTTTCTGTCCTGGCCTTGCGCTCTGCATCTGCCTTTTGGGGTGGAGCCCTGGTTCAACACCTACACTTCTCCACGTGTTTTCCATCTGTGGCATTCAGCAAGACAGTATTTAAAACCAGTGTTGCCATCAGTTCTTCACCCCTTCGTTTCTTTGTTCATGCCAAGTACTTGATCTCTTTTGTGCCTTTAGCAATCTCGTCAAGTCACCACCTTACTCCTTCCTCTGGACGCTGGTCTCCACAGTCAAATCCCAGCTTCATTCTGCAACTTGCTTCTCTCGACTTAAATTACTCACTGCTCTCACCTGCCTGTCCTCCTGCCTGCTGCTTCCTCTGGATTACTAGAATGCAAGGTTGGAACCCAACTCACTCATTCAACACTCAGACGGCTACCCACCTCCAGAGCAACCCCTGCCACGTATTCATGTCTCACCATAGTTTATTCTGTGATTTCAATAAAACTTGTGAAATCTTATTTCCGCTCTGTATTGTGTCTGCACTTATGCTCACTCCCACGTACTGGTCTCCCGGCCTTGACAGCATAAAGTGTCTGAAGAAATATACCCAGCAGACCCAATTCGGACTGCAATCCCTAAGCAGTGATATATTAACAGTATCCTAAACCAACAACAACTCTACCATCCAGAAGACTAGTAACTAGTCTTCTGGACTAGTAACTGCTAGTGCTACTGTTAACAGTGCAGCTGCTAACATTTGGTTAATTTGCCACAGTTTGGTGCATCTGTTTTTCCATTTCTTTTTCCTCTCTTAGCTTTTCAGGCCACACTAAACTATTCTACACTGAAGGTAGGGGAGGTGCCAGTTGCAATAAGTGATTTGATTAGGCAGTACAGCACCCTGCAAGTAATCCATCAGCCCAAAAGCATCAGCCCTGGTCTATGACATAAACAGCACACAGAACAATAACCGTTTTTTTTCACCGTCTATGCTAAGCCAGCTATGTGAGTCTCAATTCAAAAGTGTTGGTACTCAGATAACAGATACCTTAGCCATGATGTCTGCGTAGGCCATGTAGAGATTATCCTCATCCAGTTTACTGCAAAAACAAACACATTCACAAAAGTTAGCACAATTATAGCTGTATTAAGGAAAATTATTTTGGTGCACCACGGACTGAAATGACATCTTCTCATTTAATAGTTTTCATTATTTTTATGAATATTTACATGTTTTATATTTCAGATACTTTAAAATATCGACCCTTTGCTTTGATTACTGCTTTGCACACTCTTGGCACTCTCTCTCTGAGCTTCATGAGGTCGTCACCAGAAATGGTTTTCCAAAAGTCTTGGAGTTCCCAGAGATGCTGAGCACCTGTTGGTCCTTTTGCCTTCACTCTGCGCTCCATCTCATCCCAAACCGTCTCCATTGGGTTTAGGTCACTGTGACTGTGGAGGCCAGGCTGTCTGGTGCAGCACTCCATCACTCTCCTTCTTGGTCAAACAGCCCTCACACAGCCTGGAGGTGTGTTTGGGCTCATTGTGCTGTTGGAAAATAAATGATGGTCCAACTAAACACAAACTGGATGAGGTGGCATGTCGCTGCAGGATGCTGTGGCAGCCATGCTGGTTCAGTGTGCCTTCAATTTTGAAAAAAATCCCAGTAATGGTGTCACCACCAAAGCACTCTCACACCATCACACCTCCTCCTCCATGCTTCACAGTAGGAATAGAATAGAATAGAATAGAATAGCCTTTATTGTCATTGTACAGAGTACAACGAAATTGGAGTGCCACTCCCTTGGTGCAAGTTTCAATAATAAATATAAATGTAAAATATAAAAAGTACAAAAAAAAACAATCGTAAGTACTCAAACAATAGTATGTACAATATATACAGGATAGCAGCATTAATATAATGACAGTATGAATAGCAGCATTAATATAATGACAGTGACTGTATGGAATAGGTTCAATTGTTTTTGTGCTTATTTACTACGGTGATAGCTCTGGGAAAGAAGCTATCCCTGAATCTGTTTGTCCTGGTTTTATGTGACCTGTACCGTCGGCCTGACGGTAATAGTTCAAACAGTTGGTTGCTGGGGTGAGAGTGGTCCTTGATGATATTGCCAGCTCTGCTGAGGTACCGAGAGTTTGCAGTGACCTCCAGGCTGGGCAGAGAGCAGCCAGTGATCTTCTGGGCTGTGTTGATGACCCTCTGCAGTACTTTCCTGTCTGCAGCTGAGCACCCTGCATACCATGTTGTTATGCCATACGTTAGGATGCTCTCTATGGTGGCTCTGTAAAATGTCACCAGCAGCCTCTCCTCCAGGTTGTTCCTTCTGAGCACTCTCAGAAAGTGGAGACGCTGCTGGGCCTTTTTAACCACCGCCGTGGTATTTGCAGTCCAGGAGAGGTCATCAGATATCTGCACGCCCAGAAACCTCATGGAGTGTACCCTCTCCACACAGCTCCCGTGGATGTAGAGTGGGACCGGGTCTGCTCTGCCCTTCCTGAAGTCCAAGATAAGTTCTTTAGCTTTCGTGGTGTTCAGTTGGAGGTTGTTAACTGAACACCACTCAGTCAGTCTGTTGACCTCATCTCTGTAGTCCGACTCATCCCCCCTTGAGATGAGTCCAACCACTGTGGTGTCATCCGCGAACTTTATGATGGTGTTTGAGAGATGGGTAGGGGAGCAGTCGGATGTGTAGAGCGTAAACAGGACGGGACTCAAAACACATCCTTGTGGAGACCCGGTGCTGAGTGTGATGGTGCTGGACCGGTGGGGGCCGAGTCTGACAGACTGTGGTCTATTTGTCAGGAAGTCCTTGATCCAGAGGCAGATGGGGGTGGAGAGTCCCAGGTGAGACAGTTTCTGGACCAGGATCTCCGGGATGATATGATTGAATGCTGAGCTGAAGTCCAGAAAGAGCATTCTCACATAGCTTCCTCGGTGCTCCAGGTGACTCAGCGCAGTGTGGAGCACTATGGTGATAGCGTCCTCGGTGGAACGATTTGTCCTGTAGGCAAATTGGTGGGGGTCCAGAGTGGGAGGCAGACCGGCCCTGATGTGCTGACAGACCAGTCTCTCAAAGCACTTCATCACTACAGGCGTAAGTGCAACAGGCCTGTAGTCATTTGGGCTGGCCACAGCTGTCTTCTTGGCGATGGGGATGATGGTGGAGGTTTTGAGGCAGGGCGGGACGGTGTTTGATGACAAGGAAAGGTTGAAGATTTTAGTGAAGACTCCGGTCAGTTCGTCAGCACATGCTCTGAGAACCTTTCCATGTATTCCATCAGGACCCGCCGCCTTCCTGGGATTCACTGACCTTAGAACACACCTCACTTGGTGCTCCCTAAGTGTTAGTGTGCCAGTGCTGGGGGCGGGTGGAAGTGGTGTGGCAGCTGAGGGCTTGGTCGTCTCAAAGCGGGCGAAGAAACGGTTTAGATCCTCAGCCAGTGAGGCATCAGTCCTAGATGTTGCCTGGTTATTGCTTCTGTAGTTGGTAATGTGATTGATCCCCTGCCACATTTTTCTGGGGTCGTTGTCAGCAAAGTGATCTTCAATCCTCCTCCTATAGGCAGCCTTAGCTTTCCTGATGCCTCTACTCAGGTCTGCCCTGGCCGCCCTATACGCAGCCCTGTCCCCTGACTTGAAGGCAGTGTTGCGGCTTTTTAGGAGGGATTGCACTTCGCTATTCATCCAGGGTTTTTGATTTGGAAACACCCTGACCCTTTTGTTGACGGTGACATTGTCAACACAGTTCCTGATGTACGAGAGTACAGTGTCCGTGTACTCCTGGAGGTTGTGGCTGGAGAATAAATCCCATACAGTTGTTGAGAAGCAGTCCTGCAGTTGAGAAAGGGCTCCTTCAGGCCAGGTTTTTATTGTCTTTGTCTGGGGCTTTGTTTTTCTCAGCAGGGGGGTGTAGGTGGGGGTGAGGGACATGCAGAGGTGGTCAGATCCAGCCAGGTGGGGGAGGGGTGTCGCTCTGAAAGCATGCCTGATGTTTGAATAGACATGGTCCAAAGTGTGTTCTCCTCTCGTAGCAAAGTCCACGAACTGGACAAATTTAGGAAGCACAGTCTTTAGGCACGCTTTGTTAAAGTCGCCGGCGACAATAAAAACCCCATCGGGGTGGGCAAGCTGTTGTTTGTTTATGGTGTTGAGCAAGAGGCTGAGAGCCGTGCTAACGTTAGCATCCGGCAGTATATAAACAGCTATCACAATAACTACTGTAAACTCCCTCGGGATGTAAAAAGGTCTGCACGAGACTGCCAGAACCTCCAAATCAGGAGAACAGTGTGTGTGAATGATCCTGCTGTTACAACACTACTCGTTATGCACGTAAACACATAGCCCCCCTCCTCTGCTTTTACCTGAGTTGCTGTTTCTGTCATGCCGGTGTAGCGTGCGGCCTGCTAACTCGACTGCAGCGTCGGGAATCAGCGGGTGAAGCCACGTCTCCGTAATAAGAATAATGCTGCAGTTACGTGCAAAGCTTGTGTTGGCTATCTGTAGCTCCAATTCGTCAAGTTTGTGGGTGATGGATCTGGCGTTCGATAGGAAAAGGCTCGGAAGTGCTGGCCGGTGTGGATGTTTGCGTAGCCTAGCGTCTGAGCCCGACCGGCATCCCCTCTTCTGCTTTCTTTCCCTCCATCGCCTTCTACGCTTGCTGGGCGGGCAGACCATCCACGGTGACCCTGGCGGTCTCGCTATCTCCACCAGGATGTTGTGTGTTCGCTGATAGTCGCCAGAAACAGACAAACTATATTTAAAACCTAGATCAATTAGGTTCTGGCGACTGTAAGAGATGGCGGCGTTGCAAACATTCAAAACTATCCAGGAACCATGCATGTGGAGACCATCCGTTCACCTTCATGAGCGTCATACAAAGACACGGTGGGTGGAATCAAAGATCTCAGATTTGGACTCATCAGACCACAGCACAGATTTCCACTGGTCTAATGTCCATCCTTGTGTTTCTTGGATCAAACAAATCTCTTCTGCTTGTTGCTTTTCCTTAGTCATGGTTTCTTAGCAGCTGATTGACCATAAAGGCCTGATTCACACAGTCTCCTCTGAACATGTAGAGATGTGTCTGCTACTGGAGCTCTGTGTGGCATCTATCTGGGCTCTAATCTGAGCTGCTGTTAACTTGTGATTTCTGAGCCTGGGGACTCGGATGAATGTATTCACATTCAGAGTTTTAGCAATTTTCCAGACTGACTGATGGGCTGTCATTTCTCTTTACTTACCTCATTGGTTCTTGCCATATTATAAATTAATGCATTTGTCAAACAGGGCTGTCAGCTGTGTACCAACCTGACTTCTGCACAACACACCTGATGGTCCCAACCCCATTAAGAAGGCAAGAAACTCCACAAATGAACCCTGACAGGCACACCTGTGAAATGAAACCATTTCAGGTGACTACATCATGAAGCTCTTTGAGATAGCTGTGCTTGAAGCTGTTGTCCTGTGAGCCGTCTATCAAACAAGCTGTTAACTCTCAGAAACCTGTCCTCTGATTCAGTCGTGTCTTTGGGTCTGCAGACCTCTTCCTGTCACAGTTTGTTTCTCAGTGCGTTTGACGGTGAAGGAAACTGTACTCACTGACACTTTGACTTTCTCTGTCAGGACAGACGCACATTTTTAAGTGTTATGATGGTCTCTCTCTCTTCCACTGTTAATGGTCTTTTTCTCACCATTTTTGTAGCAACACACTACTTTCTGCAGTACAGTACTGTTCAGCTGATGCTCACTAGGGTATGGCACCACAGTGTGTTCAACACTGTTTTATGCAGACAGAGGGGGTTGGAAGTAATCCAAGTTGGAACACCTGTAGGAATTAGTAGCACCAGCTTTCAAGGCTTGATCAACCTTCACTGCTGCAGAACAGCTTTGAATTGTTAACCCATGTTGTGTCCTTGAAAAAGGCCTTTTGGTATAATTTTGAAATGTACATTATTTTTCAGTTTTGGGTAATCTAACCTCTGGCAGCTCACCACTTACCTTTGTGCCATTTCAAGCTATTCATTGGACTTTAATAATAACAATAATAATAATAATAATAATACATTTTATTTGAGGGCGCCTTTCAGAAACCCAAGGTCACCTTACAAAAAACACAATTAATAAAAGGAACAATAGTCATAAAATACATAAAATAAGTTAAAATTACAAAACAGAGCGTGACAACAGATAAAATCAGCATTAAAGCGAATAAGCCAGTTTAAACAGATGTGTTTTGAGCTGTGTCTTAAATACGGAGAGGGAGTCAATATTTCTTAGTGCAGGAGGAAGAGAGTTCCAGAGCCGAGGAGCAGAGCGACTGAAAGCTCTGTTCCCCATAGTGATAAGGTGTGAGGACGGAACAGTAAGATGAATAGCAGATGATGATCTGAGAGGGCGGGAAACAGCTGTGATATGGAGCAGGTCACACAAATATGCAGGAGCAGATTTATGGACACACTTGTATGCAAGAAGTAAGATTTTAAAATTTATCCTGGCTTCTATGGGCAACCAGTGAAGCTGCTGAAGAACTGGGGTAATATGAGCACTTAATGGAGTGCAAGTTATGACCCGAGCTGCAGAATTTTGAAGAAGTTGGAGTTTATGAAGGGACCTTTTAGGGAGACCAAATAGGAGGGAATTACAGTAATCAATACAGGATGTAATAAGACTATGGACAAGGATGGCAGCAGCATGGGGAGTAATGACTTGAACTGCAACAAATAACTGGAAAAATAGGGACTTTTAACAGGTAGTGTGTAAAATTACACACCATTTTTCTGTTAGGGCTGTTCTGCTGAACAGCTGGATGAGCTGATGCAGGGGATCTATGTGTTTGTGTTTCTGCCCCTCCTCTTCCTCAGATGGCTCCTGTTCACCTGGTTTCTGAAATCAACACACATTCACAAAGTGCTAAAACTCTGCTATACACTGAATAAATTAACACACAATTTGCCTTCAAAACAAGTACAAATTCCAGAGTAGTCAGAATAATTCCACTTGTTTTGTTTTTTTAAATGAAATTAACTTACAGCGAGGTCTTCTATGAGTTTATCTTCAAAGTAGTGCTCTTCTGTCTCGATCCAGGACTTTTCATAGCCCTGCAGGAACAAGTTTACAGCCCGGTGCCTAGTATGAGAGAGATACATGGATGACTAATAACTGTTTATCTACCCATCTTCTGCTGCTTATAAAGGGCTGCACTGTAGGTGCAACATATATCCACAATCTTTCCTCACTAGCCCGAGGTGTGGCTGTAGATGAGGGTGGGAAAATAATAAAGTGCACAATTTTAAATATTTCTTCTTCATTTTACGTGTGTGTGTGTGTGTGTGTGTGTGTGTGTGTGTGTGTGTGTGTGTGTGTGTGTGTGTGTGTGTGTGTGTGTGTGTGTGTGTGTGTTTGAGAACATACCTTGGCAAGTTATAGAGTGGTGCCATCCTGAAGCAAGCGACCACAGCTCTCTTCCTCTGTTTTGAAAGCAGTTTGTGCCACACAGCCTTCTTACTGCGCTGAGGATGCTCCACCTGAAGACACAAACTGAACCACTCAGTAAACTGGATATTTAGTTGGTGTACCTTACCATCTGGAAGCCATATTATCCTGGAGAAGTATGTGGTCAGCTTTAATAAAGACCAATCAGCTAGTTTAAGAGGACCGTGGGGTACCTTAAAGCTATACTCTCTACGTAGGCACAAAAATGCGCAAAATCAACTCAAACTTGAATATATAGACCTGCTCCAGGTGGAAGAGGACATGACCAATATCCAGGATTCTCTCCACAGTCTTCTCTGGGTCAGTAGTATCCTCATAGTGGTTTGGGAGGTCTCTGTACAGGGCCATCTGCCAACGAATTGCTGGGTCCTCTGACTTTGTAAGACACACAGAGGAAATGCATGACGCTATTGGCCTATTCACAAGGTTAAGCACCTTTGTGAATATATAAATATATAGTACGAACCAACATCTAGCAACTCGTTTACATCTCTCTCGACTTTAACAAAACAAAAGCCAAAACACAGAAAGAGCGCATGTAAAGCTCATGATTCAGTAGCTTGTATAACTACCTTGCTGGCAATAACTTGAATTGGTTGGGTTTTTTTGCATGACTTCATAAGTCTTTAAAATCAGTGTGGAAGAATTTTGGCCCAGCCTTGTTTATAACGTTGCTTCAGTTGATTTAGGTTTGAAGCCATTCATTTACGCACAGCACTCTTAAGGTCCTGCTACGTTCAGTATTTCAGTCACTCTAGATTGCTCTATAACTTCAGATTCAGTTCTTTTTCTGCTGGTGTGTTTGGGATCATTGTCCTGTTTCCTGACCCAGTGTGGGTGAAGCTTTAGCTGTCAAGCAGATGGCTTCTCATATGACTCTGGAATATACAGTGTATCAAAAATAAATCATACACTTTCACAAGGCTGTATTTTAAGCTTACACTAAATTTAAAATATATGGCTGAATATAAAGTTTTACATACAAAATGTTCAATGTTTATGAATAATCAATGAAATACTTCATCCCATAGTTCACTGTAGTCACTGCAGCCACTGCTGTTGTTCCCGGTGAATGGCTGCAGAATTAAAGCACTTTGAAATTGAATGATTCTTTTTGATACAGCCTGAACTCTCCTGTACAGACAAGTTTAGTGATGTTAGTGGGATAGGGGCTATGTGGAGTGATAGAGTTCCTTCAATCACTTGTTGACAGATTGAATTTCCTATTCTATATCTTTCGGATAACCTATGATATCACTGTGAAGTAGCCTTATTTATCTTATGGACATAAAGGTTCATCAGTTCATCTAGGTTACTCTAGATTTGTGTGAAATTTAAACTGAATCTGAATACTTGACTCTAAATTTTATGACACCGACCATCAAAATCAAATCACTTCATCCTTGTGTCAAAGTAGATGTTTGTGCCAGATTTGAAGAATTTCTCTTAAACCAGTCCTTTGATATTACTTCCACAAGAATAAGATAAACTGACAACAACTTGACACCATGGCACAATCGAAGACCAGAGGCATAATGTGTAAGTACACTTTAAGTAACTTGTGTCAGTCACAAGCCTGATTCTTTTCTTACCTTTCCTTGTAAATGTAGGTTGTTCCTGATGACCTCTCGAACTTCGTCCTCTGTGTCTTTCTGCAAAAGAATTATTAACTTCGATCAAACAACAGGTATTCTGTGACCTACAAAATGCTATAAAAGATATTTATTCAGTAAATTAGCCTTCATGCAAAATTTTACTTTTTAGCTGAAAAAGCTAACGCAGAGTTATTTTGCTGTTACTAAAGGTTTACCTCAGGAATAGCAATACTGCAAATAATTTATTGTTATTGTCATATGCCTCACCCCAACCAGTCAGGTTTTTCCTTCCCACTGGCACCAAAGCGCTTGTTTAAAGGGGGGTCGTATGATTGTTGGGGTTTTATCTGTTTTCTTTGTATCATTGTAGGGTCATTACAGTATAAAGTGCCTTTAGGCAGTCATTGTGATTTGGTGCTACATAAATAAAATTGAAATGAAATGAACTAAATTGAATTGAAATACACAGAAACAGTTAAATGAATCATATCTATTTTTATAATGAAACAGTTCTTTCTGTAATCTATTAGCACTACTATGCTACCTGAGTGAAGCGGTTCTTAGCCAGTGCGATAAGCTCTTGTTCTCCTGGAGCACAAATGTTGAGTCCCACGGGCAGCAGGCGCTTTAGAGTAGCAACAATCAAACTTGTCTGCATCGAGTATCGATCACCTTTTCTCTTCATCTTCTTCCTCTCCTGGTCTGAAACTATTCCCTGTGGCAAAGTCAAACATTAAACAGGCACCGCTTTACAGTGTTAGGCCTATTAAGTAGTTTTAATTAATCAATTTAATTTAATTTTAAAATAAGGTCACTGGTATGCACGTCCTCAAATGTGTCCAGCATCTATGTGTCTGTACCTTTGACATCTTGCACTTGGTGTCAGTGATAAGGAAGGACATGTTGTTAATTTCATTCTGGACCACAAAGTTCTGCTCTTCTCTCTTGAAGTTCTGTAGACAGAAAACAGGACTTCCTTAAATTAAAGCACAGTTGTATTATGTGTTGTACTGTCTTTGAAAAGAAGGCAACTGGACAATATTTTTGGTTTGTAAAGACATTTTACTTCTCAGTAAGAGGCTTCTTCAGTTCTAAAACAACTGATGAGAGTCCCAGGTATTTAATACCTATTGGCATTGTGGTCCTGGGGTCAGTGACCCACTGTTAACCATGTGAGTCACCTTGAGTCAAGGTATGAAAAAATTCATGGGTCTAACAAGGTATTCGTGGGTGTGAATACTGTGAGATTATTATGCTATCATGTGTTATCCTATGGCTGTAATCGAAATGAGTGAATCATGATACTGCTGTAAGCCACACCATACTTCTTATTATAGAGAGTATAATCAGTATGTAGTTTTCGTTTGCATTATACTTCTGAATTAAAAGAATGTGAAAATCATTAGATTTGTTAGATAGGTTCGTATTATCCTATCCTGTGATTTACTGTGAATGAGTTACACTGTTTTATGACATTTCATACTGCTGAGTTAAGAAGAGAATATTGTGTGCAGAGAGCACAGAGCACATTCAGCTCCACCCCCACCTTTGTTGGAAGCAGAAAAACAGGGAGCCAAGATCATAACTCAGGCTCACTGAGAGTTAGAAAGTATGTATGTTTAGGTTTTTACGACTAGGTGGGGGCCACCAGAGGCTATAAGAGTTTGAGTAACGCTCCATCATTTTGAGATTTTGCTGTGACCCTCTGCATGCATGTCTCCCCATCCGGATGGTTTATGCTCACAAAGTGTTGAATTGTATGGAATAAAAGATTGTTGATTGAGCATTTATACACCGAGTATAGTCTTTCCTTCAGCCCAAAGATCAAAAGAAAAAACCCCACCATGTGAGCTATGCTTGCAACTTGCAGACAGCAACATTTATATATTTAATTACATGAAGGGCATTTTCCATCCTTGTTTTCAAGTGAGCTCCTGTCATTGATGACGCACTTCCTAATTTATAATGTGAATCTACTGATGTCAGATGCCAGCAGCAGTAATATAGTGCATTATATAGCTTTCTATCCAGTGAATTAGGATAGAAGTAGCTTTGATGGTGTTTTTCCTGGAAACTTTAATAAAAGTATAAAATCACTGCTAAATGCTTTAGTCTAACAATAAGTTAGGTTAAGCTTTTAACTCATTACTCATCTTTTCAGGTAAACTCTCCATTAGTTGTTTTTAAACTGAAGAACACATAGATCACGATTGATGGTGTACAGTTAAGCATCTTTTGTCATTTTTCTCCACCAAACTGGATTTTACAGTCAAGATCTAATTGAAGTGAAGACTTTCAGCTTTAATCCATCCATCCATCCATCTTCATCCGCTTTATCCGAGGCCGGGTCGCGGGGGCAGCAGCCTAAGCAAAGAGGCCCAGCCCTCCCTCTCCCCAGCCACCTCCTCCAGCTTATCCGGGGGAACACCAAGGCGTTCCCAGGCCAGCTGAGAGATATAATCTCTCCAGCGTGTCCTGGGTCTGCCCCGGGGCCTCCTCCCGCTGGGACATGCCTGGAACACCTCACCCAGGAGGCGCCCAGGGGGCATCCTTGTCAGATTCCCGAACCACCTCAGCTGGCTCCTTTCGATGTGGAGCAGCAGCTGCTCTACTCTGAGCCCCTCCCGGATGGCCGAACTTCTCACCCTATCTCTAAGGGAGAGGCCAGCCACCCTTCGGAGGAAGCTCATTTCTGCCGCTTGTATCCGCGATCTCGTTCTTTCGGTCACTGCCCACAGCTCGTGGCCATAGGTGAGGGTAGGGACGTAGATCGACCGGTAAATTGAGAGCTTCGCTTTTACACTCAGCTCCCTCTTCACCACGACGGACCGGTGCAGCGTCCGCATTACTGCAGCCGCCACACCAATCCGTCTGTCGATCTCCGGTTTCCTTCTCCCATCACTCGTGAACAAGACCCCGAGATACTTGAACTCCTCCACTTGGGGCAGGAACTCATCCCCGACCCGGAGTGGGCACTCCACCCTTTTCCGGCTGAGAACCACGGCCTCAGATTTGGAGGTGCTGATCCTCATTCCCGCTGCTTCACACTCGGGTGCGAACCGTTCCAGTGCGAGCTGGAGGCCCTCACCCGATGAAGCCAACAGAACCACATCATCCGTGAAAAGCAGAGATGAGATTCTGAGGCCACCGAGCCTCAGCTTTAATTCAATGGTTAATCAAATTATTGCAAATTAATACACATTTTTAGGAATTACATCAAATTTGATCCACTAGTCCTAATTTTCAGAGACTCAAAAGTAATGGGACAACTGACTGATACACTGATTTAAGGTAAGGATCACCTGTTTTGATTTCTCAAATGCATTTAACATCATCCAGCCACTCCTATTGAGGGCGAAACTACAGGAAATGTCAGTAAACATGTCCTCATGGATTACTGAACACCTCACAGACAGGCCACAGTATGTGAGACTGGCAGTGCTCAGTCTAATATGGTGTTGTGCAGTGCAGGAGCTCCGCAAGGAATTATGCTGCCAACATTCCTGCTCACCTTGTATACCTCGGACTTTCAGTACAACTCCGGGTCATACAGTCATCATAAATATTCGGATAATTGCTGTTGGCAGGAGGAGGCGCACAGAACACATATATATAATTTGTAGAATCTTGAAGAAATCTTCTACTTCTGATTGTAAATAATACTAAAGAGATCAGAGTCATTGGCTTCAGAAGGTACCGCTGAGTAAGTCTAGTACTGTACTGCATTTTGTTAGATTGTGCTGTATTATATTGATCCATTATCCATGGTACTGTATTCTATTGTACTGGGCTATACTGTATTGTATAATAGAAAGCACTTTGAGTGCTGAACTGAGTAGAAAGGAACTAAACAAGTATCACACCATTGAAAATAACTATTTATTGTACTGTAGTGTTTTGCATTGTACTGTACTGTATTTTAGGTTTCATCAAAATGTGCCTGAAGTTTACATGTGATAAATAAGCAAATGAAAAAAGGTATGTTGGCCACTTTAATTGGCCGCCTGTTTGGCCACAGTATCCATGATGCCATCTTTGTCCACCATAGTCAGAAGTCCACTTTCATCAAAGTGCTCATGGGTAGCTTATCTGCAATCAGTATATTCACCTAAACGTTTCACATTATAACAAACCTCCCGTCCACGAGTCAACATGTAGAAAAATAATTCCTCTTACATTTGCATCGACTGTTATGGTTTACTGCGCAGCTTTACTAAGAAAAAGCCAAAGCAAAGACTGCTATCTTAGTTTTCTTCAATTTTGACAGATTGTGGTAAATGCTTAACTGCAATGTCAATAGACAGATAGCTGCTCTTCTCTTCTGTTTAATCTTGAAAATGTAATATTAGTTATTTCAGGTTTAATAAATCAGCGATATAAAGATCAATCCCAGCTGACCCTCTTAGGGACATTTTCAGTTATGTTTTTATGGGCAGCCTGGTGGTTAGCACTGTTGCCTTCCTATGTTTGCATACTCTGGTTTCCTCCCACAGTACAAAGACATGCAGTTAGTGGGTTTAAGTTACCTGGTGATTCTAAACTGCTCACAGGTGTGAATGTGAGTGTGAATGATTGTCTACTCGCTGTGTTAGCCCTGTGTCAGATTGGCGCCCTGTGGCAGGGGTGTCTAACTCCAGGCCTCGAGGGCCGGTGTCCTGCAGCTTTTAGATGTGTCCGTGATCCAACACAGCTGGTTTAAATGGCTAAATGACCTCCTCAACATGTATTGAAGTTCTCCAGAGTCCCAGCAATGAACTAGTGAGCTGATTCAGGTGTGTTGGCCCAGGTCCCCAAACCTGCCCTATGGGATGGATAGTTATGTTGCAGTAATTTTCTTACGTGAGACTTGGCCCAGAAGATAAAAACCTCAGCCACCATTCGGAACAGCTCCTCTGCCTCTGGATTGGACTCTTTAAGCCATCTGGCCCTGTCAGTATATCAAAACAGTTACATGCTGAAACCAATCATTCTTTTTCCAAAACTGCAGCTTCATCTTAGTGACTAAGCTTCTGTATCAGATGGTGTAAATTCACTCCACTCAATGAGCTGAAGGTCACTTGTTCAGTCACAACACTGTACCTGTTGTAGTCAACGAATCGTATGAGGAGAGGGTAGAAGGCATACAGGTCTCTGACCAGGATAGTAAATTGGTCCATGATGAGGAGCTCTGTCTCTGACATCTCACCCCTCCCCTCCGCCTTGCTATGTTCTTCATCCATCAGCACAACAGCTGCTTTCTAAAGAATACAGTAATAGATTTTTCTATATTAAGCAGCACTGTGTGCTTTAATCTTTGTGACTATTTTATTAAGTAGTAGGAGTGTTCGCATAGTGCACTTTCTCCATTTTAAAAACATACTAATAAATATTTAGTTAAGAAATATATATAGGTAATTCAATTTCATTTAAAAACATCAAAAAAAATTACAAGAAAGTGTTAGAAAGGGCAAGCAGTGAGTGTGACCTAGTTTTATATTCTGTTAAATGAGTTGCACCACTTCCAGGCAGTAGATTATAATAAAGGTGAGACTTACTTTTTTGAGTTTCTCCATCAAGGGCAAGAAGTGGGTCTTTAACAGCTGAGGTTTGGCTTTGCTGATAATTGGCTGGGAGAAGACTTGGGGACATGAACAGAGATGGTGTTAAAACGCAAAATGTGAACGTATGTACATTTGAATATCATATAATGATTAGCAGCAGGCAAAAAGAATTAAAGTAACATCAGTTTGAGGATGCTTATGTAAACTGATCCTGAGGAGAGCTTTTATTTATTAACTTTACAAAAGTGCAGAAAATGGAAAATGAGAGAAAATGAAACACCCTCTTGCGTGAAATGTAACTTCCATTGTGTCCTCCTCCTAACTGCTGTTACTGACTATATTTTCTTTTTAAAAGAGGAAACCTAAATTGCAAAACACTTAAGGGGCTCATTACACAAATTCTTTTCTTTTAAAATAATTGTTTCCTCCAGTGCTGTAGTGTTTTATCAAACAATTAAATGGCAATCCCCAGCATTTGGAGCACCCTCTAATGAGGTGTGTGCATTGGTTTAAAAAATGTGAAAAAACAAACAAACAAACAAACATACCTCGGCCTGCACACCTAAAACAATGAACACTTCGCCAAACCTAACTAACCTGCCTCCACAAACCAGATTTCATGTCTCATGTCATATTGTTTTATTTTTGCCTTGTGCATCACTGTGAGCTGCAAGTATTATGTTCCATTAGCAAATAAACTATCCATCCATCCATCGATCTTCTCCCGGCTACTTGGGGCCGGGTTGTGGGGCAGCAGCCTAAGCAGAGAAGCCCAGACCTCCCTCTCCCCAGCCACCTCCTCCAGCTTGTCCGGGGAAACACAAGGCGTTCCCAGGCCAGCCGAGAGATAAACTCTCTTCACCATGTCCTGGTTCTGCCCCGGGGCCTCCTCTCAGTGGGACATGCCCAGAATACCTCACCAAAGAGGTACCCATCCTTGTCAGATGCACAACCACCTCAACTGTCTCCTTTTGATGTCGAGAAATAGCGGCTCTACTCTGAGCCGCTCCGAAAAGCCTGAATTCCTCTCTAAGGGAGATGCAAGCCACCCTTCAGACAAAGCTTATTCCCACCACTTGCATCTGCAATCTCGTTCCTTCTAAAATCAAGAGCTTCGCTTTTACGTTTAGCTCTCTTTCCACCAATACAGCATCCACATCCCTGCAGCTGCAGCACAAGTTTCACTGTGATGTTTCATTCTCTTTGCAGAGCTTTAAAGTATATCACTCCCCTGAATGAAAAGAAAACAAAAACAAAAGAAGAGCTACTAGTTTTAGATTTATGTTGCAGTCACTAGTCAGTTTTAACTCCAACATACACTAAATTGCCAAAAGTATTCAATCTTCCCTCCAAGTCATTGAATTCAGGTGTATACCAATCAAGCAGCTAGGCATGCAGACTGCTTCTACAAACACTGGGTCGATCTTAGGAGTTTAATGAAGTCCAGCATCATACTGTGATACTGTTCAACAAGTCCACTCATGAAATTCTCTCTCTTCAACTCTACCACAAAGTGGCTGGACATATAAAGTCACAGTATCGGTCAATCGCTACAGACCTCTAGTCTTCATGTTCAAGAACATTAAGGAACAGTGCCTAGAGAGCTTCATGGAATAGTTTCCATGGCTGAGCATCTGCATCCCAGTCTTACATCACCAAGCACAATGCAAAGTGTCAGACTAGTATATCACCCATGAACTTTAGAGGAGTGGAGACGTGTTGCTGGATTGATGAATCACATCTCTCTGGCAATGCAATTGTTGAGTCCGTACTTGTCTGACTGCACTGTGGCAAGTATAAAGTTTGGTGGAGGGGGAGGATTATATTGTGGGGTTGTTTTTCAATTGGGTTCGGCTGTTAATACTTCAGCATATTAAGACATATTGGACAATTTCATGCTCCCATCTTTGGAGACGGCCCCTGTCCAACGTGACCCCACATCAGTGCACAAAGCCAGGCTCATAAAAACATGGATGAGCGAGTTTGATGAATCTTGTGAATCAGTGAATTTTATTTTAGTGTTCAGCATTAGTGAGTTAACATTTACCAGCCAGTCTCTTCATCCAGGCGCCCTCATCTATTCCCAGGTTGTTGTAGATGATCTTGAGAATGTTTCCCAGCAGAGTATTCATGTATTCAGAGGTCACAGAGGTGCAGCAGTTGTTGGCTTTGTCTGGGTCGCTTTCCGGTCCATGTTCCCACCAGTGAGACATGTAGCTGCACAACATCGGCAAGACCACCTACAGCAGTAGAAACAAAGCAAAAATAATGAGCTTTGCAAAGCTTCACAGTCAGATGGGTTTAATCAGCAATGTCTTTTTTTACCTTTTTATCTTCGGCTCTGAAGTGTTCACTACAGGACAAATGTCCACTTATTTTGGTTCCGTGGCCAATTTTTCAATGACATGAAGCAACTTAAGGAAAGAATATCAAAGGTGATGCTGTAGTTATTAATTATTAGAGAGTTACCTCCATAACATGAGGCATCTGCGTGTACTTCATGCCGGACTCTGCTAGCTCTACAATCTCCTCCAAAGACTTCTCCAAATTGGGGATCAGTGAACAAACCTCCCCAACCTGCCCAGGAAGGCCTAGAGCTGAGAGGCGGAAAGAGTAGTGGAATGAAAACAGATTAAATTAAACATAATGTGATTTGATTTGTGATTTTTGACACTGATGAGTTCTCAGACCACACAGCCATCGTTTAGCTTTGGATTAATGTTTTTTTATTCGAAATACACAACTGGAGAATCTCTTAGTCAGACAAATGTAGGACAGACAGCTGCAAAAGTATTCAAACCACTTTGTGGTACTTCCTGTTATAGTAGGTGTCTCCAAGAGATACAAACACCATGTATATACTGCACACTCCAGTTTTTTCATAGTTTACTAAGACACTTCTTGAAACCTTCCTCCCTTTCCTCAATCAGCCCAGACATGTTTTATGTAATGTTTTGGTTTTACCAAAGAGTTAACGTGTAAGCAGTTAAGAGTGACACGACGGCAGGGTCACAACAAACATTTCTGTTTGTTTCTGAGATGTACAGTAAAAGCTAGTTGGTGCGGTATGTAGTGTAATGTGTATTCATGGTTCCAGTTTTAGTAAAATATAAAGGCTCAAAGAAACATGCTCAGTGCTCGCTGAAACGTCACTCTAAGAAAGTCCAGCTACCTCCGGATTTGTATGTTCCATCATTTTCTTTATGTACATGTCTCACCTGCTCTGTCTTTGCTTCCTTTGCTGTTATAGATGGAAAAGCTGTTAAACTTGTTCATGTGAGGCTCAAGAAAGGCAACAGGGAATGCTGCTGCGAAGGCTGCTAAACACTTTCCCATTGCTGGACGTTGTCTGGAAAAGAAACAGAGAGCTCATGATAATAGTCAAAAACAATTCTTTTACTACCTCAGTGATTGATTTAAAACATAGTAGGTTATCTAATTATGGTAAAAGCAACTTTTTTTCTTTCTTTTTTTTGCTTAAGACTCAATAGGGCTGGCTATAAACTGGGACCTGTCAAGTCTGGTGGGCTAGATTAGTTGTTTTGTATATAGATGGCCAAATGAAGCTTTCTGAAGCTCGTATTGAAAAACGGTTCATTACTCTAAGCTTGTCAACACAGTCCTCTTTGGTGACATCTGGTGGCCAAAAATATAGAGCAGCTTGAGTCCACAACTCATAAAGGACAGCTTCATCATGATTCAACTGACAGCTTCTGTTTAATTTCATGTGGCAGTTCTGTCTGATATCAAGCTGATATTGTGCTTTGAACATGTGTTTTTTGGGGGGTGAAAAAATGATGTTCGTATGTCTCTCTCAATAATAAATCATTCCTATGAATACACCTTCCTTCTTTAAACATGGAGTGTTCTCCTTATGCTTGTGACTTCTTGATGTTTAAAAATACACTAAAACAGAAACTTATGAGAATATGTTTCTACTGTGAGGTCCCTGCCTCCACCTGATTATGTAATTAACCAAAACACAGGTAGGATTATATATAATATACTATAACTTCTATAATTATACAGTAAGTATACAGGGAGTGCAGAATTATTAGGCAAATGAGTATTTTGTCCACATCATCCTCTTCATGCATGTTGTCTTACTCCAAGCTGTATAGGCTCGAAAGCCTACTACCAATTAAGCATATTAGGTGATGTGCATCTCTGTAATGAGAAGGGGTGTGGTCTAATGACATCAACACCCTATATCAGGTGTGCTTAATTATTAGGCAACGTCCTTTCCTTTGGCAAAATGGGTCAAAAGAAGGACTTGACAGGCTCAGAAAAGTCAAAAATAGTGAGATATCTTGCAGAGGGATGCAGCAGTCTCAAAATTGCAAAGCTTCTGAAGCGTGATCATCGAACAATCAAGCGTTTCATTCAAAATAGTCAACAGGGTCGCAAGAAGCGTGTGGAAAAACCAAGGCGCAAAATAACTGCCCATGAACTGAGAAAAGTCAAGCGTGCAGCTGCCAAGATGCCACTTGCCACCAGTTTGGCCATATTTCAGAGCTGCAACATCACTGGAGTGCCCAAAAGCACAAGGTGTGCAATACTCAGAGACATGGCCAAGGTAAGAAAGGCTGAAAGACGACCACCACTGAACAAGACACACAAGCTGAAACGTCAAGACTGGGCCAAGAAATATCTCAAGACTGGTTTTTCTAAGGTTTTATGGACTGATGAAATGAGAGTGAGTCTTGATGGGCCAGATGGATGGGCCCGTGGCTGGATTGGTAAAGGGCAGAGAGCTCCAGTCCCACTCAGACGCCAGCAAGGTGGAGGTGGAGTACTGGTTTGGGCTGGTATCATCAAAGATGAGCTTGTGGGGCCTTTTCGGGTTGAGGATGGAGTCAAGCTCAACTCCCAGTCCTACTGCCAGTTTCTGGAAGACACCTTCTTCAAGCAGTGGTACAGGAAGAAGTCTGCATCCTTCAAGAAAAACATGATTTTCATGCAGGACAATGCTCCATCACACGCGTCCAAGTACTCCACAGCGTGGCTGGCAAGAAAGGGTATAAAAGAAGAAAAACTAATGACATGGCCTCCTTGTTCACCTGATCTGAACCCCATTGAGAACCTGTGGTCCATCATCAAATGTGAGATTTACAAGGAGGGAAAACAGTACACCTCTCTGAACAGTGTCTGGGAGGCTGTGGTTGCTGCTGCACGCAATGTTGATGGTGAACAGATCAAAACACTGACAGAATCCATGGATGGCAGGCTTTTGAGTGTCCTTGCAAAGAAAGGTGGCTATATTGGTCGCTGATTTGTTTTTGTTTTGTTTTTGAATGTCAGAAATGTATATTTGTGAATGTGGAGATGTTATATTGGTTTCACTGGTAAAAATAAATCATTGAAATGGGTATATATTTGTTTTTTGTTAAGTTGCCTAATAATTATGCACAGTAATAGTCACCTGCACACACAGATATCCCCCTAAAATAGCTAAAACTAAAAGCAAACTAAAAACTACTTCCAAAAATATTCAGCTTTGATATTAATGAGTTTTTTGGGTTCATTGAGAACATGGTTGTTGTTCAATAATAAAATTATTCCTCAAAAATACAACTTGCCTAATAATTCTGCACTCCCTGTAAGTGTTGGAGTCAAATTGTTAAATGTTGTCATTGTGTTACTTAAATTTGTAAGTCAGCAGGGAAGGCTGTTTCTTTGAAGTTGGCTAGGAGACAGGTGAGGAGCATTCAGCTCCAAGAGCCTGGTTCCGACCAGCCTCCCTTGCTAGCAAGTAAAAACCGGTTCATTTCCGCCGCTTGTATCCGCGATCTCGTTTTTTCGGTCACTACCCACAGCTCGTGGCCATAGGTGAGGGTAGGGACGTAGATCGACCGGTAAATTGAGAGCTTCGCTTTACACTAAGCTCCCTCTTCACCATGATGGACCGGTGCAGCGTCCGCATCACTGCGGCTGCACCGCCAATCCGTCTGTCGATCTCCAGCTCCCTTCTCCAATCACTCGCGAACAAGACCCCGAGATACTTGAACTCCTCCACTCATCTGGGTCGGGGATGAGTTCCGACCCGGAAAAGAGTGAACACCCGGAAAAGCGTGAACACAGCACCCTTTTCCGGCTGAGAACCACGGCCTCAGATTTGGGGGTGCTGATCCTCATTCCCGCTGCTTCACACTCGGCTGCGAACCTTTGTACATTTTTATGAAAAGAAAAGAGAGTTTTCGGTGAGATCCAGGAGGAAGCTCAGAGGGGACAGGGCCTTTTCTAATTTGCCCTTGCACGTTAGAGAGGCCCCTTCACTCTCCACTTTTAAATCACGTCTTAAAACCCACTTTTATTCTTTGGCTTTTAACCTCAGTGAGACATAGTTTTCTCTTGTAATGAAATTAGTTATTTTATTAATTATTTTACTTTTTCTTTTATTTGGCTTGTATTTATTTCTTATGTAATTTTATTATATAGTTCCTATGTACAGCACTTTGTGTCAGCTGTGGTTGTTTTAAAGTGCTTTATAAATAAAGGTAATGATGATGATGACTATGGATGGCTTTCATCAGTCCAGCCATGATCTGATCAGAATACCATTATGACTTATGACTTGTTCTTTTCCATGTATCTTAATGCTGCTTAGCCAGCAATGTTCTGTTGAAAAGTGATGTGTTGATGCATGCTCAATCATCAAGGTAAGGAAATCCCAAAAAGTTGATTCTGCTCATCTGCACGTTTTCAGTGGGAGAAATGTTTCGTCACTTATCCAAGTGACTTCTTCAGTCACTTCTGACTGCAGGTTTCCCTTGTTAGATATTCCCCTTTAGGGATTTCTAAAAGGAGAACAATGTCTGCATGACACACTGTAGAGATGGTGTCTGAGAGCTGGTTCTACCGAAGAGGGGCCCGAAACCTGAACCCTCTGCCTCCCATTCTACTTTTAAATACTCTAGGAACAACAAGTGAGCCTGCAGTCTGAGAGTTCTAGTTCTATTGGGATGATACTGTATTATGAGGCCTTTAAAATATGATGGTGCCTGATTATTCAAGACCTTGTATGTGATGAGGAGGACTTTAAATTTGATTTTGGATTTAACAACTGGATTTAATTTAAGAGAAGCCAGTACAGGAGTGGTGTGATAACACTCTCAGCTTTATTAAAAAGGCTCATAAATGCCTGTATTTTCTGAGGAAGCTGAAGGGAGCGGGGCTGAACTCCACCATCCCCAGTTCTGTCTACAGGTGTGTGGTGGAGAGCACAATGACTGCCTGGATTACTGTCTGGCCCTGCAGCTGCACCATAGAGAAGAGAAGCAGACACCGCAGTGAGCGGTTAAGACTGCACGCAGGGCTATTGGATGTATCATCCCACTGAGACATTTACACCAGCAGATGCAACGACAGAGCAACTAGCATCACGAGACACCGTACTCCGCCCATCCTACGCATGGACTTTTTTTCGCCCTCCCTTCAAGCTGGAGGCTGCGCAGCATCTGGGGCGAGATCCACCAGTCTGAAGATGAGTTTTTCCAGATGATATGAGTCTGATGAACTGTGCCAAACTGCCACACCTCCGAATATACAGTCTACATTCTGCATTTTGAATTGACTTATTGACTCAGCCATTATTACTTAATAGGTCATTTATTTATTTAATAGGTTTTTATATTTGTATGTATATGTATGTATATGTATGTATGTATATATATGTGTATATGTGTATATATATGTGTATATATATATATATATATATATATATATATATATATATATATATATATATATATATACACACATACATACACACACATACACATACATATATATACATATATATACATATATATATATATATATATATATATTTATATATATATATATATATATATATATATATATATATATAAAATATATATAAAATTGTAGGTTGTGTATCCTTCAGGTGTTAATGGGGTTATTGAAAATGTGTATATGTGCGTATGTGTGTATATACGTAGGTATGGATAGATAGAAACATATATGTGTATATATTAAAAAAAAAAAAAAAAAAAAAAATTACACATAACATATAATGTAATTACAAGGAGGTATTTCTGTAGTCTATTGATACTAGATAGTGGAAAAGGGGTGGGATTAAATAAGCTTATGCTTCTTCCTGCTCCTTTTTGAACATGGACGTTATTTGGAGTTGTGGTTGCTCGTTTTCCTTTTGTTTGCTTTGTTCATTTGTCTCTTTTAATTCTATTTTTTTTTTTTTATACTTTTTCAACATGTTCAAAATAAAGATTCAATCAATCAATCAATCAATATTTATTATTAGCAGCACCATAAATCTGCCTCAGCAATGGAAGTGTGGAACCTTAACATCCCAACCACCCTCAGGATGCTGTTGAAGTTCTGCCGGACATAAAAGTTGAAGATGTCACGAAACGGGGCCTCTGCCATACATTCCCAGTGCATGCTCCTTATCCGTTTGGGGACGCCAGGCCTCTCCAACTTAATCCCCCACCACCATATCCAATTCAGCACCTGGTGGTATCAGCTGACAGATCTGCTCCTATCTCCACCTGAGTGTCCAAGACATACAGCCACCAATCCTACATCCTACAACCCATATCTCAACCTGAAGGTGCAGGGAAACAATCCGTTCATCAACCATGGAAAAGTGCTGAGCACTTGTTTTTACCTTACATACTGTATTTATGTTTGCTTGTTTCAATCAATCTCTAAATAATAGGAATATAAATAAAATAAAAACAACAGAAAAGTGCTCAAGACTTTCATAGTACTGTATTTCTTCTTCATTTACATAATAATTCTCTTTTTGAATATTCCTGAATCAAGCATATTTGATCATTTCCAGGTTTACATGAAACCAGGACAGATTCTCAGTGTGGTCTCATTCTTCTGAACTCTACTGCATGCGACGTAAAACATATTTTTACTAAATCTATCACATGTGGACCATGGATGTTTCCTACCTCTCAACATAGATACTTTTGTTGGTTCCCAGAAGGAAGAGGCTGTTAAGGATTCTGTAGCAGGAAACCTGGACATCACCCACTGAGGCAAGAGAGACAAAATCTGTAGGCAAACTGACATCATCGTCCAGATGAAACGTGAAGTTTTCACTTACAAATGAGGTCTTCTCCAAACATGTTCTGTCCGATGTGTTCAAACAGTGAGGAGAGGACGGGGAGCAGGGCGAAGGTGGTGTAGTTGATGATCTGAGTCGCTCCTCGTGGTTGGTCCCTGCTGTGAGTGAACTGGCCGAGCTTCAGGTTCTCCTGAGTCTTCTCCAGATCCTTCGCTGCGCTGTCGAAGTATGACCGTAAAGCTGCCTTCACTGACTCCAGGCCCGTCTTCATCACTGTCCTGATAGAGTTACATTAATATCTTGACAAGAGATGTTCTTTTTTCAAACACGAAAAAAGCACTTTGAGAAAATATGGGCACATTCAACCAGTCTGATAACTACGGGGCAATTTTACCAGTATTTGCTAGTAAATATTATTCATTCAACGCTGTCAGGATTTTACTGAGTTTCCAACTAAATGGTGTTGACGATTATTTTTGTGAGAGGCCTCGTTAAACTTTGCTTCTAAAAGTACAAAACAATGAAACACATAATTATCTGAGGTAAGAATTCACTGTTATAGCCGCACATAATGATTATCCTTTATCAGTCTGAGTTTTCATGATGTTTCCAGACAGAAACACATCCATCAAACCTGTCTTATAGCTATACTGTGCTGTTTTCTTAGATTCTTTTTAATCTTGTTATTTCAGCCAGCTATAATTTGAAATTATGGGTTTTATCACTTGCATTGAGAACTAAACTTTGTAGTCTAGGCTTACTTATGCAAGAGTTTGTATTTTATGGCATTCATTGACTCGGATTTCTGTCCCACACCTGTTAACTAAACTTTGGTCTCCTGGCTGATACACTAGTTTGTTATTACGTCTCTGCCCTTCAAACCCAGACTTTACCACTGTTTAAAAGAGGACTGCTATCTCTTGACAGCTAATATTGCAGCTTATATGAACAACTACCACACTAGTTCATACTGCTTTGGGTTAAAGTCACTGATTCCTTTTCTCTGTGGTACTTATTTTTGAAAATCTGCGTTGATTCATGTTAATTTTTCTGTATTTGTTCTTTTGCTTTATTCATTTATGTTTTTCCATAGAAAGCTGAAAGCATTCCCGTCATTCATCATTATGAGGTCACAACTGGTCACGTTTTTACCTGGCATCCAGGCTTTGTCCCAGTATCTGCAGACAGTTGACAATGGAAGTGGCATTGTTCCCTGGTGAGCAGAGAGAATTAGCTGTGAAACTGCAAACTCACATCATGGAGCGCAAAGGCTTCACACAGTATCTGTCTTGGATGTGAAATTTTTAGCACAAAACCACACTTACACAACAACTGTTATGTTATGTTGAGGAAAATGATGTTCCTTGGAAAAACAATAAATAAACAATTATAAAATAAAGTTTATGTTAAGTGGAAATGTTACACTTGCTACTTTTACCCTGTCATCAGTGGCTGATAGCAAAAGCCATTAAATATCAGCATAATTGATATTCTAACAGCTTTTGCTTTACGTGCACCTAATAATTATCTTTCATTTTTGACAATATGTTTCTAAAGTGCCCATTTTTGAGTCTGAAGAAATGGAACATCTTTTTCTTGTGAGGACACAGTGATGAGGATTTATACACCCACAATACCATGCATGCACACACACTTAGGGATGCCACGACAACTCATACTTTGCTACCAAGTCACTGGTAGAAAAACTAGATAGTATTGGTATTTTTCATTGGAGGAAAGAAAAGTCTGTTCAGTCTGTCACTGTATGTGTGAGTGGTATCATATATTAAAGTATACAGGCTCAAACCTTCTGGTATCGTGACATCCCTGCAGACACCTGCACCAATTACAAGTTAGCTTATGAAGCTCCCGTCTGATAGGACAGGAGGAATGTACTGCAGTTTAAAAGTAAACTGCAGTAGAAGTGCCATGTATCAAAATACAGTCAGTCAGAAAAAGTTTCCATAGGACTCCATGCAGTCCTGTATAAAACTGAGTACACAAGTAATAATTCAACAGGAATTAACAGGGTAAGTAGCAGCCAGATGCACTTCAATTATTGCCAATTAGCAAATGTGACCCTTTTTTGCAGTTTGCTCATCTGGATCACTGATGTGTTAACATCAGGCCATAATCTTCCCAGGACTGGGCATGCCAGAAAATGCACCTTAAAGTCAGACTGTAACAATGCTCAGAGGAAAGCTACAGCTCAGACTGAAGACTGATCGTCTCAGTTAGCATGTTAAATATTACCTTTCATGACAGCACAGTTAGAAATAGATTGAACAAGGAGTAAGCCTCCTCTCTTTAAAAAGACCGTGACAACATGTTTTAGGTTTAGGTAAAGTTCAATCTGAACAAAGAATACAAAGAGCAAAGATGTCACGAGACTTCTGGGATTGGTGAGGGGCTTGTATTGCAGCCACAGGAGCTGGGCACCTCGCAGTCACTGAACTGACAATGAACCTCTCTGCATATCTAAGTATTCTGGACTCATATGTGAAGCCTTTGGTCTGACTGCTAAAGCTTGGCCCACAAATACAACAGAATTGCTGAAAAGAAAACAATCAAGGTGCCAAACATGAACCCAATTGAAACCCTGTGGCAAGATCTTGAGACAGCTATTCATGAAGAAATACCTGCAAATCTTAAAGAATTGACACAACATTGTAAAGGAGACTGGGCCAGAACTCTTTCACAACAACATGAGAGACTGAAAAACTCACATAGAAAACCAAAACTACAGCAATGCTGCTAAAGGTGTTTTTCCAGTTAACTGAATCATGGGGTGTACTTAGTTTTTCACAAGGCTGCATAGTGAAAATAAACTCTTGCAAATGTTTCCACTGTTCAAAAAGTCGAAATGTGTTGGTAACATGCCAGGATAAACCACAACGTGCCATCAAAAATAGGGAAACAGACAGCAAGCTAATGAACACAGTTGCAGTTTTCCATCTTTTAAGAAAATTGGCTTAAAAATCAAATATTTTATCTTTAGGGAGTTAACTCGAATGTTTACACTGTCCTTACCAAACAAGGATATCCTATGTCTGACAAGAACTCCCAGTTTGCAGAAAAGACTGAAAAGATTTAATGGAAGATGAGAAGAAGAGGCAGAATGGAAGAAGAGGAAGACAAAAGAGGAAGACAAAAGTGTGAGGCAATCAAATGAGAGGAACACAGAGGAAAGAGCCCATAGGACCAGACATTCAATATTTAGGCAATAAGACATTCTCATGTTTTATTCCTTTCAACAATATGCCTGACTTTTTACTGTTGTTGTAATGCTGGCCATGCTCACCTGGTCACCATTTCCTTCTCCTTGTTAGAGGCATGGCCACCACTGCTGATGGGATGGATGGCCGTGGACAAGAAGTACAGCCTGTGGTTTTTAAAGTACTGATCCACCAACGGCAGGACGACCTAGGAGTGAGACATGAAGCCTCAGAGCTTGTCAATCATATTGATTTTCAGTTTTAATAAAATACATAACTTTCTATACACGGAACACTTTGAGCATTATCAGGTGCCAAACTAAGTGGAGATATCCTCTGAATTTCAGGAGCGGGACCACTCCTCCTTCACGCCCCCTCTGGCCTCAGGCTATAAAAAACCCCTTCTCCTGCTGTTCTCATTTTCATGCCCGGCCCGACAGCCGTCGCCAGCCCCCCCACAAACTGCAGCACTATTCACACTTCCTCATCCCTCACCGCCCATCGTTATTCTTTTTTTGAGTTAATTATTAGCACACTTTTCAGTAAATTACCTGCCACAAATTTAGTAACTAATGATTTTTATGTTCATTGCTCATCCCCTAAAATTCTGCGCTACAGATACAACGTCACATCATCAAAAACTGTGTCCATGCCTTCACTGTGCTGTCACTGTGCCTCTTTAGCTAACCATTACAGAGGATTTTGAACAGGCACAAACCAGGAAAAGCCTGAAATTTACACATTTTGCTTTGAGTCAGTCAAATGCTTATTCTGCTCTGTGTCAATTTGGAAGAAGAGATCATAATTATTTGCAGTTTTAGTCAACCTGATAACTTAATTTTGAATTCTGTTGCTGATTACAAAAAACTAAATCTGATATATAAACTTAATAAAACAAAACAAGAAAAATAAGTGTCTAGTCAAAAAAGATTTCATCACCTTTCCAAAGAACTTGATCTGCTGCTCATGAGGAATCTTCTCTCCCTTTGGTCGTGTTCCCACATCTACAGCAGACAGAATACAGTGAGTATGGGCTGATGAATTTAAGGTGTGGAAAATATAAAAACTTTTTTTTTTTATGCAAACAGTTCACTAAATAATAATATTTTTCTTTTCTTTTTTTTACATTTGCATTATCTTGCATAGTATTTGAAATTCCTCTGAGCCACAGAAAAAGGCTAAACTCTACTGTGCGAGCCGCCACAGCTGTGTAGCCACGAGCTTGAAATCCGAGGGACTAACAGGACTCGACTGGTATTTAAGTTTACTTTACTTACACATGAACACATTCATTAAGTGCTATCCTCACTATACTTTAACCCTTTTCTGTAGCACACACATGCAAACTGATGGGTGGATTTGGGGTTCAGTATTATGTTCAGGGACACTTAATAAGAACTGGAGGAGAGAAGTAGACAAGCCACTCTACCTCTGAGCCACACAGAGGTGTTTCTAGACTTTTTACCACTGGGTCGCATAAGGAGTCCAATGAACAGTCAGGTAACAGGACATAAGAGAAATCTGAGAATTCTATAATCATGTTATGAATTAAATTCAGAAATGAACACTAAACCAATTTCTTCAACTGGTTCAGCAGGTTTAGTTCCCAGTCCAGTGGTGCCTCATCCACACACCCTCACTACCTTCTGTGATTTTGCCTTTCTACCATTCTTCCCTCCAAGTGAACTCTGAAGATCTGATCCCCACACATCTGACAAACATCCCCAGCTTGACTGTGACAACAGCTTGAGAAACTACACCACACAGTGTACTGATGCATGTGCAGTCATCCATGTAAAGTTGATTTTGTTCATCTGGAGGTTTTCAGAGGGAGAAACATTTCATCCAAGTGACGTCGTCAGGTTCAACTTACTGCAGGTTTCCCAACCTTTTACAGTAGATATGCATAATGACTGACACTAGCACCACTGACTAACAATGGGTTGTGAGGTCAGTTTCATGGTCATTAATATGCAAATGATCAATGGCCATGAGTACCATTCACAGAGAGTTGGAGAATGGCTGCAATCACAGTATTCTAAGATGGTGAAAGATGTACCCTTAGGCTTCCTCCTGGATTCAGAGACGGTCTTTCCTTTTTGTGAATGGCCTCCTTGACCTCCCTGGAGGAACACTGGTTTGGGCAGATAAACCAATGGTCTCATATAAGGTTACGTCTCTCTTTAGTTGTGTTCCAGCCACTGAAGCAGTGGAGGTAGTTTGTAAGAGATTGACCCCAACCTCAGCAACAGGGTCACTCTCAGCACCAACCAAGTATGTTTGCTTTTGGAACTGTGTATTAATTCCACCCATTTTATATGCAAGTGTCAGTACTACAGGCAGAAACATGGGTGTGCCATGGGTTCCCCTGTTTCACCCGTTGTGAACAACTTTTATATGGAAGATGTGGAAAAGAGGGATTTGCTATCCTACCCTGGAACACCACCAAGTCATTGGTTCAGGTCTGTGGATGACAAATCTGGATGAAAATCAAATCTCAGGACGTACCACAGTCCACTCAAGTTCACGAGGGAGGATATGAAAAGTGGCAGGTTAGCCTTCTTAGACTGTGAGATTTCCATCAGTAACGGGGGACATCTGAAAGCTGATGTGTACCGTAAACCTACGCATACGGATCAGTATCTAAGGTTTGACTCTCATCATCCACTGGAGCACAAACTGGGCGTCATCAGGAAACTACAACACAGAGCGAACATCATCCCCACTGACACAGCAGCCAGGGAAGCAGAACAACATCACATCAAGAAAATGTGGTTATCCCAGCTGGGAAAGAACTTGCTCCAGTTGATCCAGGAGAGAAGGACAACGGCTGCCTGAGACGAAAACCTTTAGTGAGTCCTCAGATGTCAGGAGTATCGGAACAGCTGAGATGCAGTTTTTCTAAACACAGACTTTCTGTGGCTTTTAAATCCCAAAAGACGCTGCACCAAAAATTGTTCCACCCCAGGGATCGGGTCCCCCGACACAAACAGAGTAATATAGTGTACGCTGTTAAGTGCAGGAGGATTGCCGGGGAAACAAAACAACCTCTGGATAAGTGGATGGCACAACACAGCAGAGCCACCTCGTCAGGCCAGGACTCTGCAGCCTATTTACACCTACAGGCCAGTGGACACTCTTTCAGTGATGAGGATGTAACATCCTGGACAGGGAGGAAAAATGTAGAGAAATTTTCAGCATACCACCGTCTTGTCATGTACTTTATTGTGCCCCGTGGGGAAATTGCTCTCTGCATTTAAGCCATTCACTCAGTGAAGCAGTGGGCAGCCATTGGGCGCCCGGGGAGCAGTGTGTAGGGATGGTACCTTGCTCAGGGGTACCTCAGGGTAGCTGTTAAGGGGAATCGAACCCCCGACCTTCCGATCATGGGGCAACCACTCTACCTACTGAGCTATCCCTGCCCTGCGGGTCCACTGTCTTATAGATTACTTACTACCTTACAAACAGGTTGCAACTCTGTCTGCATACAAAACCCAGCCCTGCATCTAACCAGGTGAAAACTCCAAATAAAAAAGTGTCATATTGCTATATCAGTGCTATAACAACACCATGCCTTCACGTTTCCTAGTGTGAAAAACAAAAGAGAAAAATCTGGGAATGTCTCAGAGCAAGACCCCAAGACTGTTTTAGCCTCCAGTGACAATTTAGTATCTAAAGAGAGAGCTACTTCCACAACCTTCCTCAAAGCATTGTACTTAGCAAAATATGGAAAAAACAAAAAACGTTCCTGCTAAAAGAAGACGACAAACTTGTTTCACCAAATGAGGCAAAAGTATCATGGTTGTTGTATCATGCACAACAACCAGGTTGGTGATGTAAACAAGTGGCTCTTACAGGCATGAGAAAATTCTTACCAAACTCCATCATGTGTTGGTGTGCCTGGTCCACGTAGGTGATGATCTGCTGGAGAAAGGTGTAGGCAAATCGTTTCTCTATGGCAGGAGTGTCCAGCTCCTGTGACTGCACACCTCTGGAATCAGCACAAAGGATGTTCTCCTTTTATTTGCATTTCTACAACTTGTGTTGTACACTGCTTTTGCTAAGTTAAATCAAATCCACACTCCAGCGCTGTGCTACACACACTAATGTTGTATTTTCTGAGTTAGACGTTTTAGAAAAATTGAACTTTTATGAAATTGATCTTCTAATCTCAAAACAAACGCCAAAGACAAACTGTTTCAAATATAGTTGGACCAACCTGGACACAATGTAACCATTGATTTGGAGGAACTTAAGGATATCTTGTGCTTTTTCTCTGTCTTTGGATTTTTCTTTGGCAGTCAGTGTGTCGTAAGGAACCAGCAGTGGGTGGTTTCCTCCACCTGGAACAGAGCAGCAGGGCAGAGAAGAAAGATAACAGACTGTGGCAGCACTTAACTATGTGACATCTTAACATCTACCAGGTTACTGGTGGTCCATCACAACTTTGAGATCGAATTTTCATCTATTCAAAACACCAAAATGCAATTCAAAAAGTGATAATAAAATCCGGTAAAGTAAGTACCAATCCAAAGGAAATTAATACTTGTTTTACCAAATTCTATAAAGATCTGTATTCTAGTAAAATTAAACCCTCTCAAAGTGATTTTAGCAACTTCTTCGATCAATTATCTATTCCCCAATTAGATGAAGCCCTGAGAGATGAAATTGATTCCCCTGTCTCCGAAAACCATCTTTTAGGAACAATCCAAGCCTTACCACTTGGAAAGACAGCTGCCCCGGATGGATTCGGTAATGAATTCTATAAAGCCTTCCAAAATAAAATTACTCCTCTCATGCTCAGGATGATAAATGACTCTGTTAAAAATAAAAGGTTACCAACTTCACTTTACGAGGCAAATATTTGTTTGCTTCACAAAACTGGAGAGGAGGAAGGCGACCCAGCACATTATAGACCCGTTGCTCTTTTAAATTGTGATCACAAAATCATAACCAAAGCCTCAGCTACAAGATTGAGCAAACATGTTTCAACAATTATACATCCTAATCAAACAGGATTTACTCCTGGTAGATGGTCATTTAATAATGTCCATTTATTATTAAATACAATTTACTCAGGTTATGGAAAAGAGGCTAAAACAGCAGTACTTTCTCTGGATGCTCAAAAAGCGTTTGATCAGATTGAACGGTCTTATATATTTGAGACTCTAAAACAATTTGGTTTTGGGGAATATTTTAGGGATTGATTAAAATGATTTATCTGTGTCCTGCATTCTCACCAACGCAGATAAATCCTCCCCCTTTCAATTAACGTGGAGTGAGACAGGGGGATCCCCTCTCACCGCTTCTTTTTGATATAGCTCTGGAGCCCTTTGCCATTAACATAAGAAACCACCCTGGTATACAGGGAGTTAAATTTGGGAATGTTGAAAGTCTTGTTAATATGTATGCAGATGATTTACTCATCTGCCTTTCCGAACCAGAAATTTCATTCCCTAATCTTTTAAATTGCATTAAACACTTTGTGAAATTATCAGGATATATGATCAATTGGGACAAATCTGAATTTATGCCAATAACAGATAATCTATGCCCAAAGTTTCTCAGCTCACTCCCATTCAAATTAGTGACTACATCTTTTACCTACCTTGGCCTTAAGATCTCTAAAAATCCCAAACTCCTCTATAAATCGAATTTCTTGGAAATGCTGGACAAGCTCAAAGACGATATTAGAAAATGGAAACTGCTTCCTCTGTCTCTGATTGGTCGAATAAATTCAGTTAGAATGGTGTCTTTGCCACGATTTTTATATCTTTTTCAAAACCCTCATATTTATTTGCCACTTAAATGTTTTAAGCAGCTTGATTCATTGATTCTTTCTTTCATCTGGGCAGGAAAACCCCCTCAGATATCCAAGGCTCATCTTCAAAAAAATACTTCCAGTGGGGGGTTGGGTCTCCCTGTGTTTAGACATTATTACTGGGCAGCAAATTCAAGAGCTCTATTGCACTGGCAGTGGGGTTCGCCTACTGATTATTGTTATAAGCTTCCTGTCTGGCTCCAGGCAGAGGCAGCAACAGTATCTGAAGCCTCATTACCGGGCTTACTGTTTTCTAACACGGGTTCTTCTATTAATTCGATCAGTCGTAATTTTGTTGTTAAACACTCCTTAAAGATATTAAGTCAAATTAGGAAATCTCTTAAACTACCGGACTTCTCAGTAAGAATACCAATAATACATAACTACGTGTTTAAACCAGGTAAAATGGAGAGGGTGTTTTTAGAATGGGGGGGAAAGGGACTGAAATGCATTGAGGACTCATATATATAGATGACAGATTCATGTCTTTCCTTCAACTTCAACAGAAGTTTCAGTTACCTCAATCATATTTTTTTCGTTATCTTCAAATAAGGAATTTTGTTCAACGAAACTTTTCAGACTTTCCACTGAAGCCACTAAGTCTTACTGATATAATTCGGAAAGCAGATTTTAAACATCTGATATCTCAGTTTGTGAAGTGCTTTACAATCCCAGCTGATTCTGATGGAATTAAGAATACACGGGCTGGAGACCTCGGTGTTCCTGTCTGAGGACCAACGGTCAAACTGTTTGTCCAACATTCAGAAAGGCTCAGTAAACGCCAGATATAAAGTAATCCAGTTTAAAGTCATTCACAGATTACACTTTTCTAAACTTAAACTTAACCGGATCTATAATTCTGTATCCCCCTTATGTGACAGATGTAATATCGGTGAAGGTTCCCTTGCACATCTATTTCGGCATTGCCCTGTCTTGAAAGCTTTTTGGAGCCAGATTTTTACGTGGTTTTCAAACCAATTTGGGAAAAAAGTACCACTTGATGGTACACTGGCTATACTTGGATCATTTGCATCAATCGAATCTTTTTCCTTAATTACAGTGGGTGTGCTGGCTGCAAAGAAACTTATTCTTTTACAGTGGCGGTCTTCTTCGGCCCCGTCTTTTAACAGGTGGCTTAATGAGATGGTGTCTGTGGCCCGGGTGGAGCAGATAAGATTTGATAGAGAGGGGAAACTGGCGAGTTTTTGTACGATTTGGCAGCCATTTCTAGAATTCTTAAAAATTAACTGATCATAATTCATGCCTCACACTCCGCGTGAATTTTCTTATTTTATTTTACTCTTTATTTAGTTAATATTGTTATAATCTTTTCTTCTTCTTTTTTTCTCCTTCTTTTTCTTTTTTCATGCTTATAAGTTCACAAATGCTAAATGTAGTAAATGTCCTCAGTTGAATCTGTACAAGCATGCTGTGTTTAATTTAAAAGCAAAAAATAAAATAATTAATAACAAAACACCAAAATGGACAAGCTTCTAACAGAGAAACTGCCATGCCAAAATGACTGTACGGCACTTCAGTTAATATGCAACAAAAATCAAAGGGTTGGGTAAAGTTGCTATAACAGCAACTGTAAAGCAGAGGTGTGGGGAAATGGTATTGATCTTCTAAACAGCACTTCGCAGAATTCCATCTGTTTTATTTTTACAGGCTATGCATAAAAAAGAAGTCAAGCTTTCTGTGTTATCTGTTTGTGATGGCAGAGAAACAAGGAACACCCTGTGTGTGTGTTTGCTGTGTAAGATTTACCTCTGGCTTCCAGCTCCAGTTTCTTTTTCCTGGACCAGATATTATGATAATTCTCTGCAAGCAGCTCTGCCATTGACTGGAGAAGTAAATGTTTGACATGTGACTCTTTTACACTGCACTGATCAATTCATCCATCAATCAATCTGCATTATCAGCTCCCATGAGTAATCTGGCTTTGCATGCATTGTGTTCTTGTGAATAATTTACCTGCAAGTCTCTGGACAATGTCACATTACTCATATCAGTGGGTCTTGGACTGAAAGCTGAAGCTCCTTCAAAAGAAAGCTGTTGGAGATTGAACACACAGCATTATATATGATGTCACCTTTCCCTTTGATCCATAATAAGTACCTCGGGAACAAATGTAAGAATGGGTGGTGTTCATATACACCTGACTGGCCTGTGATATCCTTCTGGGCTTGTTGTGAAGGTTGACAGAGTCTCCCTCTCTGATCCTGTCAATGCTCCAACCCCATGAAAGCATGGTCTTCAGAGACTCTCTGATGGGCCAGCAGTATGTCTCTTTATCCTGCAAAGTCACAGTTTGCTTTCAGATGTACTGCAAAACCCGAACAAAGCATGAACTCAGACACACCAACACATGATCTTCTGCAGGATCATTTGCTCACATGTCTGTGCCCACATCAGCTGATACATTTCCATTCATTCAATTAGTAAATCTCATTTGATTACTTTGCAGTTATTTATTTGTAACAAATGTTTGGAATCATGTTTGTTTTTCGTTCCACTTCTCACGTGTGCACCACCCTGTGTTGGTCTTTCACCTGGAATTGTGACAAAATGTGGAAAAGTTCAAGGGGCTGAATACTTTTGCAAGCCGCTGTAATTATTAAATAATAAAACTGATACGTTTCTCTTTTGCAACAAATATTATATAACACAATGGAGATGAAGTGTATGTAAATAAATATCTAAAGTTTATCTAAAAGAAAGAGAAGAGAAAAGTGGCACCCCTCAGCCTTTTAGCAGATATACCGATGGTATCATTTCAAAATCCTACATCACCTCATTCACAACAATTTCAGAAAACTCACTTTGACCTTGAGGTCGAGGTCACTGAGATTTTATCTCCTCTGACATTTTTAGTAAATGCACCTGTAGTATCAATTTCAGAAAACTTAACCTCTGACCGTGAGGTCAGTGAGATTCAAACTCATCTCACATCTTTACCTGTGGTATCAATTAGAGGCTCCTACGTTTCTGAGTTACTGCATTCACAAACGTAGGTGTTCACGCTCAGCCACCAGGGTGACGACAACACCCCATCAGCCTTTTACTGCTAAGGAGTAAAAACTGACTCATTCAGTTTTCAGGTATGAGTTTGGTGTAGTATTTCAGCAAACTGTAAACACAGGTAGCTGTCCAGCCAGGAGAGCTACCTGTGATTCAATACAGATTCATGCCATGCTGTTTTTCATCATTACTAAGCTATCACTGACCCAAATGTAGCACTCACACAAACTATACAAATCTTTTGTAAAATATAGAAAGCTCCCAACTTCCACAGAAAGATGTCTGCATGCAGACTACCTTTTCAGACAGGCTTTTGTATGGTTTCAGGAGTGGATGGCTCTTGCTGATTTCACACATCTGGTCTCCATATGACCAGCCATTGGAAAACTACAGAATATAAGTTCACATTTACAGATCAGATTTTACAGCAACCAAAAGCAGTTCTATTTTGCTACATTTCGTGATGACAACAAGAAACACTACGAAATTTTTAAAAAGCACACAAACATTTTCCCCTCAATGTTATTCAAAGTTTACAAGAAATATTTCTTTCTCTAAAAAAGTATCAGCAGAATAAGCTGGTATATTGACATTTATGTCAATCATTGGCTTAAAGTATAGTATACCATAAAGTTTGCCAAACAGCATACATATGTAACAGAATGTTTTATATATTATAGCTGTGGGGTGTGTTCTTCTATGTGTAATCATTGGGTGCATTTGTTATCAGTGACTGTGAAAGACTGTTGATGTACCACACTGTTTTTGTCGTCATGGTGAGGGGAAAAACAGTATGATCAGGAAACACAGAACAAGAATAAAAATCATACATACCTTTTCTATACACCACTTCTCATGGATGTGCTCCGCATATCTGGTTATAAAACAATCCAGTTTCTCTGGAACAGTCACACTGTCAAAGCGAGAAAAAACAAACTACTGCATTAGAAACAGAAATACAGAGATGAGAAAATAGAAATCTGCATCTGGATTTGTGTCAGTGTCCAGTGCCAGGAAATGACTGAAGGCACTCCAGTGGAGCATTATGGAGTCCTGCATCAAAGACTGAAATATAAATACAAATAAATATACAGTTATGCTCATAACTTTTTTTATTATTTCAAATGTGTTAATCGCCAGACTGTACACTTAGGAATTTATCTCTCAGCAGTCAACGCTACACTATCACTTAACTATCGGTTAGCACCAGTGAGCCAGCTGAGACCAGTCCATACACGTACCATAACACTGCCTAGGACACTGCTTTATAATATGAAGCACATTAAGGCCACTACTTTGATTTGGAGCTATTAAGGTGGAGATGAGGAGATGATGGAGCGGGTCAATGCTGGGCTCAGATCTACCCCCCGTCCCAATCCCTTTTTGTCCCCCATAAACCCCCCACCAGAGCGGCCAAAGGTTCGCCATCGAGCCCCACCCTCAACAGAGCAATCGAAGTCACATTGCCCAGCCTCGCCCCCCTTAGTTCCTCTTCATGCCCTGTCTCCGCAGTCTGATGCGTGATGTGTGGAGGGTCCGGGCTGTGAGGATTATGGCAGTGATGACTTTTCCCGGGAGAAGCTGGGACCCTGTTTACTAGAAGGTTTTAAAATTTCTGTACTTTTAGGTGACAGGAGACATGTGGCCTGGTCAAAACACAGAGAGCTGCACTCTAAAAGAGCTTTAAACATAGTAAACATACCTTGTGTGCCACAGACTGCTCCCAAACACGAGGGGACAAGTAATACCTCTAAAACACTTAAGTTGGCTTTATTAAACATTAGATCTCTAGCTGGGAAAACATTTTTAATTAATGATTTAATCACTGAGCACAGCCTTGATTTTATGTTTTTAAATGAAACTTGGTTGGACCAAAGTAACAGTGGAGCTGTTCTCATCGAGACGACCCCTCCTAACTACAGTTTTATCAGTGAGGTCAGGGCGAGCAGGAGAGGAGGAGGGGTTGCTGTCTTATTTAATGAATCATTTCAATGTAAGCAGCTATCTCCTGGAAGTTTTCAGTCTTTTGAATATGTGGCTTTACAGCTGAAGGCCCCATCCAAAGTTGTGTTTCTTAATGTTTACAGGCCTCCCAAATACTGCACAGACTTTTTTAATGACCTCAGTGAACTGCTGTCTGTGATCTGTGTTGATTTTGACTGTGTAATTATTGCTGGGGATTTTAACATTCATGTGGACAACCCTCAGGACAAAGGGACTAAAGACCTGAGTAACACTCTGGGCAACTTTGGGCTGACTCAGCATGTAACAGAGGCCACACATAATAGAGGACACACTCTTGACCTACTGATCTCCAAAGGCCTGAGCATTTCAAAGGTTACTGTGTCTGATGTGGGCCTGTCTGATCATTACTGTGTTTTCTTTGAAAGTAAAATCTCAGCCCACACAAATATATCAACAACAGTGATCACAAAACGGTGTATAACTGAACACAGTAGTGCAATTTTTAACCAGGTCTTCCCATTAACACCTGACCTGCCCAGAGGGTCAGTCAATGAGCTCGTCAATAGCTTCAATGCTAAAATGTTAAATGTCATTGACACTATTGCTCCCATTAAGGTGAAGGTTATCTCTGGAAGGAAAAAGTCTCCATGGAGAAACTCCACACTGGTGAAAAATGAAAAAAGAGAGTGTAGGAAAGCTGAGCGCAGATGGAGAAAAACAAACCTCCAGGTTCATTATGACATCTATAAAGAGAAACTTCACAATTATAATTTACAACTGAGGAGTGCAAGAAGGTCCTACTCCTCTGACATCATCACTAAAAACAGCCATAATGCTCGGGTCTTATTTTCTACAGTTGACAGGCTAACAAACCCTCCTGTGTCAGTGGCAGCTGAACTTCATTCAACCATGGCCTGCAATGACTTTGCCAAATTCTTCACTGAAAAAATCCAAAAAATTAGACAAGCAATTGGTACATCAACAGCAGATCCAGGATATGTACTGTGTCCACCAAAAAACTGTTTAAACACCATGAAACAGTTTCAACCTATTAACAGCAAAGACCTGGAGGACATCTTAGGTCAACTGAACTCCTCCTCCTGCTGTTTAGATGTCCTGCCAACAAGTTTTTTCAAAAAGGTCTCAAAGACTTTAGAGTCAGACCTGTTACAGATCGTCAACTTTTCTTTATTATCAGGTGTGTTTCCAGAATCACTAAAAACTGCTGTAATCAAACCTATACTGAAAAAGGACAATCTTGACAAGACACAAATGAACAACTACAGGCCGATCTCAAATCTCCCGTTTTTAAGTAAGATCATTGAAAAAGCAGTTTCTCAACAGCTCAGTTACTTCTTAAAACAGAATAATTGCTACGATGCCTTCCAGTCAGGTTTTAGACAGAACCACAGCACTGAAACCGCTCTGACCAAAGTGTTTAATGACATATGTCTGAATACAGACAGTGGAAAAATGTCAGTCCTAGTTTTACTGGATCTCAGTGCAGCATTTGATACAGTTGACCACAACATATTACTCAAACGACTGGAGAACTGGACAGGTCTTTCAGGAACTGTACTAAACTGGTTCAAAACATACGTAGAAAACAGGAAATACTTTGTATCAATAGGTAACTTCACATCTGAGCAGACAAGTATCACATGTGGAGTTCCCCAAGGTTCCATCTTGGGACCCCTTCTGTTTAACATCTACATGCTCCCACTGGCACAGATTATAAACAACAACAAAATAAACTATCACAGCTATGCAGATGACACACAAATATATATCACAATGTCACCAGGAGACCGAGGCCCTGTACAGGCTCTTGGTAAATGCATTGAGGAAATCAATGACTGGTTGTGCCACAATTTTCTCCAGCTAAACAAAAACAAAACTGAGGTAATAGTCTTTGGCGCCAAAGAAAAACGATTACAGGTCACCAGAGAACTTCAATCTATACATCTAAAAACCACAAACCAGGCGAGAAATTTGGGTGTAGTGATGGATGCAGACCTAAACTTAGAAAAACACATTAAGACAATAACAAAGTCAGCTTACTATCACCTCAAGAATATATCAAGGATAAAAGATCTGATGTCTCAACAGGACCTGGAAAAACTAGTCCATGCATTCATCTTTAGTAGGCTTGATTACTGTAACAGCATCTTTACAGGTCTACCTAAAAAATCAGTCAGACAACTACAGCTCATTCAGAACTCTGCTGCTCGAGTCCTCACTAAGACCAAAAAAGTGGACCACATCAGTCCAGCTCTGAGGTCCTTACACTGGCTGCCTGTCCGTCAGAGGATAGACTTTAAAGTTCTGATGCTGGTCTATAAAGCTCTGAATGGTTTAGGACCAAAATACATCAGTGACCTCCTGACCCAGTATGAACCTTCCAGATCCCTCAGGTCATCTGGATCCGGTCTTTTATCAGTTCCCAGAGTCAGAACCAGACACAGAGAAGCTGCATTCAGCTTTTATGCTCCTTATATCTGGAACAAACTCCCAGAAAGCCTCAGATCAGCTGAAACACTCAGTTTATTTAAATCCAGGTTGAAGACTCACCTGTTCTCAGCTGCATTTGAATAAAGCACCAAATCCACACTTTAAGCTTAAATTTCAAAACTTACATTTAACTACTGATTTTATCTACTGTTCTGATTTTATCTGTTTTGATTTTATATACTGTTGTTTGTTTGTTTGTTAATTAGTTAGTTAGTTTATTTGCTTGTTTTATTCAATTTTAAATCATGCTTTTTATTTGTTCTTGTTTCTAATGTCTCTGTAAAGCACTTTGAATCACCTTGTTGTTGAATTGTGCTATACAAATAAACTTGCCTTGCCTTGCCTTGCCTTGCCTTAAATAAAACTCAGTTGAATTTCACATTCTTTCCATGATGTTTGTTGGAGACCTCTTCACCCATGATAGTATAAAAACTTAAAGTTCAGTTTTGAAAATGTTAAATACATGGATCAAACTTTACAGTTGGTTTGACCATTCAGTCATTTGACACTGCAAATCACCAAAACTATTTCCTGTAAACATCCGTTCGTTCTTCCATTTCAATCTAATCTAGTAGAAACAATTTAAAAGAAAATAAATACAGAAAAATAATATTCTTGCACACAAGCTTCCTCATAGATCCCAACCCACATGTGGAGGTTACTTCTGAAACTGGTAAAACTTCATTTAGCCTGTTGTTGGCTGGGTTGTTACTTCTTCAGACCTGTTTGAATGAATAGCATTGTTATTCATTTTTATTTTCTGTTAGAATGCAACTTAATATTTTGATTTATTCTTTAGATTTCTTTAATCTCTTAAATTGTGCAAAAGTCTTGAGCCATATTTTACATAAGAGGCCAGACTTTCACCTAATTGTTCCTTTTTTAAGTTCTCCTGAAGGCTTCAAAGAACAACTTTGAAGGTGTTTGTTCTTTGGACATTGGCTTTTTGAATCATTTTAAGTCCTGTCTTCATACTTTAGAGGGGAATGTTCTTTCAATGAAAGTGTATTCAACCACTGTCAACTTGACAGATGTGCAGGTGTGCAACGTATCAGCTGTTTGTGCTGGGCTATGTCTTTAGAAATGTGAACAAAAAAATGAAGAAACCTCATAGTGGACATTAGAAGACTATTAAAAACAAACAGTCTGTGCTACTATGTGAATTCCATGAATTTAAGGCTTTCCTACTTGATAATCAGTTTTTGTTGTTTCCTTTGAAACCTTCGATTTGTTTCGAGGAGGAGAGCACGTGCTCTCCCAAGATTAAAAAAAAAAGACGGAGTTTTCATGAATGCACCTCTGTGCTGAAAACTGTTTCTGGACTGAGCAGCCTAAATAAACTGAACAGGCATATTCTGACTTGATCATTCCATCAGGTGAAAATTGCTTCTGGATATTTATAAGTTACACGCTGTTATGAATTCAACATGATCTCACAATGTTTGCAGGTCTGCAAACGCAGGTCTGTTACTAAAACACCAGTTTTAGTAACAAACTCTCAACTGCATACTTTTAAAAATGGGATTTTAACAGTAATGTAAAAACTAAAAGTTCTTCTGTAATTATTTTTATTAAAAGAGAAAACACATTAATGACATTCATTAAGATGTACAGACAGGCAGAGATGGGGGTTGGGGAAAATACAAAGACAGTGACTGTTTTTACAACAGCGTTCTGTAAAAACTTCCTGTCAGTGATTCCTGAAATACCATTTACAAGTGTTAAAGACAGCATAGAGAGGATACCTGGGCTGGGGTTTGGAAGTTGTTGGCCTTCTGTGGGGGGTCGGAGAACTGTTTGAACCTAATGTGTGACAAAAGAATCCACTGCCCTCTCTTACCTGTCTGTAAAAGCCCTGCAACAATTTATCAGAGATGCACAGAGCGCGGACGGAGAGAAAATAAAGGTGGTTCACAGCAGGCAACTTGCTGCATTTTAAAATGATGCGATCCATACATTATTAGTAAAACTACTCTTAAGAGATCTACGTAACATATTTAACAAATTGTGTTATTAAAGTGTTTATTTATTTATTTAGTCGTTGTCAGGATTCCGACAGTTCTTTCCAATAAATTGTGGTTTATTCTCTACATTCAGGTTGAGGGTCATATGATGATGAAGCTTTGATTGCACAATCCCAAGAAAGATATGGAAAAGTATAAAATAAGTATCAGCTGTTAATAATCTCCTGATGGCAGAGTTGTTGTTATCTGTGGGCGCTGGAAACGCTGTTTGTATAATCGCTCATTAAGACCAGTTTGAACACTAATAACTGTTAATTCTGTCCTACCTGTAGCAGGTGGAGTTTTCCCACCTATAACTAAATAAATACATGATGCAGGTTGGACACTTATTTGTGGGACGTGTAGCATTTATTGACTGCAAAATTTTTGAACCAGAGTATTGACATGAATTGCAAAGGTGAAATACCAAGATTAGTGACAGACAGCTTGAATAAGCAGCCAGGACTGTGATCATTACCATTATGACTGTTCATTTATTGGGAAAGTTTAACTGGCGGGAATTACCAATAGTTTTAAGCACAGTGCCAGACCCTCGTGGTTCTCTCCTTCAGCAGCAGTTCACTGACCTTATTTAATCATCAGAAAAATTAAAATAAAGTGCCAAATATTTCTGGCAGACAGCACACACACATACATATTGTTGTGCAGTTGGGGCATGTTTAAATTAAAATTTAACACGAACTACTGCATTGATTTAGTAACTGAAAGGTCAGACACTTTTTTGAGGGACAGCCTTGCATTTGGAGTGTCCATTTCACAGGGTAATGTTATAAGAGGAGTCAGACAAATGTGATTTCACCAGTACTGCCAAACGTAACTATCTGTGATGGCACTATGACTGTTCGTTTATTAGCAAAGCCAATGCATACAGTAACTGGCATGGCTGGAATGCCCACACATGTACAGTAGATGCTCTGGTCCCTCTCCTGCAGTACAGTAGTGTTTCACTGACACCTATAAATTTAGACCAGAGCCCGACATATTTCATCATTAAAAGCATCATTACATTGTTACTGCTGTCATGGTGCTCTCTGTCTGACCTTTTGTATCTCTAAAAATATACTTTTCTCTTACAGGACCAACCAATCATCAACTTCTGCTTAAAATGTGATTTTCATGTTTTAATTTAAAAAAGACATTGTCGTGCCATGCTTTCATGTCCAGTAACATTACTGAGGAATAACCCAAGAATGCAAGCATCACTTTTTGCTTTGTATCTTGCTTATTCCGTGTGCACAACCTCTGTAAATGAATGGACTTCCATTAGCACTGCGCCCCCTGGATGATGCACAAGACATTACACTGTTTTTTATAAATGCTGCTTGGGAGCGTTAACCTGTTCCTGTTCGCATTGTACACGTCACAGGCGGGGAATATCATTACAGTCACGGATCAACCGGCCATCAGGCAGGAATCCACCAGGTATCTGTCATTGTCCTGTCAGGAATGAGGTGGTTATTTTAAGTGGCTGTATCTGTACCTCACGTGTTTGAGGCTTGGCCAGATGTTGAGGAGGGTTGTTGTCCTAACCCAGAAAAGAATTCTGTGATCGTAGACATTTGGTGCTGCTGAGCTAACCAGTGAATTCCTTCTTTTTTGCCACTTCTAAAATTCTTCCAATCTCTCTCATATGTTTATTTTAGTTTTTCAACCTGAAGTCCTGTTTGGTAGCTTATTCACTCTTAATACTAACTTGGGCACTGCCGGTTTAGAAATTACAGAGAGTCCCTGTTATCACCAAATGCAAGTTTGCTACTCAAATCAATCCCTGGCTCCTCATATTTGGATGTTGACATGTGCCTGGGGGAGGATACTGAACCCTAGTTAAGTGTAAGCATGTATGTGTTTCTTAAATAAAGAATGTTAGATAAATAATGTGTGTGTGTGAGCGAGTTTGAAGTGGATTATTCAGAGTAGAAGAGCATTTATGCACCTTTAAAAATGGGGGAATCTGCATAAAATGGCTTTGAACAGTTAATGCAATACTTTTGTTAACCCCCTGCTTCAATTATATCATAATGATTGTTTGATTTAAAATCCACCATGTTGGTATACAGAGGCAAAACAACAAGACATATCATTGTATCATTGTGCAAAGCATTCTAACCTGACTGTAAGCCAAACAAGTAAACATGTTACAAAGAAGAAAAAGATGTACATACTTGGTGGTGTCTGCAGGCTGTGGTGTGAAGTTTCCTTCTGAGTCCATAGATGACTGTTTCTCCATCATGGCCATGTAGTTGGACTCCATATACTCTGGAGGAAGAGCTCCAGCCACAGCACTAAGACATGGCAGCGCCAGTTTAAATAGCTCCTGGTCGTACTGCTACATTACAACACATACACAGTATGTAAGTGTGTTGCTTCAGACATTATTGTGAACATTGAAGGCTGTCTGTTTATCATTTGTTTAAAGCAAATAAACTTGGGGAATATTCAGAATCTGTCATGAGGGTGAAGTGAGGGTTGAAATAGAGAATTCCAGGCACAGCAGATAAATTATGAGTTTTATTAAACAGTGTGTCCAAACAAAAGGCAGAAATCTATCCAGCGAAGATTAGAGAAACATAGGGAGAAGAGACGGGCAGGAGTGGGTATACTGGTCTCCCTTGCTCCCTGCCTCCTCTTTCCCAATGGGCTTTACTTGGAGGATGAGCGGGATGCTTCCCTGCACCTTTTGGTCCTGATTGGTGTTTTTTGCTAATGTGCATAATGAGAGGCCCAACATTCTTTTGGAATCATTGGGTGGTGTACGCACCATCTAGGGACTATCGTGTTGCTGGTAGTAGGCAATGACGGTATAACTTGGAGAAGAGTGAGTGGGAGTAACGGCCTTGTTATGCTTGTCCATAGAAGTGCGACCCGTGTGCATTCTTTGAGCTACCACTAGATGAGCCTCACCTTGTGGGACAGGGCATCAAATATTCCCCAGAACATTTTCCTAGAGAGGTGCAGCTCTTCATCTGACGCTACTCCAAAATTGCCCCAACCTCCAGCCAAACAGTAGTACTTCCAGCAACGCTCGTAGTGATTGGTCAACAGCTGAGAAGTCAAAAGCACATTAATTACCAGTCAATATATGACTGAAGCCAAATGAGTAAGTAAGGTGTTACTGTAATTCAATCATATTTTCCCATAACAACTTAATGCACTTAATCAGTAACAACATTAGTTACTAACCATACAATTATACTGTTATTTGTGCTTCACGGATTTTACAGTTTTTCCACAAAGGGCTAGTGCGCATATTTTATAAATCTAATGGTAATTTGGTGTGTGCATTTGTTTTTTTGCACTGGGTAAGAACATTTCTATGTTTCATCTGTGCGTTTTCAGTGGGAGAAACATCATCCAAGTGACGTCTTCAGTCTCAGCTGACTGTAGGTTTCCCCAACCTTATAAACATTTGCATAATGACTGAAACTAGCACCACTGAATGAACAATGACCAGTCAAGGAGGTCATTTACATGAAAAGGGAAAGACCATCTCTAAATCGAGGAGGGGGCCTAAGGGTACATCTCTGGCCATCTTACAATGCTGTGATTGCAGCCATTCCCAACTCTCTGTGAGAATTTGCATATTAAGGATCAAGGAACTGACCTCCCAGCCCATTGTCCCTTCAGTGGTGCTAGTTTCAGTCATTGTGCAAATGTACTGTTTATAATGTTGGGGAAACCTGCAGTCAGCTGTGCATGAAGATGAACTGAATCAACCTTTTGGCATATTGATGAATGTTCCCCACTGCATGTAAAAAGATACACACAGTTGAATGGTAATTATGTGTAATTATCTGAAGTTCAGTTCAGTTCTTTTTTATTTCAAACATATACATTCACCAGCGTTTCATGAAATCATTCCATGCAGTTGTTTGAAAAGGAGTAGGCAGAAGTATATACTTATTTAGCCCCACCCCCTCAGGTTTACATCCTCATCATCTAAATTTGAACAACAAAAACGTATACACCGCCTTCAACTTAGAACATAACATCACAAAAAATATTTTCTCATGTTCAACTAAAACTATATTTAGATTTGCTAATTTGCAGAAGAAAATAAACATGAGTTTGACTGCTGTCTTGGGTTAATTGCATTTTCTTCATTCTTATACTTATTTAATATTTCTTTTTTGAGTTTTATTTTAAACTGGTTTATATCACTGCTGACCTTTATTTCTTCTTTTAACTCATTCCAGAATTTAACTCCCGCTATTGAAATAGACATCCTTTTCAATGTTGTTCTTACTCTTTGTAATTTTAAATACCTCCCTTCTCTTTCTAAGAACCATTTACTTATTTCGATTGGGAGCATCCCTTTCCTTGCCTTATATATTATTTGCACTGTTTTAAACTTCACCAGATCCTGGAATTTTATAGCTTGCGTCCTAATAAAGAGTGCGTTTGTGTGAGCCCTATACCCTAATGGCCCTTTTCTGCATTATGATTATAGTCTGAGTATTACTTTTATATGTATTTCCCCAAACCTCTACACAATAACTCATGTATGGTAATAGCAAAGCACAAGTGCCTCAATTCTATGCTTTATATTAACTAAAATGCCATATAACCATTTAGTGTAGTATTTATATTCGTTTATATTTATATTCGTTTATATTCCACCACAAGCGGACACGGTCACCGCCTTATGCGAGCTGCATGAGGCACTCACACAGCACCAGACACAACACCGGGACGCTGCGCTTATTGTGACGGGGGACTTTAATAGCGCCAACCTCAAACGCGCAGCGCCGAACTTTTATCAACACATCACCTGCCCCACCAGGGGTGAAAGGACACTGGACCACTGCTACACTACGGTCAAGGACGGCTACAAGGCACAATCCCGCCCCCCGTTTGGCAAATCTGATCACGCCGCCATCTTCCTCATGCCAAAATACAAACAAAGGCTGAAACAGGAAGTTCCGGTTCAGAGGAAGGTCGCGCGCTGGACGGATCAATCGGTGGCCGCGTTACAGGACGCACTCGATGACGCAGACTGGGGCATGTTCAGAAACAGCTCCGACGATGACGTCAACGTGTTTACGGAAGCGGTTGTGGGATTCATCGGGAAACTAGCGGATGATACCGTGGAGACAAAGACTATCACAACGTTTCCCAACCAGAAGCCGTGGGTGGATAAAACCATCCGCGATGCTCTGAGATCCCGCACCGCTGCCTACAACACGGGACTCATGACGGGGGACATGGACCCGTACAAAGCCGCGTCATATAACGTGCGGAGGGCGGTGAAAGAGGCGAAGCAGCGCTACGGGAGGAAACTAGAGTCACAACTCCAACAGAGTGACTCTAGGAGCCTGTGGCGGGGACTAAGGACAATAACGGACTATAAAGCACCAACAACCGGTATGACGAACGCGGCCGTGACTCTGGCAGACGAGCTGAACACTTTCTATGCTCGCTTCGAGGCTGCAGCTAAGGTCTCCAACAATGCTAGTGTTAGCGGCGCTAACGGCTGCAGACAGGAAGATACTGCCAGCACCGGAAACGTGCTCGTCATCTCCGAGCATGAAGTAAGGAGAGCCTTCAAGAGAGTGAACACCAGGAAAGCAGCAGGACCAGACGGCATCCCAGGTCGTATCCTAAGAGACTGCGCATACCAGCTAGCTCCTGTGTTCACTGAGATATTCAACATCTCTTTATCTCAGTCGGTGATCCCCACATGCTTCAAAGAGTCCATCATTGTTCCTGTCCCGAAGAAACCCCACCCTGCTTCTCTCAATGACTATCGCCCTGTAGCCCTCACCTCAGTAGTGATGAAGTGCTTTGAACGCCTGGTCAGAGACTTCATCATTTCTTCACTACCAGACACACTGGACCCACTACAGTTCGCTTACCGTCCAAATCGTTCCACAGACGATGCCATCTCTCATCTCCTCCACACATCACTCACTCACTTGGACACTAGAAGGGGGAATTATGTTAAAATGCTCTTCATAGACTACAGCTCTGCATTTAACACCATAATTCCCTCCACACTCACCACCAAGCTGGAGCATCTGGGACTCAGCTCATCTATGTGTCAGTGGATCTCCAACTTCCTAACTGGCAGACCACAGGCAGTAAGGATGGGCGGACATGTCTCAGCCTCCACCACTCTCAGCACTGGAGCCCCCCAGGGGTGTGTTCTGAGCCCCCTGCTGTACTCTTTGTACACATATGACTGCGTGGCTACTACCAGCTCCACCACCATCATCAAGTTTGCTGACGACACCGTCGTGGTGGGCCTGATCTCTGATAACAACGAGACGGCCTACCTGAAGGAGATTAGGAATCTGGAGAACTGGTGCCAGAGGAACAACCTCCTTCTAAACGTCAGTAAGACAAAGGAGCTGATAGTGGACTTCAGCACTAAGCAGGAGAGGAACTACCAGACCCCCGTCATCAACGAGTGCCCAGTGGAGAGAGTGGACAGCTTCAAATACCTCGGAGTTCACATCACGCAGGACCTGTCATGGTCCTGTCACATCAACACCGTGGTGAAAAAGGCCCGACAGCGTCTCTACCACCTCAGACGCTTGAGAGACTTCCAACTGCCCTCCAAGGTGCTCAGGAACTTTTACTCGTGCACCATAGAGAGCATCCTGGCGGGAAACATCTTAACCTGGTTCGGGAACAGCACCATGCAGGACAGACGAGCTCTACAGAGGGTTGTGCGGTCAGCTGAGCGCACCATCCGCTCCGAGCTCCCTGACCTGCACTCAATCTACAGCAGGCGGTGCTGGACCAAGGCCAGGAAGATCGTGAAGGACCTCAGCCATCCCAACAACAGACTGTTCTCTCTGTTGAGGTCAGGAAAGCGATTCCGCTCCCTGAAGACCAACACAGAGAGACTGAGGAGGAGCTTCTTCCTGCAGGCGATACGGTCTCTCAATCACACCACCACACAGTCCTGACCCACACATACAGTTCTTACACACACACTGGACTTTCTGGACTTTGGTTTTGCACAACACTGGTCACTATATTCTTCATTTCCGGTTAATACTTGTACAGCTGCTGTTATTGTGTATATATTTATTTATATTTAGATTTCTTCATACATTCTTATATAGTTCTATATTGTGTATTGTGTATTTTGTTGTACAGTTATTTTATTTTCAACTTTAATTTATATATTTATCTTTATCTTATTCTTCCCAGTTAAATTTACCCTTCATTCTAATTTGTGTTGTACAGTTATTTCATTTTTAACCTTAATTTATATTTTATTCCTTCCTAGTTAAATTTACCCTTTTTAATTTTTCATATTTATTTCCTATCTTATTCATAGCCTTTTCCTTTTTTGTTCTCTTTAGGTCACGAGCAGTTGTCCAAGCATTTCACTACATATCGTACTGTGTATGACTGTGTACGTGACAAATAAAATTTGAATTTGATTTGAATTTATTAAGTGGACACGCCCTGAAAGTAGATAACAGGGAACCATCCTCTAGTGGAAAGTTACTGAAACATGGTTGTTTTGACTAGAATGAGAGAGCTGGTAATAATAATGGATTGCATTTATATAGCGCTTTTCGAGACCGTCAAAGCGCTTTACAATTCCACTATTCATTCACACACTGGTGGAGGCAGCTACAGGTGTAGCCACAGCTGCCCTGGGGCAGACTGACAGAAGCGAGGCTGCCATATCGCACCATCGGCCCATCTGGCCAACACCAGTAGGCGGTAGGTGAAGTGTCTTGCCCAAGGACACAACGACAAAGACAGACAGAGCTGGGGATCGAACCGGCAACCTTCCGGTTACAAGATGAGCTTCCCAACCCCCCTGAACCCCAAATAAATAATAATAAAACTGTTAAGTGTGCGTCACCATTTTGAGATCGGCGGCTGTAGGAGCCATATGAGTTGTTCCTTTTTTGATTAAGTGGGTTGGTTTAAATGGACTCACTGTATTGGTGCACGGGTGTGGGGCGTGTCTCATGGGTGTGGTAGATGATAAATGTGGTTGCACTCACCTCTTGATGTTGATGAGCAGAAAGGTAGGGTGAGCATGAGGCAAAACTTTCTGTTGAGCGCAGCTTGAATGATTTTGATGTATTTTAACTGTAACTTGATGGTTTATGTATATTTATGCACTAATTGATGCCATAGGCCAAGTTGTAGTTTGGCATAGTAGTTAGTGCAGTTCTTTGTGAGTAGCAGTTATTTGTTTGTGCAGTCTGTGCATTTGTTTAATAGTTACTCCCAGGCGCTGATTTGTATATTGGACAGTTGCACGTGGAATAAAAGGAGTAAATGGTACAGAAGTGTATTTTATGTGTCTATTGTTGCGCGTCATCTGTGTCCTCGTGTTTAGCCTGCCGTGGCCGTTGGTTGAGCCGCAACAGCGGCACTGTGTCATGCAGGACGCATCTCGCTTCTAGAAGTAATTTTGTGAGACAATAAAGTGTGAAAGGATCTACTGAGCAGTGTTTTGTCTTCCATCAGATGCCTCTGAGGAATCAAAAGAACGCGGTGAAGTGTTGATATTTAACACAATGCATCTTTGGCCATGTTATAGAGTACTGAAAATGTAATGTAATGAGTAGTAATTGCATTCTTAGGGGAGTAATTAAGTAGCATAACTATTAAAAACAAAAACTCACAAGTAAGATGTAATAGATTGCATTTTTAGACAACAACCTGAACACTGGTTCCTATACATGCAAACTTTGTTTCCGACTTTGTTTCTCACCTTCAGAGGCATCTTGGTGTGCTCATTAAGTAGAGGAACATCAAACACCAGCCTCCTGAGTAGGTGCTGCATCATTGAAGGCCTTAGCTTACTGTACATTAAGAGGATTCCATACGTTAGTGGAATGTACCATCGCTGATCAAGAATACAATCAAATACGATCTATAGCATGTGTTTTTAAAAAAGGGTAGACTAAATGCTAAATACTCATTAAAGGTTGACTCATATGTGCATGTATGTCTTCATCTTACCCACAAACAGCAAGCAGACACTCCTCTATGGAGTCCCTCTGAGCTTTGGTGAGGCAGCAGCCTTTGGACAGGCGATAAACCGTATGAAGCAGCGAGTCAATTAGTGAGGCGAACGGCTCCGTCCCCGCAAACAGCGGCGCACATTTAGTCAGGAGAGGCAGCACTGCTGTACACAGATACCTGTTGAGCGCCAGTGCCATGTCTGTGGCACTCAGAGCAACCTAACACAAAGAATAGAGAGAAACAATAACAACGTAATAGAGAAACTACATGTGTGGCATGTACATATGTTTTTATACCTCTGGGGGAATACTATACACAGTGAATAAAGTGCGTAGTTGTGCCAGTAAGAAACAATATCAAAGGCTAAGTGTCGTGTTCCCTGGGCCTTGGACCGATGGGCTTTGAGTTTTCTGGAGTTCTTCTGTTTTTTAGTAGTGATTAACTTTGTATTTTGGTTCTATTTTCTGTTGTGTTGACATTTATCCTTCTGTTGTTGGTTTCCTTGTTTATTGCTGTGTTTTTTGTGTGTGGTTCAGTCATGACTCCTTGTTAGTTTACCTTTTGTCAAATCTGTATTTCTGTTCCTGAAGAGAAAGAAATATACACACAGACAGAAACTTACGGTGTCCAGAGAGGCGGCAGACCTCAGGTCTGGTAAGAACCCAACCTCCAGAAGGTGGAGAAGAAAATTCTGGTCTTCTATACCATAGACACGGTCCAGGAACAGCACCATGGCTGCTTTGTGGTCTGGGCAGAAACCTGCTGACATGTCTGGCTCCACAACCAACCCATCTGTACATGCACGCAAACACAATTCAATTCTTGATTGCTGATATTACAGGATCAGTTACTGTTATTACTGGATTAGATGTCATCATGTCAGATGACTTTCTTACCTTTAGCCAGGTTAGGCATAGAGAATGAAATACTGATGACTCCCACCAAGTCTTCAATAGGAATAAGAGACCTCAAAATCGCTCTGATACGGATAGCTTCACCTTTACCAGCATGGATCAGCTAATAGAAAAGAGGTAGGGCTTAAGTGAGTGCACTATATACGTAAGGCTGCATGTAGGAGTTGTGCATTTTGAATCGCTGGTACTCCACTTGAAGGCCAGCCAGCACGGAGCCCGTAAGACCAGCGAAAACTCTCACTATCAGTGACTCAATAATCCAAAATATTAAAACAAGCTCAGTCCCAAACCCCTCTTAGCTGGGAGCTATTGTCTGAGACATAGAGGATAAAGCTACGGGAATTCTTGCTTCCGGGCAATCTAAAAGTCTTTGTGCATGCAATATCTGCAAACAACAACTACTCAAAAGAGGCTTTGAAAACACATTCTGCTCACTAAAGAGACACATCGAGCACACTTTTAATCTGTTTGTGAACACATTCAGCTATTCAGACACGATGCAAATGAAGTCGGGAGAAAACTTCTCTCCTCAAACATTTCCTAAGGCATTTTCCAGTCAGGTGCTCTAATTGGAGATAGGACCCTGTATAAACAGGTCACTGACGAGGACGACAAAGACAAAACAGAGACAGCTGAACAAACGCACGTGTGCAGTACAAAGTAACTCACATGCATCTCTGGAGCACAGCGGCCCAGCAGGTCAATGAGAGCAGAGTAGAAGGTCATGATGGCATTTCCCATGTGAATTGTATCATCTTCCTCTTCCCCTGGCATGTCACTGCTACACACAGAGACACACTCTCATATTAAATGCCCCTAAATACTTCAGACCATTTTCTTCTGACCTGTTATGCTCATTTCCCACTCTGTGCTTGTACTGTAGTTACTCATGAACTTAGTGACAGGATAATTGGTTCAGGCTGATGTTTGTCTGAAATTGTTCTTTTCTAAATGGAAAACACAGGAAGAGATAATCTGCTTGAACATTGTTAGTACTGGAAATACGACACGTAGTTTAGGAAGTTACCAAAAGGTGTGCCGAAGGAAAATAGTGCGCTCAAAGTCATATCCAACTGAACCCTGGTATTTTGTGGCAGGCATTCATAACTATTCAATATATACATCTGCACAACAAATTATAATTGCTATGAGTCAGCATTTTGTATGCCCTAATTTCCATCTTAAGAAAATCCCTTAACATTTAACAGGTTGTTGACAAGCCATCTAGACTTGTAGACTCATGTACAGACCTTTGTAAGGAATTTAGTCTACCAGGCAGACCAAATGCAAACAGTCAACATGATTGTGCTAGCGAGCGCTTCCTGTTAAAAGTGAGGTCTTTCTTGCCAGTGTCGCCAAGTGCTGCTTATAGGGAGTTATCTGACGGCTGGTACCTTGAGTGTCTGGAGATAACTGCTGCTATGAATGGGTGCTGTATAAATATAAAGGAAATGTAATTGATTCTTGCCTGTTCAGTCCAACTGATCAGTCCTGTTCTGTCAGTGTGAACTTTAATATGTATATGTAAGTAATCAGGTTAGAAGTGTTGTCATACAGTGCCTTGCTGCTCTCAGACATAGGAGACGGACCATCTCTGGAGGGATCCTGAGAGATCTTAATGGCCTCCTCCATTGCTGCCAACAACCCATCACCACCTTCACCTCGAAGAGCCGGGCCAAAACATTCTGGTCGACGAATAAGGAGCCTTACCACAACATTGGCATTCTCCTCCACACTTTCACCTGGCCACATAACAGGGACAAGTTGCTAAGTTTGTGGTTGCACATGATACAAACTCCAGTGGAAAATAAATGATCTGACTGCAGTCGTATGGTTACATTTTTACCATTGCAGAAGACAGCAAAGCGCAGGAAGTCAAGGTATCGTTCCCCCTCCACAGGGTTCCAGCCAATGTCAGGGTATCCCTTACGGACCAGCATCACACAGCTCTGCAGCCCACACCCAGCTAGATATTGTACCACCTGCAAAAATAAATTATTATTATTATTTTGGGTTGTTTGTTTCAAAAAGAAAAAATATAGCACAGTGGAAAGACACCTACAATTTAAATTTAATTAACAGAGATAGAACAAAGCACAAAGGGCTTCAGCAGTATGGGATAGAGATGGACCGATCCGATATTACGTATCGGTATCGGTCCGATACTGACGTAAATTACTGGATCGGATATCGGAGAGAAATAAAAAATGTAATCCGATCCATTAAATATCAAAAAAGCACCTCACAAAACTTGCGACATGGCGACTCGGCTCATAACCGTAGCACGTCGGAGCAGTGTGGTCACGTGATAGAGCCGCTGTGTGTGTTTGTAGCCTCGCTACCAAACCAGCATTTCATCTCCGAGGAAGTGATCCCAGAGAAGTAAAGCAAGTGTGTAAGTTCATCTCTGAATGTTTGTAAAGCATTCCAGCGTTAAGCTTAACAACCGATATATGGAGCGACTGCCTCTCTCTCTCTCCTGCTCCTACTTCAATCATGAAACTGATCACTGATCAGCTGATCGGCTTTTCTCTCTTGTTTGTTTTTGGCCCACTTCGTGCCAGAAAGAGGAAACCAGCGGCTGAACAACAGCAGCACGTTTAGGGCATGAACAGGGAAAAGGGGCACAAAGACATACTTTTCTTTCTTATTCTCATTTAAAATGTCGAGCTTTTAATAAATAATTATCCGAATATTAAACCCAAAGTTTTAATCTGATGTAAAACGTATAGAAGTCCATTACTGTATATAGTACCTGTTAAGTTTAATATACCCTAGTAAGCTATAGCACTTTTTCCTTTGGGAAGATACCATCTGTGCAGTCTGCAGTTCTGTTGAAGAAAGATGTTGCTGGGAGTTTGCAACCCTATTAGTCAGGTTGCTTAATATTTCTGCTAAGTTCTCTTTAAAACACCAGAACAGGGAGGATGGAGCAGGTTTAAGTTTATTAGATTGATCAGTTTTGCTGAACTATGAAATATTTTGGGTGCAGTGTGTTCTTTACATACAGGTGTAACAGAATAGCTTTAGTGTTGTTGTTTATTTAAACTTGAGTATGAACTTATCAAAATGCAGCAAGATATTAAAAAACAGTTTTATTGATTAAAACACACTATATCGGATTCATATCGGTATCGGCAGATATCCAAATTTATGATGTCGGTATCGGTATCGGACATAAAAAAGTGGTATCCCTAGTATGGGATGCCCGACCCGTTGCCATGGGACATAAACTGTGCCCATAGCTAGAGCTTGGTTCACATGACCGGCAGCGGGGACGGATCTACTGTGGTGGCATGTGCCACCTTAAAATAATCTCAGCGTGTAGCTTTCTGGATTTTATACTAATACATTTGTTTCCGGTGTCACCAATTCATAGCCTTTACAGACTATACGGGAATAATGGAAAATCTCAATTTGGCGGCCTGAAGATTTGCTTTGTGCAGGTGATGCTGTAGCCCAGTCACAGTCAGATAAAAGTAGAAACCTTTGGTCAGAATTACTACTCCTGTGGTGTAATGTACTGTAAACTCTAAAGCAAAATTCTAATAAGATGACTGTATAAAAAGTTATTGTTGTGTTGAAAGCCAAATACATTTGATTCTTGTTATTTATTCATTTTTGTTTAACAGTTGTTATTTTCTGACCTTGATGGACAATTTCATTTTTAACCAATGGGAATTGTTCTCCAGCCTTTAACCGTTTTCCGTTTGGTTACGCTGGTAAGGCTGATAACTAAATATGAGGAACATTGTTGCTGTTGAAAAAGAGGTTGAAAAGCGAGACGTCTGTTTTGTTAACTGCTAGATCTGGAGACCTGAAGCTGTTTCTTGTAAATGCAAAGTGCTTTGCACTGGCGAGTAGACTTTACAGTTGCCGCTGCTAACCAACATGCTGAAATGTTAACCCCGCTAACTGCTGCTATATAAACTCGTACTCTCTTTTTTCTAAGTGGTTTTAGCTTGGAAGCTGAGTACATATTTGCATCTACATGTTTTAAAGTAGTGTTTCTGCTAACCACTGCTATTATCAATTTGTATAATGAATGGGGTATAGTGAGACTGCTGTCTTAAAGGAGCAGTATGAATAAGACCTATGGAACTGATTAAGTTAATTTCATGATTGGTAAGGAATCAGATTAATATGCATTATAAAATATTTGATTTTGATAGCTGTGCACCAAATTTAAAACAGAACTTGAATTTACAAAGGAATACAGAACCGATTTGGGGATGAAGTTTAAGCCTCATTTTGTACATGCTTTCTTCCTTAAGCAGACATGTTTATGTATAATTGTCAGCGTGCATGTGAAGTAACTCTGAGCTCTGTGGCATATTCAAAGGTGTAGGGAGATGCTGGAGAAGGTTATACATGGAGCCAAGGCTCACCATCTACTTTTGTAACTTTCTCTGAGGCAACAAGAACTTAACAGACCCTAATCTTCATAAGATGGCAGCTCGCACCCTCACCAGATTCCCCTTGCACCCTGGATACCACCCGTTTGACCCGCTGCCCTGTGGTCGACACCTCAGGTCAATCAAGTCATATCTTCTTCCCCAGACTGTATTTTATTCCACCACAGTTGGTACAATTTTGTTGTACATGTGCTGTGACAGTAACAGGCTCTTCTATTCTATAGGCTAAAGTGACCTCAGAATATCTAATACAATTTACGGTTTTCCTTTTGTGTGTGTCTAAGTCTTTGTCAGCCTCACCTTCTCCAGGTCTGGCTCTCTTAAAGCAAGGGCAAGCTCATTATTATCCATGACTGATGCTGCAGCCACATCCAGAGGAGTGGATCCTCGCATAGATGGAGATGCTGAGAAGAGGAAAAGACATATGTAAAGTGTATGCAACTATACAAACTTTCACAATAGACAGTCATTTGCTCCAAAGCAACAAACATCCCAGAGCTAGAGAGGGTAGTCTGTCAATCCAAAAGTCAGTGGCAATCTGGGAGGTAGAGCAGGTCACCTACTAATCAGGAGCTTGGTGGTTCAACCCCCATCTGCTCTAGTCTTCATGCCAAATATCCTTGGGCAAGATACTAACCCCCAGTTGCTTTACGATGCAGCCATCAGAGCGTGAATGTTAGATGGAAAGCATAAAAAAGTGCTTGTGCAAATGGGTGAATGAGGCAAGTTGTGCTCAGAGTAGAAAAGTGCTTTATCAGAACCAGTCCATTTACCATTTACTTAATCCCCGAATGTGTGTTAGTGTGAATGCGTAAATGTGTATTCTAAAGTGCTTTGAGTGAGTAGACAAGATTTATATAAATATACACTGCAAAAACTCAAAATCTTAATATATTCTAGTCAAAATATCTCATCACACTTAAATAAGACACAATCAATTACAGAGTAACATTTCAGTGAGATAGAAGAACTTGTTTTTAGACAGTGCATGTTGGATCTGGAGAATTTTCACTTGTTCCATTGGCAGATTTTTTCACTTATTTCAAGCAAAAATATCTCGTATTAAGATGTCCAAGCTGTGAGCTGGTCCCACAGAAGAGGGGCCTGAAAACTGAAGGCTCTGCCTCCCATTCTACTTTTAAATACTCTAGGAACAACAAGTAAGCTTTGTTCCCATACTTGAAACAAACTGTCAAGTTTCATAGCTAATGCATTCATACCATGAATACTGGTGGAGGACTGTGTTCAAGTCCTCCACCAGTATGTCAATGTTCATTTTTCACCCTGACAGAGAGCGCCAAAACGGCACCAAGTGCATGTCTCATCATTGCTCTTGGGGACTTTAACAAAGCCAATCTGAGCCATGAGCTTCCAAAATATAAGCAGTATATTAAATGCCCGACCAGAGAGGAGAGGACATTAGACCACTGTTACAGCACGATCAGCGGGGCCTATCGCGCGGTGCCCCGCGCTTCACTCGGTCTTTCTGACCACGTCATGATCCACCTAATCCCCGCGTACAGACAGAGGCTGAAGCTCTCCAAACCTGTCGTGAGGACCAAAAAACTGTGGAGCAACGAGGCTGTGGAGGAGCTTCGCACGTGTTTGGAGTCTACAGACTGGGACACAATGAAGGCTGCTTCTAACAGCTTGGACGAGTTTACGGACACTGTCACCTCCTATATCCACTTCTGTGAGGACAGCATTGTGCCATCACGCACCAGGGTGAGTTATAACAATGACAAACCCTGGTTTACTCCTAAACTCAAAAAGCTGTGGCTGGAAAAGAGAAAGGCGTTCAGAAGCGGAGACAGGGACTGCTACAGAGAGGCCAAGTACAGGTTCACTAAAGAAGTGGTCATTGCTAAACACCAGCACTCTGAGAAGATGCAGCAGCAGATCTCAGAGAATGACTCGGCCTCTGTGTGGAAAGGTTTTAGGAATATCACAAACTACAAGCCTAAAACCCCCCACTCCACTGATGACTTGCTCTTAGCCAACACCCTCAACGACTTCTACTGCCGTTTTGACGAGCCATCAGGCAGCCTTCACACCTCCAACGGCCCCAACAATAGAGGCACTTTGGACACTCATTCCCCCACCTCTCCCCCCTCCACAGAGCCATCACCACCTTCAAACACTTCACCTACAACACCCCCCTCCTCACCCCACACAAAAGAGGATTTCACACCACCTCCTCCGACCACAACTCTTCATATTCATGAAGCAGATGTGAGGAAGCAGTTTAAGAACCTGAATGCTCGGAAAGCTCCCGGCCCAGACGGCGTGTCTCCTGCCACCCTCAGACACTGTGCAAACGAGCTGGCCCCAGTGTTTTCTGGCATTTTCAACTCCTCACTGCAGGCATGTCATGTGCCTGCCTGCTTCAAGTCCTCCACCATAATCCCTGTCCCCAAGAAACCTAGGATCACTGGACTAAATGACTACACACCCGTGGCTCTGACATCTGTGGTCATGAAGTCATTTGAGCGCCTAGTTCTCTCCCATCTCAAGACCCTCACGGCCCCCCTCCTGGACCCCCTGCAGTTTGCATATAGAGCCAACAGGTCTGTAGACGACGCCATCAACATGGCCCTACACTTCATCCTGCAGCATCTGGACTCCCCAGGAACCTACGCCAGGATCCTGTTTGTGGACTTCAGCTCTGCCTTCAACACCATCCTTCCAGACCATCTCCGAGGCAAGCTTTCCCAGATGAATGTGCCTGATCCCATCTGCCGGTGGATCACTGACTTCCTGACGGACAGGAAGCAGCATGTGAGGCTGGGAAAGAATGTCTCGGACTCCCGGACCATCAGCACCGGCTCCCCTCAGGGCTGTGTTCTTTCTCCTCTGCTCTTCTCCCTGTACACCAACTGCTGCACCTCCACCCACGAGTCTGTCAAGCTAATCAAGTTTGCAGATGACACCACCGTTATTGGACTCATCTCGGACGGGGACGAGTCTGCCTACAGGAGGGAGGTTGAACGTCTGGTGTCCTGGTGCAGCCACAACAACCTGGTGCTGAATGCCCAGAAGACAGTGGAGATTATTGTGGACTTCAGGAAGCACACAGCCCCACTCCCCCCCATCATCCTGACTGACACCCCCATCACCTCTGTGGACTCATTCCGCTTCCTGGGTACCACCATCACCCAGGACCTGAAGTGGGAGCCCACCATCACCTCCGTCATCAAGAAAGCCCAGCAGAGGATGTACTTCCTGAGGCAGCTGAAGAAATTCAACCTGCCAACACGGACGATGATGCAGTTCTACACTGCAATCATCGAGTCCAGCCACTATCAGGGACAAACAGAGACTGCAGCGTGTTGTGCGCTCTGCTGAGAAGGTGATTGGCTGCAGACTCCCATCTCTGCAGGACCTGTACACCTCCAGGACATTGCGGCGTGCAGCTCGGATCTCAGCTGACCCTTCTCACCCTGGACACAGTCTGTTTGACCTGCTCCCCTCAGGCAGGAGGCTCCGGTCCATTCGCACCAGAACCTCTCGCCATAAGAACAGTTTCTTCCCCTCTGCTGTTGGACACATGAACAATAACCATATGACTGTACCCGCCACTAACACATGACCCTACGCTGTGTCACTGCATCATTCTATGTTTGGCACTGATCACCACCTGCACTCATGTATATATCTTTCAACGTAGCACTCTTAATTCTTATTCTCATGTATATATCTCATGTATATCTCATGCACATATCTTTCTACGTAGCACTTTTAATTCTTATCCCTACTTTTATTTTTCCATGTCTATTTAAGTGCTATTTATGACACTATGTTTGCACTGAAGCACCGCAGCAATTTCCTAATGTTGTAAACCTGCTCAACATTTGGCAATAAACCCCATTCTGATTCTGATTCTGATGTTTGTCTTTTTGAGCTCTATGTCTTGTGGGTAAATTGCAACGTCATTCTTCAAGCTTTTACACAACTCTGTAGCTGCTACCCGTCCTCAACTACCAACGTTAATCAACAACAAAACAATTCTGAGCTAGTTCCCTTTATTCCCTTTATTATTAATGTTGGTCACCATGCATTGGTCTTCAACATTCCTTCATCTCCTGTTCTCTTCATGATAAATATTCAACTGAAATAATGCTTGTTAGGTCATCATTACTCACCCAGGCCAACACTGCTGTTCTCCAGCAGATAACTCAGATGGTCAAACATGGCTTTCTGGTTCTGACGGCTGATTCGACAGAAGTAACATAGAAAACGACAACAGTTGGCCACCATTTTTGGAAAGGTGATTTCCTGAAAACACACGTGCATCACAGGTTGTTAGACAAAATGACCCTTTGTGTTTATTTATCTGAAAATAATTCAGGGGAAAAACATATATTTAAAACATTTTGTGACACATAATTTATTTGAAATACGAATGCATTTCCCCATTGCTCTACCATTCTTCATCATGACTCTTCAGTATGTCAGCACTATTACTACTACATACCTTGGAGTCTCCTCCACTGAGCACATTGACCATGACCTCCATGACAGTCTCGTGCATTCCCAACGCTCTCATCAGGTTAGGATGTTGGTAAAACACTTTGTTGTTCATGATATCTCTGAGAGGAAGAAGGATGGGTGAAATTTAAACCGACAGCTCAAACTCTTTCATATATTAACTGTTTAATATTTGACCAGAGTGTTTTGTTATTACAACAGTGATATTCAGGTTTTGACATTTAAAAGAGGTTCATGGGTGCTCATTTTTATTATAAGGCTTTTGGATACAAACCAAGTAAGAACAGTTTTGGGTCAAGTGCAACCAACAATGTCTAAAATGGAAAAAGCTGCCTCAAAAACCAGACTTCATTTTAGTTTAAAATCTAATCTCAAACCTAATCTGGGTCACCAACAATGTTGATCTTAACAAACATCTGTCAAATGGAACCAGAGTGCATTTTCAAAGTTGCTAGCAATGGGAATCGCATGCTTGTGACATTAAATCCACCAACTGACTACAAGGAGATTAATAAGGGGAAAAGGGATCATTTCCTTGTATGAAGCAAACCACAATTAGCCACTAGGGAAGAGGACCCATCACCTAAAAGCAGCAATCAATAATGTGAAGGTTACCTATATGACACATGCGCACATGTATTGTGTAGCTTCAGCTAGACTATAGATGTCAACAGTTATCTGCCAGGATTAGCTGGTAAATGCTACCAAGTCCACCTTTACCTTGCCAAGCAAGCTAAAGTGGGACTTGGAAACCACATTAGAGTAACTTGAGCTATGTGAAGCAGACCAAGTCACTAGTTGCAAGCAATCTAATGCACTCCAATGCAAGACAATTTGTTGCTTTGTATTTAAGTGTATAATAAAGTGCTGAAGACGAGGCATGGAATGTGTTTGTTGAGTGGTATCAATCCTGACAGGAAGGCTGCTCTAGATCAAGATGCTGCAAATTGTCTGTGAAGAATGCAACCAAAAGAAAGACTTTTGTGCATGAATACAGGTGTTCTTTGGGCACAAAGGTTTGCAAACCATTGAAACAAAGCATATAACCCAAAGGTAAAGTGAAATGTTCCTGTTTTTATTGTGCTGGACTGAGATATACAGATTATGTGTGCCTAAGCCATATCCTTACATGGACACTCTTTAAAGTTAGTCTGAGCAGTTACCCAAGAAGTAAAAGAATACTTGAAGACAAAAGTCCATCTACGACTAAGAGAAATTCTGAATTTGTTTTTATGTGCCTGTAGGGCATTCTGTAGATAGATTAAAAATCAAATATACACACATGCACAAAATTGTAATTGCTCTGTTTCTGAACTTTCATTCACATAAATATTTGTTTACATTTTTCCTCTTCTTGTTGGGAGTTAAAGCAAGTCTAAAGAAGAAAGTACTCCAAAGAAAACAAATCATTCAGACACGCAAGAGCCTGACCGATAAGCGTGCTCTCACCCCAGCCCTCTGATCATCAGTTTCTCCTCCTCTCTTCCCATGCGCACACTCAGCAGAGATCTGATCTGACCGAGAGCCGCTAACAGGTTGATGGTGTCCTCGATTGATACTGAGTTTATAGTGTAGGTTTTAGGAAGAGCCCGCACCTGCACAGACATATTCATACCTTATTAAACTGATTGACATACATTTAATATACAAGCAGAAGCACTGTTACTGTGCAAACGGAGCATGATATTTCACATCTGTACCTGAAGTAAGGAGAGATAAATGAATACACAGAAATTAACAACTTACATTGTTCTTTTCAAATAACTGTAGTGTTACTGTGAGAGTGCAATCTGATGTGGGACAGAAGGATTTTAAATGAAATTTAAATTCTAATTTAATGCTTTTAACACGGATCAATTGAAGAGAAGCTAATATAGGAGAAACACGGGCTCTCTTTCAAGTTCCAGTTCGTATTCTTGCTGCACCATTCTGGATCAGCTGAAGGCGGTTCAGGGAATTCTTATAGAGCATCACTCTGAGACGGGATGTTTCTAATATTAGTGACACTGTGCAAATAAATGAAGAACGTCCCACATGTTTGTTTGACTTGTGGAACTTGTTGTACTAGACTTGATTATCTGGTGAATTTATGACCACATCATCTGAACAAAGCTGACAGTCGGCCTCTGG